>NW_027529672.1:7994052-8011514 GCF_008692635.1 Crocuta crocuta
TCGGTCAGATGGGCCGTGCAAGTCTGGGGGTCACATCCTGACAGGAAGCAGGTGGCCCACCTGAAGAGAGTGCCTGGGGCAGGTGCTCGAGAGCGGGGGCGGGGCGCCGGGAGGGAAGCAAATCGAACTTCACCCCTCGGCTTCCGTGCTCTCCCAGGACTCTGGCGCGTCCATGGGGCCTGTGGGATGGGCGCGTCCTTCCAGCGGCCAGGCTGCTGACCCCAGCCCTGGCTTCCCGGCTCCCGGGAGCAGTCCGCTGAGCTCAGCACCGGCACGCATGCTTCTTTCAACGGTTTTCAGACAAGTCAGATGCGCTCATTCAGTGTTAAAGTCTATGTCAGCGAGCGCCTCTCAGGTGTCCTGAGTCCAAAAAGGATGCATCTACTGTGACCCAGTTTCCTCTTTCAGAAGCTGCCAGGGCTGATCCTGGCTCCACCCTGGGCTGACTTTTGTCCATCGTGGGCGTGGCCTGGGTCCACTGCGGGAGACTGGGTGCCGCCAAGTCTCTGCTGTGAGCCACTGCATCCTGTCGGGCCCTACTCTGTTCTTCCCCTGACCTGGGGGGGCAGAGCACTGTCTCCGTGCTCCCCCGTCTCTCCTGGACCCTGCCCCATGAGCCCGAGGTCCTGCCCTCTTAGTCGTTCTTGTCTCTCAGACTGAGCTGCCACAGAGGAATCACGGGGTCCCAAACTCCCAGGAACTAATGTTGTGATGTTTCTTTCATCTGAGGCCCAGTCTTACCAGCCCTGACCAGACTATGCCCATTCTGTGGACAGAAGTCCCCGGTGGCACCGTGCCCTGCTCAGAGCACCTCTCCCCCTTGAGAGTGACCCCTTCCTCTGGGCCATGACTCCTTGAAAACCGGGAGCTGGTGACAGTGGGGCCAGTAACTGTCCATCTGTTGTCTGAAGCTTTTTAGCTGAAACCAGCCAATCGTGGACGAGAAAAAATAACAGATATTAACACTTCGGGTTTGATTCTCTGAAAACATTTCTACACTTAGTTATGCTTCTTTCCACCGCTGGTGATGGAGAGCCTGTCCCGAGGCAGGGGACCCCTGTCCGCGAGGCCGCCACGGGGTCTGGGGTGGCCCGTCCGCACACACCTGGCTGTCCAGGCAGAGGCTGCACTTTGATCTGTTTGTCTTTGAAATTGTTTAAACATCTCCCAGCTAAAGACTTTGTTAGAACATCATTTTCTTTCCGTCTGTTTGGACCTCACAACTCAGATGTGCTATGGCTGCCGTTTGACTGGGTCATGGCTCTGTGGGTCGTGTGGACAAAGACCGTGCGCTAGCTTTTCCTCCGGGGAGCCTGGGAGCGGGAGGCCGGTGGGAGGGACGGCAGAGCTTGGGGCTGGGTCGGGGGCGCAGGTGGGGTGAGGGGAAGCCACCAACAGCAGGGGCTGTGTTCTAAGAGCAGTTTGCTGCCCCCTCCCCAAGGAGGGACAAGGACGCAGCCCTGCTCACTCTGGGAATCGGGTAGCAAGACGGCACTGGGGGTCCGTGCCTAGCGGGGAAGGCGGTCAAGGCCTCTGCAGGGCCTGGCCGCCCGTGAACCAGCTGTCGCCTGCCACCCGGTCCCTGAGCTGTACGGTGGGGGGGCAGGGGGGCATGTCCTCAGTGACATTCCTCTTCGTGCTCAAAGGAAGGCGCACTGAGTGTAGGTCACCCAGATGCAGGGCCCGCCCACACTCAGGTCAAGTCAGCAAACGTGTAACCGCACTTGGTAGAACGTTCGACCCTGAAATGCCAGGACGGGGCTGCACAGAGACACGGGACGCGGACGAGCGAGCGGCCACTAGGAGCGGGGGAGGCCGCGAGGCAGCTAGGGGTCCAGGGCTCTCCTGTGGGTCGTGCACACGTTCTGAGCCGGCCGTGCTGACGGTCATGCGTCTCCGCGAGGCCGCAGAGGCCGCTGAGACGGGCGCTGTAACGGGTGCAGGGCTGGGGAGACAGAACGCCCCGCGGGAGGAGAGGCTGCTGAGGAGACGTCTCTGAGGGCAGGCGCAGGCGAGGCTGGGCCCCCGCCAGGGCCGTTCTTCCCGCCGGTGCCGCGGCCCAGCCGCCGAGGTCCCCGGCACGGCCGCCGCCCTCGCCCTGGAAGAGACAGGCCCACCTGCGGCTGCGCCCACGCTCCGCTCCCCTTCCCACGTCCGCTTCCACCCTGCACGGGACTCCACGGGCGCTCCTACGTCGGATGAGCAGTCATGGAAATTTCCCACAACATTTAGGCCAAGATGAGTCAATGACAAAGGAAATCTCTTTTTAGATTTATCTCTGGTAACGATGACTTGAACGGCCAGTTATTAAGAATCTGCCCAGATAATGTTGTTACGAGTCTTTCAGCCCGAGTGGACTTGTTCTCAGTGTCGATTAATACACAGCCTGCAGGGGGGCCAAGGGGGAAGGGTGCTTAATCCCTCGCTCAAAACACAAGGCATCAACCACAATTCTGAGGCTCCCCAGTTTTCTGTCGGGAACGCCACTGGCACCTCACCCCCAGTCACAGGGGTGTTTCCAGAAGGTGGCTTCTCTCCCAGTGGGCTGTCCGTCAGTCAGTGGGCACCGGCCAGACCCCGGGGGCGAGGACACAGGGGCCCCAAGACCCCAGGACCCACAGTGGGGGCTCCTGCAGCCTTCCTCAGCAGCCCCCGAGCGGGTCCTTGCCCTGACCTTCAACAGCATCATCCCTCTGTCGCTGATCCCCGGC
Organism: Crocuta crocuta; assembly: GCF_008692635.1. Lineage (NCBI taxonomy): Eukaryota > Metazoa > Chordata > Mammalia > Carnivora > Hyaenidae > Crocuta > Crocuta crocuta. Next base: position 7,996,764 of record NW_027529672.1, read on the forward strand.
CCAGGCCCCCCGCCCCGAGGTCCTGCGGGCTCTGGGGGCTGCACACCCTCCCTCTGGGAAGGCCCAGCCCAGGCCCAGGGCTCGACCACACAAGGCATATTCCACATGTCTGCTGAGCGGGGCACCAGGAGCTGCTCCGCCCAAAAGGTCCTCGCCAGAGGACTCGGGGAGGGGAGCACCCCAGCTACGCGCCCCGGGGACCTGTAGCCACGACAAATGACCCAGTGGATGTTTCCAGAAAGATGTGCTGCCTAGAGGCCCTGCCCAGAGGCCCAGTGACTGGTCAGTGCAGGACACAGGCCTGGGCCCAGCCGACACTCAGGCAGCCCACGGCTCCCCGTGGGTCAGCGAAGGCTCTGGTGACCACATGGCATATACCCTGCCTGGGGCTGCTTCCCTCCCTCAGGCCAGACACTGTCCTGCAGGCCCCAACACTGCCTCCCGGAGGGCCTCCCAGATCCTGGCCCTTTGCATCCTTGCTGGCAGGTGGCAGAGGGCAGGCAGGGTCTGAGCCCCTTCTAGAAACATCCCCAGCCTTCACACCACAGGAATTTGTTCTTGGTACACACTTTCTGAATCAATGATAAAAATAATGAATGGCCCAATTTTCCCGGGGTCGGCTCTGCAGATGCCAAGGGTAACCATCGTCCAGGCTGGATGGTGTAGGAGGTGGAATAGAGGGAACCACAGGGTGGCTCATGTACCCCAGGAGCACAGAGGGGAATCCCCACCCAGCACACCGCCTTGTTCCCCCAGAAACCCCGCTGGCCCCCGAGGTCCTGCGGGTGCCTGGGGAAGGTTGTGTGAGCAGACACGGGGCCGGGGCTGGGACAGGAGCAGCGGCCGGAGCGAAGCGTGGGTAACGGTGGCACGTGTCCCCAGAGACGACCATTGCTGCCCTCCCAGATGGGCTCGGCGCCTGTGACATTCACGTCCTGCATCAGGAGGAGCCGTCCTCAGCCGTGACCTCATATCTAGGGGGACTGGCCCCGGGAAAGTCCCCAGACCGAGGAGGGGCCTGTGTCCCTGAACAGGGGCCACTCAGCGCTGCGAAAGAGCCCCCTGCACCTCAGAAGCTGAGTTCTGGGGTCTCTCCGGGCACTTGCTGGGGGCAGCCTGGCCTTACAGTTTTCTCCACCTTCAGAAGTGCCCCAGGAAGGCCGATTGTCCAGGACGCAGGCCCAGCCAAGAGGAGCCCTCCTGTGTGACAGACATTAGGGACCAAGCCTCCAAGTGACCCTCAGCCTGCCCTTGGGCAGGAACCTGGGACTCGGTATTTAGCGTTCTGGTCACCAGAGCTGCTGGCACCTTCCTGACACAGACACAAACGTGGTTTCAAGTGAGTGATGGGGAGCCTCCTTCCAAAGATTGGGGTGCCCATCCCCCAGGCTGAGTGTCCTGAGATCGGGGGCCCATCCCCCAGGCTGAGTGTCCTGAGATCGGGGGCCCATCCCCCAGGCTGAGTGTCCTGAGATCGGGGGCCCATCCCCCAGGCTGAGTGTCCTGAGATCGGGGGGGCCCATCCCCCAGGCTGAGTGTCCTGATTGTAAGTAGGTGGCTCACACTTCAATTTCGCCAGAACATTAAACCGAGTCCCAGAGGGGCTGTCTGATGCCGGGTGCCGGAGCAAGGGTCCCCATGGAAACTCCCTGAAAGAGGGCACGTAGGGAGCTGCCGTGGCCGCTGGCCATTGCGCCTGAGGCTGGAGCGGAGTCTGGCTTCAGTTTCCTATCTTCAGCGGGAGGACTCTGGGAGGTGCAGGGGCCCTGCTCTGTGCACCCAGGGGAGACGGCCTGGGCAGGCGCAGGCCAGGACAGGGCAACGTGAGTGGCCCGAGCCTGTGACCCAGCGAGGGCAGGACAAAACTTGTGTGTACACCTGCCCTGGGTCACCCTCCCCTGCCCTGGGCACCTGCCTGGGGACCGCTCACCCCCAGAAGCTCATGGGCCATGCATCTTGGACAGTAGAAGCCCTGCCTTTCCTGGCCACATACCCAGACCCTGGGGACCTTTCAGGCTCAGACTCACTCCCAGGGCAGCACCCCAGGGTCCTCTGGGAACAGAGGGGGCTGGGCCTGCCCCCGGGGAAGCACCTGCTGGGGCTGTGGTCCCAGGGGGTTCTGTGCTTGCCATTCCCTGCAGAGCCTGGGGCAGCTGAGGGGTCCAACCCGCATCTGAAGTGACACACGGAAGGCAGGGGAGAGTGGCGGGCCCCAGCGAAGTGGGGGCCCCCGTGACGCCAGCCAGCCGTGGTCTCCCTGACTGTGGATAGGGAGGGGGTGAGGCCCCCGCCAGCAGGCGTGTGTGAGAGCACTGGGCAGGAAAATCAGCAACATCCCAAGTCAGCAGGCCAAGCGAGGCCCTCGGCTCCTCCCAAACTGAGGACAGTGGATCTCCGGACAGATGGTGCCCTTCCAGCAGACAGGAAGTGGTCATGTTCTGGAAGGAGCGACGGAAAAAAGTCATTTTTCACAGAAGTGTCATGCACGGGACAACAGCCCTCGCGAAGGCACTGGCGTGTGGGCTCCTCCGAGCTTCAGAGCAACATCGGGTCCCAGGGGGTGTCCCCAGGGGTGCTGAGCGCATTTCCCAGAAAGAAGAAAAGCTGCTTCTCTCAAGGGGACATCTGGGGAGCAGCCTCTGGCTTCCTCGTGGGCAGAGACCACCGCGGGCCCCCTGTGTCGCCTCCCTAGGCCTGGGGCACTCCTCGGGCGCTCCGTCCCTCCTAGAATGAACGCTGGTCACGGCCCACAGCACACAGAGGGCGCTCCCGGGAAGCCAGGCAGGCTTTGCCATGCCCTGGGATCCGGGGAGTCAAGTATTTCTACGTGATGATAGTCCCATCACACAGAAATAGAAATGGCTGGAATTTTCACAACAGCATCAGGCAATAGTGATGAGTGTGGACAGGTTCTGTTGTAACTGAAGCCTGCGGCAGTCTAGACTCCTAATTGTAAGTAGGCTTCATGCCCAGTATGGACCTGGACATGTGGCTTGAACTCACAGCCCTGAGATCAAGACCCGAGCAAGAGATCAAGAGTCAGATACTTAATTGGGGCGCCTGGGTGGCTTAGTCGGTTAAGCGTCCGACTTTCGCTTAGGTCATGATCTCGCGGTTCGTGGGTTCGGGCCCCGTGTCGGGCTCTGTGCTGACTGCCAGCTCAGAGCCTGGAGCCTGTTTCAGTCTGTGACTCCCTCTCTCTCTGACCCTCCCCTGCTCACGCTGTCTTTCTCTCTCCTAGAAATAAATAAAACATTAAAAAAAATAAATAAAGAGTCAGATACTTAACAACTGAGCCACCCAGGGGCTCTGAGATTCTTCATTATAAAAGACAGAAACACAAATTAACATCAAGGGCTTGTATTCACTCACACGGCTTAAGATTCAGGTCTGGCTTGATCAAGCATCCCGGTCTGGTGTCTAAGTGTGTATCCATGTTCTGGCACAGCTCTCTCCTTTGTCACAGGGGGGCCGCAGCAACTCCAGACCGTTCCCACAGCCATAAACTCTAGGGAAGAATGAGCATATTTTGTCCAGAATTCCCAACAAAATCCTTACTATTCGTCTTTGGCTCTCACGGGGTCACTTCCCTGTCACAGCGAGAATATGATGCTTTGGTGACGCAAAACTCAGTGCAGACTGGACAAGGGAGAGCAGCAGAATACCTTGCAGGGTGACCCCAAACAGCCACGGTCCACGGAGAGCCCCGCTCCAGCCGCCTCCCCCGACGGCCCCTCACAGCAGCGTTCTGACTGCCCACCCCTGCTCTCCAGACCACGGCTGGCGGACCAGAATCTGGGCTTTGCAGCAAAGATGGGGACCTGAGATCGCTGGGGACAGGGACCCCAGGGCCAGCCCCGACCCCACGGCCAGGCTGCCCTCCGCTCCTCCTCGGAGCGTGAGACGCCCAGAGCCTGCTGGGAAGATTCCGCTCAGGCGCTGGCTGCCCGCACAGCCTGACTGCCCGGACGGGGAGGGGGGGTGCCTCCCTCGGGGGTTGCGGCTTTCACCGGGGTAGCCGCTGCTCCAGATAGGCACTCTCCATCATCCCAGTTTTCTGCCCAGAGTCGATTAAGGCTGCCAGGCACAGATTTAGAAGGTTATCAAAGTTGGCTTTTATTGAGAGAACAAGATTCCTCCGCGAATGCTGGCTGTGCCAGAGCTGACACGTTTTCTGATATTGAGCCATCTTTGCATTCCTGGGATAAACCCTACTTGGAGACCTGAGGTTTTCCTTCCTCATGTCTTTGATTTTGATTTGCTCTGTTCCAGTTACGATTTCCACATCCGGGTGGCCAATATGTTGTTTTGAATCAGTTTCCATTTTTTTAGGACAATTACATTTTTTAAGTTCATTTATTTCTGAGAGAGAGGGGGAGAGAGAGAGGGGGGAACGTGTGCACAAACAGGGGAGGGGCAGAGCGAGAGGGAGAGAGAGAACCCCAAGCAGACTCTGCTGTCAGCTCAGAGCTCAATGTGGGACTTGAACCCACAAACTGTGAGATCATGACCTTAGCCAAAGCCAAGAGTTGGATGCTTACACGACCTAACCGACTGAGCCACCCAGGCTCCCTTTGTTGATTGAAATTAATTTAGCCTCATAAATTGAACTAGGAAGTATCTAGTCTTTATCAGAAAGGTTTGAGCAGCTTGGGAATTGGTTCTTTAAATGTTTGAAAAGATTCCCCAGGCAACAATGTTTTCAAAAATCTCCTGTAGTTATTGATCAGCCCGTGTAGTTTTTCTCATGCTTCCTGAGGCCATTTTGTTCATTTATATTTTTATCGGGATTTTCAGATTTTAACTGTGTGTCTTATTGTTATATAATTTTGCATGTTTATATTCTTGTTCTTTTTCTGGATTTCTTTCTCTGTTGCTATTTTTTCCCATAGACCAGCAGTTAGATGTATTGGTCAACTTGGACGGTTTTCTAAGTTTTTAGTTTTTGCTCACAAGATGCTCAGTTCTTTCCCCTGGTTTATTTTTTATTGTCCTTTTAAACGGACTTGGTTGAAAGATGCATAGATCTGTGTTCCCGCTCGCAATGACAAGACCGAAGGCAGGCGGTTTGCCTCTGGGAAGAGCTGCCAGCGCGTCCCAGGGCTGTCCAAGGTGTCCCAGGCGCTCTGGCTGTGGCTCTGCTCCCCTTTGACCCAGCAGCTGTTTGGGGGATTTGTTTAAATTCCCAGTGGCCGGGGGTCTCTGTGCCAGCCAGGGGGGCCGGCCCAGCCCGGCGTGAGGAGGGGCCCCTCCGCGGCCGCCGTCCACGTGGGGTCTGTCCCGTGTCCTTGCCCTCGAGGACTGCGGGCCGCCCCGTCGGGGGAAGTGACAGGCGTAGCCGGAGCTGCTCAGCGGCCCTGACCACGCGCTCTCCTTCGCCAGTTTTTTTCATCAAGGTGAAAAAAAAGTGGTCCCGACAAAAACATTTTCTCAGCATTCTAGAGGTTTTACGAGGTCTGTTATACAAACAAATTTTACAAAGACCTTATGTGATGCACGGCCTTTTGTAAGACAATTATATTCCTAAAAAAATTTTGTTTTAATGTTTATTTTTGAGAGAAAGAGAGAGAGAGAGAGAGAGAGAGAGACAGCGTGAGTGGGGGAGGAGCAGAGAGAGAGGGTATCACAGAATCCGAAACAGGCTCCAGGTTCTGAGCTGTCAGCACAGAGCCCGACGCAGGGCTCGAACCCACCAACTGAGAGACCATGACTTGAGCCGAAATCAAACGCCTAACCGACTGAGCCCCCCAGGGGCCCCTGGAAGACAATTATTTCAGCCTTACGACTGAAAATGGGATCCCCTTCATCCACCAGAAGCTAGAAGCCCGTGGGCCTCGCTCACACGGACGGGCCTCTGCAGGCACGTCTCCGGACTCTGGAGGGTCCGTTCGCAGGCCGGCAGCCTGCTGTTCAGACCCTGGGGCCCCAGGACCTGGGCCCGTGGCCTGTGCGCCCCTCCTGCTCCCCCTGCGGTGCACACCCCTCAGCCACCTCCCCACCCGCAGCTCCTCCTCGCTGTCCGACTCCCCGGCTGCCTCAGTTTCCTTCCTGTCCGGAGATCTGTCCTGTGTGATCATCAGAGAAACAGATGCCATTCATTCCTCTTCCGTACACAGGACAGTCTGCAGGCTCCGTGCTGTCTGTGTGTGGGGTAGGTGTGTGTGCGTGTTGTATACGCGTGTGCTCCGTATGTGTGTGTGTTGTGTGTATGCATGTGGTGTGTGTGTGTGTGTGTGTGTGTGTGTGTGCAGGTGCACATGTGTGCACACAGGGCTCCATCCCATGTCCACCAATGGCACAACTGGGGTCTGGTTTGGGTCCCTCCCTGGGGGCTGCTGTGTCCCCCACCCCTCCACCAGACCCCCCCGACTAGGGCCGCTGCAGGGAGCCCCTGGGGGCCCGTGTCGGGGGACCCTCTGTCCTTCAGGCCCGGGGTCCACGGCTCCTGCTCTCCTGGGCCTGGGTCCCTATGAACAAGGGGAGCCCCGCAGCCGTGAGGCGCACTCAGGCTTCTGGTGGGCACAGGCCGGGGGTCCCGACCCACAGGCCGAGGAGGCTGACACGTGGCCAGCGGAGGTGGGCTTCCAGGTGGCTTCCTGTCCACGCCTGCCAGCCGCTGAGGTTCCCGCAGGGCCGGGCGGGGTGGGCTTCCGTGCTCCTCCCCATCTCAGGGGTGTCTTGGTACGGGGTTTAGGAGGGGTCTGCAACGGGGCAGGCGAGCACATATTTTAAGTGAAAACCTTTTTCTAAGGGATTTTGAAGTTAATGAAAACGGGCATAATACTTTCCTTCCAGAAAGCGGCTTTTGTAAACTTCATTTTTCCCTGCTCCACTGAGGACGCAGGCGTGGGAAGACGCCGGACCCTCAAGGTGTAACGCCTGCTATTCTCCGTCTCACGCCTGCTATTCTCCGCCTCGGGAAGCAAAGTGCTCTCTGCATATAACAGCGTCCTGATGCTCCGGCAGAGAAGACAAACAACGGAGCCCCTGAAGGCTGTGAGTCGTGTTCCGGGAAGTAAGTGACAACTGACGCCCCCCGGCGGGAAGGCAACCGCACACTTGGTGGGGCGCTCAGGAAGCGCGGGCGTGGGCCCTTCCCTGGGGTCTGCGCCTGTGTGTGCTGAGGTGACGGAGGCCCACAGCCCCCAGACCTGCCAGGGCTTGTGAGACCTGCACTTTCCAGCATGGACCCTCAGCAAGTCCACGCACACCCCTCCACCCCAGGTACCCCTCAGTTCAGTCTCCTGCATTCTGGAGGGGGCCCCCCGTGCGCAGGGATCCCTCCCCACTGCAGAGAGCAGGGCCCCCACAGAGCCCACCCTCGCCTCCTCCCCGCCCCTTGGGGGACAGCACAGCTCCTGCTGGGTGGGAGCCACGGGGCAGCGAGTGGACAGCTCAGGGCACTTCCACGTGGCCGGAAGGTGCTGAAGAAATTCTGTCAACTCAGAAGGGACCAAATGTCCCAAATATGTATGTGCACACACAGGTTTGTGTACATGTGAGCACAGGTGTCCCACACGTGTGTGCATCACATAGCGCGCACGTGTGCACACATGCACACGTATGTCCACACAAGCATGTTCACATGCCCGTGCATCCACGTGCACACACACACGACAGCATGTGAGCACACGTGCATCATATGCGTGCGCACGCGTGGGCATGCACTCACTCGCACCCCAACGCACGGGCACGCTCACGCGCGTGTCCACAGCTCTCTTGCTCACCCCACTGTCCTCCCCACATGCTGCTGACACTTCCTCAAGGAGTGGACGGGGTCGGGGCCTCAGCATGGCAGCCGGTGCCATGATCCCCGTGCCCCCTGCCCATTGCTCCACTCAGCCTGGGGACCCGCTCCAGAAACCCTTCCACTAACAGTGGCCTGGCCGGACAGATGGACAGATGGACCGGGCTGCCGGGGGCAGGACCAGCCTGCGACACGCAGCGTGGTGCCTTCAGGTGCTCAGTGCCAGCCACACTGGGGTGTCAGAGAGGTGAGGGGGGCAGGGGCCCCCAGGGTGCTTGGGGACACCTGGAGGGGAGACCCAGGCCCAGCCCCCTGGGCCCCATGACTCCGCAGGAGGTGAAGGTCAGCATTCTTTGCCAAGGCTGGAATTCTGACATCAGATTTTCCATGCTTGGCTGGGAAGTGGGGGTGGAGGAGCTGCTGAGGGAGGGAGGGAGGGAGNGGACGGGCTCGTGTGGAGGTCAAGTGCAAATGATCCAGAATTTCAAGACAAGCAGGGGGTCCTTCTGAGCCTGGTGTCCTGTGGGACTGTCCAGCCCACACCCCGGGAAGCTGGCCCCACACCCCATCCCCAGAGATCAGTCTGGTCACCCAAGAAGAGAAGTTACAGCCTCAGAGCCTGGGGGGACTTGAGCCATGCAGGGTGCAGGGGGCTCCAAAACACCCACGCCTGGAGCTTGTTTTCACAGGAGAAACAGCCATCCGGCCAGCTCCTCTCCGGGTTACCAGCTACCGTGACCCATGGTGTCATGGTCCTTGGGATGGTCTTTCTGCTGGGGGAGGAGCGGATGGCCCCTGGGTGCTGCCCTGTGGGAGCCAGACCCCGGCTAGGAAGTGGGTGCTCTGAGCCCCTCCCTTGGAAACTCTTCAATTAACCCCTGACCCTTAGACAATGGGGGGGCACTGACCCAAGGGCACGCCTGCAGGGCCCTCCCCACAATGCAACCCCCTCCCCCCATACGACCCAGGACTTCAGCCTCCAGCACAGCCCCCAGCCTCAGCCCCAGAGCCCCAGCGTCCTCCAGGGACCCCAGGGAGGAGAGCCCCCCGGAGGGCTGGACCCCAGCCTCAGCCCAGAGCGGGCTGGTCCCCCCCGCCCTGGCCTGGGGTCACCTCTGGTGTTAAAGCCGCGTCCATGCAGCAGTGGGGCGAGAAGGCACGGGTGCGCCAGAGCTAGCTAGCTTCCGGACTCAGAGAGAAAGTAAGCCGGACATCCTGGGGCAGAGCCACCCACTCCCGCTCCGGACAGAAACACGGTGAGGTCCAAGGGGCGGGGGGGCCCAGCCCCGGCTCCTCAGGAAGCCCCTGAGGAAACAGGAACTTGCCCAGAGCGCTCCGTGCCCGCAGGTCCCTGGGCTGGGCGAGACACAGCTGTCCTACCAAACACTAACGAGGTCGGGTGAGCACAGTGGCCCTTGGGCCCTGGAGGTTCGATGACACCCAGGGAGGTGCCAGCTTCTGGGGGTCACAAGGCAGGGTCTCCGTGATGGCGCCCACGGGGCTCAGTCCCCGGCCCAGGCGCCCCCTGAGGACAATGATAACCTGGTAACTCACAGCTGGGGCTGGGACTCCACCCTCCACGGCAGGCGCCCGGCCTCTCAAGGTCCAGAGGAGAGAGCAAGGCCGGCCAGGCCTAGGGGGTTCATGTGACCTTGACCCCACCCCGGACCCTCCTAGTGCGGCATCTGGAAAGGCCCTTTTACATTCTGAGAAGAAACCACTTCTATGTTCACCTCCCAGGCCTTATGACAACGATGAGCCTTTTCCTCCTGAAAAAGGAGTCTGTGGGCTGCAAGGCCACAAGCCAGGGGCTGCCCGTGGGCCTCAGGGGACACAGAGCCCTCCCGACATCTCCATGAGTGCCGTCCCCAGCGCCCACTCCTCAGGCTGTGCACATGGGGACGACCGTCCAGCCGTCCCGTCACCGGCCAACGCCCTCCAGGAGGTCCCCTCGGCATGCAGGGGACAGTCTGCAGGGAGACGGGTGTGGTCTGTGCGGGTGAGGACGAGTGACTGACTGACCCAAGAATCGGGGTGAGCCTGTCACACGTGGGTCACACTGGTGCGGGACCGCGACCCGAGCTGCTGGACGCCCGGCGCTTGGCGGGGAGAACGCGTCCACACAGGGGCTCGCAGCTGCCCGCAGCGCGGTGCTGCCCACACCACATGGCAGTGCAGCCACGTGCGCCTGTCCCCTCCAGCTGCCACGGAGGTATGCCACCAATAGCCCTGAACTTCCCGAGAAGCCGAGGGGTAAGTGGGAATTCTGTCCCCGATTTCCAGCCAGTGCCCTGGCAGCACGGCTTCCCAGGGGTCCTGCCCCCCTACCCCAGTCCTGAGTCCCTCGGCCTGGCGGCCCGGGCCGGGCCCTGTGCTGCAGCGGGAGCCCGGGGAACGGGCATGGGCGTGACCTGAGACAGACAGCGCCCCACGTGAGCTGCCCAGCGTCAGGACTGGGAAGCCAGGTGCCACCGAGATGCCACCTGATTGACGGCCACTCGGTGCCACCTTGCAGGGGATAGAGGTGTGCAGGTGACCTGGCTGAGTACAGGCTTCAGGAGGGAGGGCCCCCTGCTCCAGGGGGAGTGCAGGTTAGAGTCAGGGTGAGCAGGGCTGGGGGGAAATGGGGCAGGGGCTGTCACACCCACTGGCCCAACCCGCGCTAAGGAGAAAATTAAACTTCACTTTTATCTTTTTGTTCCCAGTAAAAGCCGACCTTTAAGAGGAGGCGTCTGATTTGGGGTGATGAGAGGCAGACAAAGAGACACTGATGCCGCCCCCGCGGGCCCTCGCACAGGGCAGATGGCGCAGGAGAGGGTGAGCAGCAGGGCAGACAGAGCCGCCTGGGTCGGNTGGCTGCCCTGTGCTGGGTGCTGGTCCGGGCCATCCCCACCCCCACTGACCAGGCCTGCAGCTGAGCAAGCACGGGGGCCTCCGGGAAGAAGGGGAGTGGGTGGCTGGGCTGCCCCAGAACTCAGCNTGTGCACAGCAGCCGGGGGAGCAGGAAGGGCACAGACCTACACCGGGGTGTAGACAGACCTTCCTACTGGTGCCTTTGAGCCACTTTTAGACATTCCGCTTTGGGATCAGAGCCCTGGGATGGCTGTGTTCCCTTTCACTTGCCGGAGTTCCCNCGCCCTCCCTCCCCCTGCTCCCTCATCCCTTTCCTTCCCCTCCCTCTTCTCCCCGCCTTCCTCCCTCCCTCCTCCCCGGGCCCTTGCTAAGCCTGGGAACCTCCCTCCCCACCCTGGCCTGAGGGGAACAGCTCCTAGATTGGGTAGGTGCTTGGATTCCCTGAGACACCCCAGGCCGCCCACCAGGCAGTGGGCCGTGTCCCCCCCCCCCCAGGAGGGGCCCCGTCCTTGGAGCAGACCCAGACCACCTCGAGGCTCTTGTGAGCACTTTGGGTCCGGGTGGGACAGAGGGTTGCTTGGCAAAGAGCCCTCTCCCCACAAGTCAAGAAGCCAACAGTCAGGCTTAAACAGGGTACGTCCAGGGCTGGAGGCAGGGACCTTGAAGAGGCCTTCAGGAACCCCAAGCTGTCCCCACGGTGGGGTCCCACGTGTCTGGCACCCCTTTGTGAGCACCGCCAGGTGGCATCTTTGGGTTTGCCCCTGTAGGAGCCTCTCAGACCCCAGAGACGGGACCCTCAGCACCGCCCCATATCTGGACACTCTTGCTGGGGTCTCCTTGGGAGGGGCCCCTACCCTGAGCCCTGTGGTCTGTGTCTAGACATCCAGTCCTACTGACGCCGGACACGGCCAGGCTCGCCACCCGACCCAGCGGACTTGGGGCCCCTCCCCAGCCTCGGACTGGGGGGACGGGGTGCGCTCCGTCCAGAGGCAACGGCAGGCCTCAGGCCAGGCGGGCGCACTGGTGTGGGGACCCCGGTCTCGCAGACCCCCCGTGGTAGCCCCCTCTCCCTGGGCCGGTGCCTGGGGTGGGCCGGGCAAGGACGCAGCTGGTGGGCTCTCCAGAGGGGCTGCAAACCGCCCCTGAATGGACAGAAACCTGTCCTCACTGAGGCCCTTTGTCTGGGGCTGTTTTCGGGAGGCCCTAGCTCAGTCCTGGGGCACAGCCCCCAACCCAGGGCTGTTCCCTGGGGACGCGAGCTGCCGGGAGCTGGGGTGCGTTCTGCCTTGTGCTGAGTGGGCTCATCCCCTCCACTCCTGGAACCCAGTCAGGGGCCTCCGGGCAGGCGCCTTGGGCAGCAGGGGAACGCTGGAAGGCTCTGGAAGGTTCCCGGGGGCCCAACGAGGTCTCTGGCCTGGGGGAGGATTGAGGCCCGCTGCAGGCTGGCCGCTGAGGGGGGAGGCGGGGCTGGCCGTCCTCCCCTCGCTGGGTCCTCGCCTGTGGTCACGCCTGCCTCGGCCTTTGCCCAGCACCCCCACCCGATGAATCACCGAAACTCGGCACTCACNCATGCCCGCCGCGGGCGGGCGGCCCGGCTGCTGGGGGCCTGCACGCCCGGCTCTGCCAGCAGCGGCTTCTGTTTCGGGGCCCAGGGGCCAGGCTCTCCTTCCGTCACTCCAGGAAATGGAAATGTTCCTAAAACTTTTCACTTCACAGCTGCTTTTACTTTGTAAGTCCATCCGTGCTTAAAATAGCCTGGAGGCTTCTCCGAGGTTAGAGGCAGTTGGCCCTGCACGGCCAGGCGGGGGGGCTGTCAGGAGGGCGCGCTCAGCCAGAAAGTGCTTCTCCTTTTTATGTAACTTCGGGTTGCGATGCTCCTGTTTTGAAAGTCAGGTGACTTTCCTGTGCGTGGACTAGAGGCTGTGCTTGCAGCGGCCGGTTCCCTCAACGCAGAGAACTCAGGCCGGGCACTGTCCCCAGCGAGCCCTGGCGCCCCGGGCCAGACACTCGCCACGGTCCGCACCTGTGCGCTACTGTCCTCAAAACGGCCCTGGGGGCCAACCCTCGTATCGTGCTGCACTCCACAGACGGGGAAACTGAGGCCGGAAGTACAGCTGTGTGCCCGAGGTCACGCCGGAGCTCAGGGACACCCCCAGAGCCCCAGCCCACCAGGCCGGGACCTCGTCCCTTGTGAACAGGCTCTCAGATGCCCCTGAATGGGGATCATGCCCTTCACTCAGGAGAGCCAGGCTGCCCTCCACGTCGCCGCCCTCCCCCAGGGCCCACTGTCCTGAGGGCCGTGTCCCAGGCCAGCTCTGTCTTCCCGTGCACGGGAAAGTGGACGAGACTGCCTCTGGGTTCAGGTGGATCCCGCAGAGCTCCCTGGTGCCCCTCAGGACCCCCGAAGCTGCCAGTATGGGGAGGGGACTCCTGAGGTTCTGCAAGCGCAGGCGACAGGGACGCGGCCCCCGGGGTAACAGGTGCGTGTGAGCCCCTGACCATGCAGCTCACAGTTGTGCCTGGACAGCACCAAGGAGGCTCCCCAGGCTGCCTGGCGGTGGTGACCCCCGAAGCCAGTTTAGAGCGGGCGGATCAGCCTGGCCGCACTCAGGCCTGGAGGGCATGGAGGGGGGCACCGGGAGGGTCCGTGTGGGCCCGACCGGATGCCCTCGTACCACCAACCACACGGGGCTGAGAGACGCTGGTCCCGCGCGGGGCCTCCCTCCTTGTCCCCCTCCTGCCCTGGGGCCCATGACCGGAGGCAAAAGGCGATGGCCCTGGGTTGATGCCAGGACGCTCCTCCGCCCCCTGCCCAGTCATCTTTCTCTTCCCCCCCCCCNNNNCTCCTGCGCCTGCTCTCTCTGGGCCCCGCTGCCCGCCGGTAAGCACGGTGCTGCCCGCCCAGAGCCCGTCCTCTGCCCGCTGCTCTGCCCCAGGGCCTACACTCCCTGGCCCTCGAGAGCACCCCTGGGTGCAGGGCCTCACGCCCCAGGGCCCTGCTGCTGGGTGGAGCCTGGGCCTGCCAGGAAGGAGAGAGCGGCCATGCCCCCTGGCAGCCCGGGAAGGCCCCTCTCAGTTCGCAGCCTGCTGATGGGGCCTGGGGCTGCCGAGAGGGACTCTGAGAGCCAGGACACGAGTTTCCGTGGAGCGCCGCGCAGAGGGCAGCCCCGTGCAAGCCCAGACCACGGTGAGGGGGGCGTGGCCCCACCGGCCAGGGGGCGCAGGGTCCCCACAGAAGTGGCCCGGCCTGGCCACGGGTCTCTGCTGGCTGTGCGGGAGAGGTCGGGGGCTGGTGGGGCTGCGGGCAGCGGGCCCTGTGCAGCAGGCCATGCACACCCCTGTCCTGGCACGCCCCTGCGTCAGCCCCGTGGCAGTGCCCCGACTCTGTTTGCTTCCTGGCAGAACGGCCTGCCGGGAAAGGAACGTACTGGAATTAGCTCCCAGAGTAAACTCCTTTGTTTCATGCAGGCCCAGGTGAGCAGCAGCCCCTTTGCAGCAGACTCTGCGGGAAGACCCAGCACCCCAGGGCCGCTGGCCCTGCGACTCCTTGGGGGAAAGGGAGGGACCAGCCCAGCAGGGCTGAAGCCTTGCCTTCCCCCTGCAGAGCCCGGCGACCCCAGTGCCCAGCTCACCCTGTGCGGCTGTGGGGCGAGGCTGGGGAACGTGAGGGCCCCCACCCCAACCTTAGGGCTGGACAGCAACGTCTGGACCCTGGGGTTGGGAAGTGATGCTCACGCTCTGTCTACCCCCCTCCCCCCCCCCGCCCCGTGCCCTCTGCTCCGGCCCTGCTGCTGAGCCCGGGCTCGCCTCCTGATGTCTATGTGGGTCCAGGCAGGGAGGCCAGGTCTCCGGTCCTTCCTGCCCTGGGCTGTGCCACCGTGGCCCCCGCAGCCTGCCCCTCCCTCACCCTGCAGGCCTGGACACGTTCTCCACCCCATCACCTGCCCCCCCGGGGGCACCTTGAGGGCTCTCCGCCGACACCCCCACCAGTGTTGGCACAGACACGGCTCCCCCACTAAGCGGGTCCCCTCCCTCGGCTGACATTCCCTTCTTATGAAGGTTTTGTTTCCAGTCTTATGAGTATTTCCTGACACACCTGACTGACATCGGTGCGTCACCCCTGCCCCCCCAGCCCCTTCCAGCCTGACTGC
>NW_027529672.1:8011551-8023327 GCF_008692635.1 Crocuta crocuta
CAGCCTGACTGAGCCACCATGAGAAGCCCCCCAGCAGTGCCCTCACTGCCTCCCTGCTCCCAGCTTGCACAGGGAGCCCCGTGCGGGAGGGTCACCCTGGGCCGCGTCCCCTGAGGAGGGACGGGACAGCGTGTGGCCATCCCGGCGCCGGTGGGCAGGAGCGGCAGGGGGGCGGNACCTCCAGGGCACCCGGCCGGGCCCCTCTGCCGGCAGCTCCGTCTGCCCCTCTAGCTCCTGCGTCGCCATCCTTTCGGGTGGCCTGGCTTCTTCTTTGCTTCTGCAGACAGCTTCCTCTGCACGTGCGGAAGCTGCTGGAAGGGGCTCCAGTCCATCTCGTCCCACAGCTTGCTGCCCCCCCTCCCCGCCCCCAAGCACGACAGCAAAGCCGCCTGGACCTGGCACAGCCCGTGGAAGTAGCAGACGAAGGGCGAGGGGTCCCCAAGGCAAGGGGAGTCTGGCTGGCCAGGAGGGAAGGGGGAGCGGATATGCCTCCCTCCCCCTCGGGGGTGGGCAGGGGGCCCGGCACCCCCAGGAGCCCCCAGGGCCCCCGGCCGGCAGTGCAGGGCGGTCCCACGCTGGCTCCACTCCTGTTCAAGACACTGGCCGAGGAAAGGAGGTGGGTGTCCCAGATCGGCCAGGCGGCCCTGCCGCGGGCCTGGGAGTAGCCCGGGGACCCTGGGGGACAGCGGGGCAAGGGGCAAAGTCTGTGTCCCCCTCTTTCCTGGGTCCGTGGGAGAAAAGAGTCCCGTGTGCGTCCCTGGTGTCAGGAGTTATGACCCTTTCCCAAGAGGACAGGGGCTTGGCCGGCCCTAGGAAAGATGGGGACGGTCACAGGGACAGCTGTCTGTGGTCGGCAGCCTGGGTGAGGCCGGCCGGAGAAAGTCTTGCCGAAGGCACTGCAGTCTGCCTGGGACCAGGGTCACGGGCTTTCCCTGAATCATGCGTGTGTTTGGAAGTGCGGCCGCCTGTGTATGTCTGCGGGTTCGGTGTCTGAGCTCTGGGGACACCCCACTCCGCCCCCAGCCAGCCCTGACGCTTGCCTCCCCAGTCTGTCCCAGGTCGTCTGTGTCATCCCCCTCCAGGCATGGCCTCCTCTTGGGTGTCCTTGCCAGGGCACTGCGGGCGCGGGTGCCCAGATGGAGGCAGAAGGGGTGCTGGGAGCCCGGGGCAGGGAGCAGGGGAGAGGGCCTGCCCTGAGGCTGCTGGGCTGCAGAGAGAAGCTGGTGCAGAAGGTTTTGAGCACCGTGCCCGGGGCGGGTGCGGGGCGTGGGGCTGTATTTCCCGGAATTCCAGGGAGTCCTGTCTGGTCCGTTTCCTGGGCTTTGGCTGGAAGAGGCGGAATCTGCAGTTGCTAAACCGGCTTTGAGCCTTGAATGGATCTTTTAATGAGCACAAGCCTGCAGGAACTGCTCCTAGAGCCACTTCAAGGTCGAAGGGTGGGGTCCCAGCCGGCCCGAGCCAGGACCACCTGGGGCTCTGCAGCTGGATTCGGGGTCACGGACGCCTGCCAGCCTCCGGCAGCCCGCAGACAGCCGTGAAAACTCCGGTGCTGNTCATTTTAATAATTATGATAGGCCATGTCATAAAGTAAATATTTCACCTGACTCATATTTCAAAAACCAAATAGTTTAATTAAATCTGTTTGTGGTTTGAAAAAAAATTCGTCACATATTTTCCATATTCAGGTGTATCTTAACTTAGCTTTAAATAGCATTAAAATCTTAATTTCAAACCTGTTAATGTGATTGCTTGCTTGGACAGTCCAAGAGAATGTCTAGTAAGTCATTGCAGAGAAAAAACCAGAAGTGACAGTTTTTAAATGTTAAATGTACATTTAGATAGAGTAGCATTTCTGTTTGCAAACCACGCTACTTAGAAATACATGCCAGAAAACAGTCATGTTCCTGATGCAGCACAGAAGATTAAAATACCCAGAAATACATGTAAGAAGTATGTATAACATTTTTTGGGGAAAAAAAGGAAACTATGCTGCAGGACATATAAGAATCCTTGCATTAGCAGAAAGTGTTGTTTGGAGACTAACATACTTTAATTTTTAAACTTTTTTATGTTTTATTTATTTTTGAGAGAGAGAGAGAGACAGAGTGTTAGCAGGGGAGGGGCAGAGAGAGAGGGAGACACAGAATCCGAAGCAGCTCCAGGCTCCAGGCTCAGCACAGAGCCCAACGCGGGGCTCGAACCCACAAACCATGAGATCGTGACCTGAGCCGAAGTTGGACGCTCAACCGACTGAGCCCCCCAGGCGCCCCACATATTTTAATTTTATGATTGAAAAGACAATAAGTAATTCCTACTGAACAAAAGAATGTGTTATATAGTATCAGTATTCTCTTAATATTACTAATGATATGTTCCTGTTGAAGAGGCAAAAATAAATACAGAGACATAATCAGAAAATAAATACTTGATTTTTACTAATTTTTCTTATTAGACTTGAATTAGCCTTAGTTAGGTACAAACGGTGAATTAAAGTGGTTGTGAGTGAAGGCATTTCTGGCTGTCCTAATTATATACCCAAGCCACTACTGTTTTCACAACGGAACCTGTTGCATAAGGTATTACTGGCTGGAAGTAAGTAAATATCTTAAACAGAAAGAGAGTCGAAAGCACATTGCGTTTGTAATAGGGGCGAGGTCTGGTGTCCCGGATTACCCTGCGAGAATGACCCCGGCCAGGGACCGGCCAGGATGACATTCAGCCCCGAGCAGATGGGGCTCCAGTAGCGATTTAGTAATTGTCCTCAAATGTATGAAAAACTATTTCAGAAGGTGTAGTGATCAACCCTTCATTTTTCTTCTCTCTCTTTCTTTTTTTAAACTCAAAAAAAACTAGCTCTAAAATAGTCAGCGTGACTTTAGGCTGGATAGACAGACAGACATTTGCAGACACCTCCATTGTTAAACACGAGGACATAAATACAGCGAAAAGAGACACACGCCTTCACCGAGGGATTGCTTCCAGTGCCAACAGACCCCTGATTTGCCTGTTCAGTGGCATCTACCTGGGTCTTGCCGGGAAGGGCTGATGTGTCGTGTGGACACATCTGCCCCCAGTCTGGACAGGACGCTCACCTCCTGTCACCTGGACGGACGGCCGCCGCCGCCGCTCTGTGACCTGCTGGCTCCAGCGCCCCACGGCCCCCCCCAGCCGGGGTCTCCCTCTTTCCGGGGTGGAGGGCCAGCCAGGCCTCTGCTCCCCCTGAGTCCCCAGCCTCCTTGGCCATCCAGGCCTTGCCTCCTCTCCCTGCTCCTCGAGGCTCCCCTCCCGTTCTTCCCCGTGATCTCCCACCGCCCTCACGCCCAGTCCAGGCCCGCGAGCAAAGGGTCCCGGGAGGCAGGCGCCTCGGCGCCGGCTTCCCTCTCACCCCGGCTGTTGTGGACCCGCTCCCCCCGGGAGAGCCCGGTGTCAGCGCCAGGTCCAGCTAGCGGAGCCACCGGCGGCCCCTGACTGCGGCACAGTGGGATTTCTGCATGTTTCCTCTAAAACGGGAAAGAGTACTGCTGACGATAAGCTGTGAGGATCCACCCACGCACAGATCACCGGGAAATAGTTTCACTAGAAATATTCCGCGTGTGTAAGTGCTGAGGTTTGATTTCGAACAGACCACTGCTCAGAATGATGTAACAATTTAATAGGACGGTGTCCCGGGGCACCTGGGTGGCTCTGTCCGTCAAATGTCCACTCTTGATTTCGGCTCAGGCCATGATCTGAGTGGGCTCATGCGTTACTGGGATCGAGCCTGGAGTCAGGCTCTGAGCTGACAGCGCGGAGCTGCTTGGGATTCTCTCTCTCTCTCTAACTAAATGTTTAAAAAATTAATAGAATGGTACCTTGTTATTAAACGATTTCAGCTTAGTGAGATCATTTATCTTGTGTTTCCTCGCTTTCTCACCCATCTGCTCGCTACTGCCTGTGATCTCCCGTTCACCAGCGTGTGGCACACTCTCTGTGCACCGGCACATCTCGCTGGCTGGACCCTCTCCACACAGAGCTCAGAGAAAAGAGGAAAGAGGAATGCACTCACCAAATGCCGTTGATTAAGGGCTTAGATACTTTGTGTGTGTGTGTGGGGGGTCCTTTTACAATACTGTTGGGATACATTTAAAATCTTCCAAAGATTCGAACAGACACGAGTCTTTACAAAGCTCATTTCATAAGTACAAAATTGCAGCATAGAAATGACAGCTGAGTCGAGAACCCTTGAAACGTGGTTGCCGGATCGCCACCGCCAGGGACGCCGATCATCGGAGCCAGGGCCAGTGCCTCTTCAAGCCTGGGTCCCCAGGAGAAAACCGTGGCGCCCTGGCTTTGTCCTCGGGCGCCGACACCATGCTGGCAGCCGTGACCACTTTGAAAGGCGCCGTCAACTCAGAGGCAGACGTTCCCCGCATAGTGTCCCTGTTTCGTTTCAGTTTCCACTTGGGACTCTGGGTGATTCTGGAAACGATTTGTCCTCTGGCCCTGGACGGGGACCACCTGGTGGGTGCTTGCTCGCCCGAGTCGCGGGACCTGATGACATTTCCTGCCCCCATATTTTATGTAAATCATTTGGCCATCTTAGCACCCTACCTCAAGCCGAGGAGGGGCAGGCCCTGCAGGCTCACACACGCGTCTGCCCCGAACAGCACTTTAGACGAAACTGACAGCCACCCTTTAATTTCCTCCAAAGTCTGGTGGAGGGGAAACGGCAGCGCGCAGCTCATCCCTGCTGGGACCGCGAGGAAATGTCAGGAGTGGCCGGTGCTCCCAGGGCGAGCGGCCGAGGGGCCCAGGTTGCCAGGCCCAGGCTGGAGGGTCACCCCTGCTGGGAGCAATCATGGGTGCCATTGACTTTGCGGAGCTGATTCGGAACAGATCAAACAGCAGAAACTGAGGGCCTGTGAAGGCAGAATGGGTGTCCATAGCTGATTCGGGACAAGCTATGCATCCTCGAGGTCAAGGATTTGCAACGTGTGTGGGGACGGTATGCTCAGCGCTCCTGGTTAGTGACTCACTTCCACAGAGGATTATGTTCCCTACGGTGGAGGGGGGTTCAGGGGACAAGAGGTGAGCCGCGTGCGGCCACTGCCCACTCTGGGCCTGGGGGAGGATGCTCCGTGCTCCCTGGAGCAGAAGTGCGGCTCCCCGGGGCCCAGACCACTTCCTGCTTGGGGTCCCCTCTGTCCCTGCCCGGTCCCCTCCCTGGGCCGGGGAGAATGGGAGCCTGCGGCCAGCCAGGTGCGGCCCCAAGACCCGCCGTGGGCGATTCTGCAGGTTGCCACGAACAGGACTCAGGCCGGTTCTCTCCAGGGACCAGGCGGCAGCAGAGCAGCCTCGCGCCGTTACACTTCCAGCTGCGGGACATCACAGGGCCTCTGCTAAGGGATAACGCGTGCACATCTGGACGCGGTCGGTTTTCTCCTGCATTGTTCCAGTCCAAGCACCACAATCTCTCACCTGAAACCCCGGGACCAGGTGTAACTTAGAATTCAGGGCGCCTGGGGGGCTCCGTCAGTTGAGCATCCTACTCTTGAGCTCAGGGCATGTTCGTGTGGTTCATGGCACTGAGCCCCACTTCAGGCTCTGCACCGAGCGTGGAGCCTGCTTGGGATTCTCAGTCTCTCTCTCTCTCTCTCTCTCNTCCTGGATTTTTAGGGATGATAGGCTGCGTGTTCCACGTACGGCAGTGCCTGGGGGAGAACCCTGTATGCAGCCCCATGTCCACATGTTTCAATATTTCAGAAACACACACATGGATTATCACCTAGGCTGGCACATAAGGACCCTAATATGCCTTATTTCAGTTCAGGTTACGCCAACAAATGAGTTTAAAACCGGCTTTCTGATTGTTGAAGATTTGGGTTTATGTTATCTGCACGAAATATAGTAGATGCGTGTAAACATTACCATTAATTCATTTCCTTTTTCAAGCATTTAAGGTCAGCCTTGAGATGCAATTTTTGTACAGTGAAATCCATCTGTGTTGAACGAGCACTTCCATGAGTTTTAACAAACGTGTACACCCACTTCACCCGTCCACACTCAGGATGGGAGGTGTCTCTCTCCCTGCAAACAGCACCCACCACCCTGCTCCCTGGAGCTCGGTCACCCCTGTCCGGGTGGGGGTGGGGGCGGGTGGGCAGCCATGGCCTTTCCTGTCACCGTGGAGCTCAGCTGCCTTTTCTCGAACGCCGACTGCATGGAGTTGGATGGCATATGCTGTTTGTGTCTGGCTTCTTTCATTCAGCACCGAGTTTCTGAGACTGAGCCACGTTGTTTCTCTTGCGAGTGGTATTTATTGTGCGTACAAACCACAGTCCCTTTATACTCTCCGTTCTCATGATGGACGTCAGAGCTCTTAATTTTGATAAAGTGCAACTATCATTTTTTTTTTGCTTGTTTGCAGGTGGTATTTTTGGTGTCCTCCTCTCTAAGAAATCCATGCCTGCTCCAAGGTCTCAGAAATATTCTGTGTTTCTAGAAGTTTTATGGCTTTAGCTTTTGTGTGTGGGTCTCTGCTCCATATTAGTTAGTTCGTTTATTCCATTCCATATGGATATCCAATTGATCCCAGCTCCGTTTGTTGAAAAGATGATTCTTTCACATTGAAAGGGCATCTTTGTCTAAACCATCAGATGCCCTGCGTGTGGGCCTGCTATTGGGTTCTCTACTCTGTTCCTCTGACCCACATGCCCATCCTGATGCCAGGAGAACTCTGTCGTGATTAGTATAGCTTTATGGTAAGTCTTGATAACAGGTAGTGTGAGCACCCAGCTTTGTTCTTCTTCAAAACTGTCCGGGCCAGCTGAAATTAGAGTGGAATCGCGTTAGGTCTAAAGATCAGCCAAGGAGAGCCGACATGGTGGCCCTGGCAAATCTTCTGCCCCTAAGCATGTGCGTCCCCGGCCCCCCAGCTTCTGTGGATCTCGTTTCTTGCCAATCCCTCTGCTTTGTGGTTTTCATCCTGGAAGGTCTTCTCATCTTCTGTTACATTTATTCATCAACGTTTCAAATGTTATGCTATTGTAAATGGAAATCCTTTAAAGTGTTGCTTTGCGATGCCTGTTTCTGATACAGTTGACTTCTGAATGTGGATTTGTATTCCATGACCTTGTTAAATGCATTTATTTGGTAGTATTTTTTTTTGTTTTTTTTTGTTTTTTTTTAATTTCTAGGAGAGAGAGAGAGAGAGAGACAGCGTGANTGATCATGTTGCCTGAAACTGAAGGCAGGTTCACTTCTTCCTTCCAGTTCGTGTCCCTTGACTTTTTTTTCTTATTTTTGTTGTGTGGACAGATCCTTAGTTGGATGTTGAATAGGAGGGGCGAGAGTGAACACTCTTGCCTTGTCCCGAAGCTCAGAAAGCAGGTGGTGTCTGTCAGCCCTTGTATGGCCTTCGCCTATGTTCCTCACAGATACACTTTATGAGACTCAGGAAGATGCCCCCGATTTTTAGTTTGCAAAGAGGTTTTTTTTTTTTTCGACCACAAAAAGGATGCTAGGTTTGGTCAAATGCCTTCTCTGAACCCACAGACCTGATCCCGCAGAACTGGAAACAACTATGAGCACCTGGGGTCTCAGACAGTTGAGTGTCCGACTCTTGATTTCAGCTCAGGCCCTGATCTCTAGGTGTGTGGGATCGAGCCCCCAACTGGGCTCTGTGCAGACAGCTTGGAGCCTGCTTGGGATTCTCTCTGTCTCTCAATAAACAAACTTAAAAAAAAAGAAAAGAACTGGAAACAACTAAATTTGCAGCACGATGTGTCTATCAGGTGTCCATGACTCGGGCGTTGAAACATCTAGGGAGAGTTTGCGGCTGTACCAGGAAGCACTTATGTTAAAATGCTGGGTGCTTTTACTGGGGGGGGGGGGAGCACAAGCAAGGGAGAGGGACAAAGGGAGGGAGAGAAACCCAAGTGGGCTCAGTGCCCAGCACAGAGGGGCTCAATCCCACGACTCTGGGATCATGACCTCAACTCTGAGATGAAGAGTTGGATCCTCTGGGCAACCTGGGTGGCTCAGTTGGTTAAGCATCCAACTCTTGGTTTTGGTTCGGGTCATGATCTCGCGGTTCATGAGTTCGAGCCCCACCTCGGGGTCTGCATTGGCAGCACGGAGCCTGCTTGGGATTCCCTGTCTCTCCCTTTCTCTCTGCCTCTCCCCCACGTGTGCTGTCCCTGTCTCTTTCAAAATAAATAAATCTAAAGATTCTTTTCAACAAAAGAGTTGGACACTCAACCGACTGGGCCACCCAGGCACCCCATAACGCTGGGTTTAAAAAGAGGAGTCAGAACTGTGTGCATGGCCTGACCAGGGCTCTAGGGGAGGAGCTAGGTACAGAGGGTACTTAACAAAAGTACTGTCAAATAGGAACAGTGCTTGGTGTGTTTGTGAGTCGTGGTTCCTTCTGAGCAGCCTCTGTGTGCAGCTCTGCAGGCCTCAGACAGTCTATGGCGAGCGTGTGACTTCCCTGAGGAGCGCTCCGTACGCGGGCACCATGCCGCCTGGTCACAGCGACCCCGCGTGCACGTCTCGCCTGCTCTGCTGCTGCGGGCTCAGCTTCTGAGGACATTTGCCACCTTTTCCCTGGTGCCTAGAGAGGTGCCAAGGTGGGGAAGGTGCCCGATAAAGATTTGCTGACTGAATCAGTGAGCGAGTAAAGGAAGGAAGGAAGGAATGGATGGTGAGGGCAAGGCTGGGTCTCCTGTGTGGAGCTGGCCAGCTTTTTACTCCCTGTTTTCTCATCTATAAAACAGAGATTCATGCCTCACGTTCAGACTGCTCATGAGGACTAGAAACAAGACTTGTAAAGGTCTCCCACACAGTTGGTGTCTGCAAAATGATAGCTATTACTGAGGAAAGCTGATTAATGAAGAAAGAATCCAAATAATTCAGGAGAGAAACCTCCCTTTCCCAGATGAGTGTGAAGTAATAAGCCGCCCGTTAACTGACTAACGGCAGATGTTCCTCTGGCTGAAGGACGGGTCCAGCCCTTCTCCAAATGGACCAGAGCCCCGGGCTCCCTTCACTGTGTGTCGGACCAGGCTGTCTGCAGGAAAGGAACGTGAGTGAGGCCTTGAGCCCAGCGTGTTCTACAGAAGGGACTAGGGGTGACTCACCTGGCAGCGGTATTGAAGATTGATTGCCGTGTGGTTAAAACACACTTCGCAACTACAAAGCACCATCTGTCTGCCCATCCAGCTGCTGGGGGGCGGCGCTCAGGCGTGCTTGCGGATAAGGAATCCCAGGTGTAAGCCTCCCGACCATCGATAGTCTGAACCCACACATGAATCGGTGACTACGTTAAACTACATAGTGACACGATATTTAGTGGCTAATGTCTGTCCTTTAAAAATGAAAAAGCTGGCAGCACATTACTGTTTAGCAGAAGACTGGGCCAGACTCTCCCCGGGGAGCCCCGAGAGCATCTGGGTTGGGGCGGGCTGGCTTCCACCAGGGAACCCATGTCGCAGCTCCTTGTCCCCTCGCACTGAGGGGTTAGATCCAGATCCAGAGGCCAGCGGGGCCAGGCCTCTCCTGAAGCCTGTTATGTGGGCTTTGCAAAATGCATAATTAGTTGCAAAAGTTAAATAATGATATCGTTGTTTTGGCAAAGGAAACATACAGACATGGGACAGCATTCTGCAGGTGACGAGGGACATACAAGAAAAAGTCCGCCTCCATTTTACCCACGATTTCATGAACGTGGCTTTTAACATTGGCGATGCTAGCGTTCAGCGTCTCCCAGAGTCAGGCAGCCCGGGTCCGGCCACGGTGACGGCGCTGACACTTTGTGGATTCACGTGGCGCATGTTTGTTCTCTCTCTGTGGTAGGCTGCACCGTGTGCCTGGGAAGGGCCACCAGGCCGAGGGGAAGGGACAGCTGATATGATGGTGTGCACAGTGTTGGGGGGGCAGGCCAGCGGGGTCTGAAGGAGGAAGGGGCGTCTGAGAGGCGGAAGGGCCGGAAGAAGCCAGCGAAGTCGCCCCTGGGGCACAGAGACAAAGAAGGCTGCCGAGGACCCGAGGTGGCCCTGGGCTCCACGCATCAGCAAGTGGGCACTTCGGAGCGTGAGTGAGCCTCAGGAGGCAGGAGTGAATCTGGAATCTGTTGTCGCCCAGGGGCGTTGAGAGAGCCCTTCCCAGGGCTGCGGCAGCCACGTGGAGAGGGAAGTGACGCGTCAGGAGATGGGCCAGCAGGGGGTGTGCGCACAGGAAGGAGGGGCCCCAGGACTTCAGGCAGGTACGAGGGGGAGCGAGCAAAGGAGGTGAGGGACCAGGACCAGGGCAGACCCTGTTTCTGGGGGGTAGTCAGGTAGGTGGGAGCCCAGGGCGGGGACTGGCTGCTGAATTAGGCGGCCGGCGCTGTGAGCACGGCCCCGTCGGGTGGGCAGCACAGTGGAGGGCTCTCAGGGCAGATGGTCAGCTCCTAGGAGAAGCATCTGCAGCAAAGGAGCAGAGACGGGAGAGCGCGGAGGGGCGGGGGACACCGGAGGGTGCCTGTGAGCTGACAGTGCGACCGAGCAGGGGCTCCGAGTGGAGGAGAGACTGCAAACCCTTCTTCGTGGAAAGGTAGACGAGAGACGCCATATCCGCAGATAGGCTCGGCCACAAGACGCACTACTAGCAGTGCGCTCGTAGGAGGCTTCCTACAGAAACGTATCCTCATGGTTCTGGACGCCCAAAGTCTCAGGCCAAGTCCCCAGGCACCAGCTCAAGCTTCCTGCCTTATCCATGGCCACCTCCCATGTGCTCCCATGACCTCGTCTCTGTTTTCTGCTGGGGGTTGGAGGGTGTGGGGGACAGCACGTGCTCTGGGGCCTCCTGTAAGTACACTGATTCTATTGGAAAAAGGCCATACCCCTATGGCCTCCTTTAACCATAATCACCTCCTCGTGGTCCCCGTGTCCACATACAAGCATCCTGGGGGATGGGGATTCAGCTGACCACTTTTGGGTGGGCACGATTCAGTCCCCACTACCTCTGCTGAATGAATTAGACACTGGTTTCCAAGTAAGGTTTGGGGGTGAGGCTGGGTGGACACTGTAAGCAGGATTCCCCCAAATGTCACCATAGGGGATGCTTTCCTTGGAAAGGTCCCAGATGCCTGTCAACTACCTGCAGCTGGGGACTGCCCTTTGGGGAAGCTGGAGGGCGGGCCTGGCGGGGGCTGGTCCTGGCTCTGCCCACCCAGCCCTGGCCACACCTGCACAGCCCTCCCAGGGCTGGCCTGGGCGGGGCGCTGGGGACACCGAGGCCTGCCGTGCGCCCCTGCGCAGGTTTACAAGCCGCTAAAACACTTCACTGATAACATTTAAACGTGGGCTGCATGTGCATCCAGTGTGTTGAATAAAAGGTATTCTTCGATTACCTTTGGCTGTTCTTTGTCACTTTTTTACAATGTAGCCGTCAGGATATTTGGCAAGTGTGGGTCCCACCCGGTGCCTCAGGGACTGTGTGGTCCGCGTCGAGGCCGCCCCGGTGGGGACCCCGCAACCCACCCGCGAGATTCTGGTCCCGAGCCTGAGATNCCAGACCCGAGCCCCTTGTTCCCCCGACTCCTGAGGACCCTGCCTCGCGTTCCCTCTTCCCGAACCCTCCGAGCCCTCCGTCCCCGGCCGCAAGACCCCCCCTGCCTTCCCTCCTGCGTCCCTGTCTAGTCCAGGCCTTCAGGCCCCGTTCCCAACGGGAACCCCACGTTGGGGGAGGCTCCCACGGCCTGCATGAGCGTTAATTAAATATCTCGGCCTGCGGCCCTCCACTTCCTGGGGTGGGG
>NW_027529672.1:8023424-8049330 GCF_008692635.1 Crocuta crocuta
GGCCCAGGCCAGGATGGGGGGCAGGGCGGCCGCCCCGGGCACCGCGGTGCTGCTGGTCACGGCCAACGTGGGCTCGCTCTTCGACGACGTAAGTGCCGTGGCGGCGGCGGCCAGACCGCGACCCCGACCCTCAGCCCCGCGCCCTGGGGCCCCGGGGGCCCACATCCTGGTCCCCGACCGTGAGCGCGGAGCCCCAGGTTCTGGACTGACTGACATCCTGAATCCCGCACCTCAGGACCTGGACCCTGACTCCAAACCTTGGTACCCCTAAACCCGAGGACTCGGGACCCCAACCCCGGGCTCCTGAGCGCTGCCCCAAACCCTGGAACCGGGGCCACTCACCTCCTGCCTCAAAACTGCGCAGACTGAACCCCGACCTCAGAGTGGGGACCCTGGACCCCAGTTCCTAAACTCCATTTCTAACCCCTGTCCAAGGTCCCCGAATCCTGATCCGAGGACCCTAGTCCATGGGCCCCAACTCTGGTTCCTGAGTCTTGACGGCGCAACCCTGACCTTCGTTCCCAAACCCCAGCCCCTGACTTCTGGCCCCGGACCCTCCACGGCCCTGGCCCCTGGCCACAGGCGGGGTGTGCCGGCCTCCGGGTCGGTGGCTCACTGGGCCCCCAGCGGGGGCCCTCATTTATTTCCCCTTGTAACTTAGTATCTGTCTAGTCCTCAGACAAGGGTCTCTGGGCAGCTCGGGAGGACTGTCTGTTTCTCTTTATTAAAGAGAAAGATGCCGCCTAGAAGCTTCCCAAGGCCAAAGAAGGGAAGGGACTCTGCCCAAGGCCTTGCCCTCCCGGGGCCTCCCACCCAGGCACCCAGGGCGGCCCTCGGGAGACCAGCAGCAGGAGACTGGGAAGCCGGGGGCTCCCGAGGCAGGAGGCAGGCCGGGCTGACCTAGTTGGGTGTCTCAGCCGCGGTGCCAGCCCTCTGTTGGTACTTACACCGCCAACCCAAATAAAGCAGAATGCGGCTCCAAGTGGCGTGCTTGTTTAAGAAAAAAGGGTGATGGCACAGACGGAGCCTGTGGCGGCCGCGCTAGGTGAGCGGTGGGTGTGGGCCCGACCCTGACCCCAGCACGACTTCGATTCCGGGAGAGGGTTCTGGCGTCTGGCCGAGCCTTCCCTTGCCGGCAGCGGGCAGGGGCGAAGTGCTTCAGTAAGCCGAGGTCGCGGACGGGCTAGGTTTGATTTTATTAACAAAGAGGAGGTGCTATTTTTGTGTTTTTCTTATTTTAACTTCCAGGCGTCCGTGTATGCTCCTTGCCTGCTGGGGGCGAGCCGTTTCCCTCGGACAACTTTATCGAGTTTTGCGTTTGATCGTTTCTACAAAAGTGCCCTGTATGGGTGTGTGTCTGTATATTTAGCATTCTATTCTCGGCTTTCCAGTAACATGCCACTATAACACGGTTTTGCTCAGATGATTCAGATCCGTTAGCTGAGGCTTCAAAGCCTCAGAAATGTCAGGAAAATTAAGCATGGTGGGGCATTTTAGTCTCAAAGGGAGAAAGAATTTTGCTGTGCAAACATTCTTTCCAGTAATCTTTGATTGTGAGTTCTAGCATTTTTGTTGTGTTTCAGCTGTATACGCGCGCTTCTCTCTGTTGACAGTAAAATGGGTGACTTAATTTACTTTTATCTGGCAACACATTCTCTCCGAATTTCCATTTGTCGTGAAGGCTGTGTGCAGCTGTGTGCTGTGCTCACCTCGGGAAGGAACGCTTCTCTTGGTAAACACTGCACTGGTTACTTTTGCAGCCTGTCTTTGGTTTGCGGGCTCACAGACAAGTATCTGACCATAAGCCATAGGTTTCTCAGGGTGTGGGGTGCAATCCCGAGGGGC
This sequence comes from Crocuta crocuta, assembly GCF_008692635.1. Taxonomy (NCBI): domain Eukaryota; kingdom Metazoa; phylum Chordata; class Mammalia; order Carnivora; family Hyaenidae; genus Crocuta; species Crocuta crocuta. The sequence goes on from NW_027529672.1 coordinate 8,025,270, forward strand.
GGCGTGGACAGCAATCTCAGCCCTGCTGTGGGGCGCCTGCCGGGGCTGGGGCGCGGGGTGGTGGTGCCCGTGGGAGAGGACCTGGCTGGTGAGAGCGGTGGACTCTTGAGTGACAGGGGCGTGAGTGCCTCGGTTTGTGGGGGGCTTCAGCAGATCTGCTCAGGGACTCGTCTGCCCGACATGTGCCCGTGCTGAGCGACACACGCTTCAGAAGGTGGCAAGGCCTGGGAAGGAATGCTTTCCTGCCCGGCTTCGTCGTCGCGGGGAGGGCGTCTGAGTCGGGAACCGGCACGGCATGCCGTGAGGGACGCGCCTGTGGTAGGTGTGTGTCTGTGCGTCTGGGCGTCCGTAGTCTCCCCTGTTACCTACCCCCATCTGGGGGTGACTCGCTGAGACCTGTCCGGCAGGCGGCTCTTCTCTCTTCAGCGCCCCGGCTCGTGACCCCCCGCACGCTGGCGCGGCCCAGATTCCTCCTCCCCGTGATGTCACCCTCGAGGGGTGCCCGCAGCTGCACCGCGTTCCTCTCCAGCTGTCACCCTCACACCCTGCAGGCCCAGGGAGGGCCCCGAAGAGTTCTCGGTTACGTGGGTAGGGACGCCCAGCGTTTCCCGCGTCGGGAGGTAGGAACTGGGAGAGCAGAGGCCGAGCAGGTTGCTCAGGTGTCCTGCCCCCTAGAAGGCTCCGCCGCTGGCTCAGGAGACAGGCTGGGACTCGGAGATGGTGGTGTTGTGTTATCGTGAACACAGCTGTGACCCAGTGAACCCAGGGCCGGCTCCCCTGGGCTTTACTCTGAGGACCTCTGTCCAAGCCAGTGGCCTTTCCTGAACCTGCACGAGCATCTCCCTGGATGGGGGCCTGGGAGTGCCTGGGGCTGCCGTGACTTTCCTGCTTTTCCAGGTTTGCCGCAGCTCTTCTGTAACCCTAGGCAGAGTCGTGGCCTCACTGCCCGTTTTCCTGGAAAGGGGTAGCCAGGGCTGCATACCTAGATGTTTCGCTTGAGGTGGCTGGATTTTTGACAAGGGAGGCTTCCAGCTTTTGGTTCTTTACATCGTTGCTAAGAGTGAAGTCAGAAGGTGGATTCTTGCAGCCACGGTTTCGGAGCTGGGTCGCACACTTACACGGCAAGGCTGTTCCTGGGAAGGGCGGTCAGCCGAGTGGCAGGGCTCCGAGAGCACAGCCCAGGGGCATCTGCCGTGGGCCCTGCGTCCTGCGGTGCACCCGGAGCTCGCTGGCAGTTTTGAGCTGGTTTCCCTTTTCGCTTGGTCAACGGCTGAGCAGCCCTGTACCCGGGCTTGCAGAGCGGTTGTGCAATGAGCTCTGCAGAGGTGCGGCGCTGCACCCTCCACGGCCTCTCGGCGGCGGGTGTCCATGAGCCCTGCCCCGGGCCCAGTGAGGGGGGCCGGCTGCCCTGGGCACTTGCCCCCGTCTCTCCTGTGCCATCAGGCTTGCACTCTGTGCCCTTGTTCCCATCCCAGCCTGGCAGCAACTTGGGCCCCAAGACCCCCCGCTGGTACTGTGGGTGGGGCCGTCCCCGCTGGCTCTTGTCACAGCTCCTGTCCCAGCACTCGGGCACACGGGCGTGGTGGGGTGCACGGGGACCTCCAGCTGGAGGCCCGCGGTCAGTTCCTGCCCATGTCACTTGCTCCGGGTGGCCCTGACGGCATGGATCTCTCTGTGGCTTCAGGACCGTGGTGACAGCGTTACGGAAACACCCGTCCCCCGCCACACGTCTCACCCCTTTACGTGGCGGTTGTGAAGCAGTGGTTTTCAGGGTGTTTGCAGACTTGTGCACAGGCCACCACAGTCCATTTTAGAACCTGTTTTGTGCCTAAACAAAAATGATGCCCCAGCAGCCACTGTCCCCTGAAACCCCAGCCCTGTGGTCACCAGGCTACTTCCTGCCTCTGGGGATTAACCTGCTCCAGGGGTCACCTGCTGTGGGTGGNTCTGGGGGGTACCTGTTCTGGGGTTTACCTGCTCTGGGGGTTTCCTGTAACGGATCATATGCGTGGCCTTCCGTGTCTGGCTGCACTCACTGGACATCATGTTTTCAGGGTTCGGCCCGCGGTAGGTGGTGGTGCTTCTTCCCTTCCTAGGCCTGAGCACGGTGCCCCGGTGTGGACATGCCACAGTTGGTTGATCCACTGTCAGTTGATGGACATCTGGGCAGTTTCCAGGTTTTGGCTGCTGCAAATAGTGCTGCTCTGAGCATTTGCGTCCAGGCTTTGTGTGGACGTGGCACGTGCCTGTGAGGGGAGCTGCCTGGTCTTTGGTGGCTCCGGGTTTTACCTTTGGAGGGCCTGCTCACCGCTGTCCAGCGTCTGCACCATTTTACCTTCCGTTAGCCACGTTCCAGGCTTGTGGCCGCTTCGTGGGCTCCAGGCTTTGTCATCTTGTTTCAGAGGCCTTTTCCTGGGCCGTGTGCACACCTGCGTTTGGCTCCCTCCTCACCTGCACCTTCTCTCTGGCCACACTCACTCCCCATGGGGCTTATCTGGACTCAGGCCTTGAAGGACCCTGACCACTCGGATTCCCAGGAGGCAGAAGGGAGACCCGGGCCCGGGGCTCAGCCCGTGGAGCTGCACTTCTTCTGCCACTGCCCACGAGAGGCTGTGCACGACGCCACTGTAGTGAGGCGGTGGAGAGCTGGTGTCAGAGAGCCCGGGGCTGCTGGGTCTCTGGGGCCGTAGCATATGTACTGTCTCCTCGGCCCCTGGAGCAGGTGCAGGGGTGGGGGCTGACCGGGCTGGGCCTCCCTGTGGGCCCCTTGGGGCGCTGCACACTCCTTGCTCGTGCTCTGGACAAACAGCACGTGCTGCTGGCCTTGGACGTGGTCTAGAAGTGGGGCTTGCACCCGTGACCCGTATGCAGGCTGCAGGTGTCTCCCGTCCCTCCTCCCGATGGCTGAGGCACATTGCCGGCCAGCAGCCTCTGAGTGCACGGTGCCCTCGGCCCACACTGTCCTGGGCGTTTCCTGTCTCTGTCAGCACCAGAGGTGCCGAGCAGTGCTCTCTGCTGCAGGGGAGGCACTTCTTCCATTTAAGGGGTTTTGCGCGTCTTGACTCCAGTGAAGCGAGCATTGCACGTAGGCTTGCTGGCTATTTACATCGAGGCACATCTGTTTCCACTGTCTCTTGGCCTGGAGGACCCCGAGAAGTCACATTCTGGTGGGACATCGCTGAGAAGCGTCGCTCCCTCCACTTGAGTTCAGGGCCTGTGTCACACACGCTGTCGGCACACAGACCGTGTCCCTTCAAGAGCGAGAGGGCAGGGGAGGGGGCCAGCGCTCTCCGGGGCGGCCTCAGGTGGTACGCAGGTTTCTGGGGGAAGAGGCCTGTGCTGGTTCCATGATGAGTGGGGTCCAGCCTGGAAGTGACAGATCGGACGCAGGCCTGCCTCCCTGAGCATTCCCACGTGGAGCCCACCGTCTGACCCTGACGGGGGAGGAGGAAGCTGGGGCGCAGAATGGTGGTTCCTTAAATGTGGACCATCTCAGCATTGGCCTCTGTCCCTTCAGGCAGGCAGTGGGCTCAAGGGTCCAGGAATGGGGTGCAGTAGGTGGGGGATCAGCACAGGGACAGGTGGCTAGTCAGGATGGCAGTGGAGGGGGCTGGGCACCGTCTTGGTCACCTGTCTGTCGCCACTTTTTGGGACGCAGCCTGACTCTCCCCATGTTTCTCTGGGCCCTTCCAACATGGGGGAGCTTAAGGAATACAGTCTTGGGGGCTGGGGAAGGGAGGGTGCAGGGAGGATGTGGCATGTTCCCCAGGTAAACCTAAGGTGACTTTGACTTCTGTCTTCTGTTGCTGCTGTAGTTAATTAGGGCATTTGAGACTCTCTTGCCTTGACCTGCTCCCCAGACAGGCTGGGGGCAGCAGCTGCCTCCAGGCTCGAGGCCCAGTTCCTGCCTGGCCGGCCCGGGAGGGGTGCCCTGTGGCACACTTCCTTCTCTGGGGTGGCGGCCTCTGCCCGGAGGCCCCCTCCCCTCCCCCTGCAGTGGAGACAGAACTCTGACGCCTGGGTCCCCTCACCAGGGCCTCCCCTTCTGGGGGAGCAGATCGTATTTCTGCGTGTGTTTGAACCTGAGAAGTGTGCTCACACTGAACTCCTCAGTGGGGGCAGGGGCTGAGTTGGTCCGCTCCAGGTGTGACCTTGGGCTCCCGGGAGAGCTCGGATAATTGTACATACAGGCAGAGACACTGATGAGGAAGCCCTCAGGGTTCTGACCTTTACCCATGAACGCGGATAAAGCAACGGCTCATCCAGCCCCATGGAAAATGTGGAAGTGATATGAAAGCCTCCGGTTTTTCAAGTGATGGCAGCATTAATCCAGAAATGCGATTGTGGGAAGATTCACATGAATCCAGAGTTGGGGGGTCTGGGGTGGCCCGCGTGTCGGTCCAGGGAAGGCTAGGCTGCACCCCGAGCCTGCCCCTGGGCCTTCTTCCACCTTGCCTGCCCTTGCTCTGTCCCGCCAGCACGGGAGCTGGATCTGGGACTGCCCCCCGGAGGCTGGGGGACCCCTGCTTTCCCCGCGGTGGAGGGCCTGGGCTCAGGCATCCGTCTCTTCTGCCCCGCTTCTCGCTTCTCGGGCCCCCTGAGCAACTAGCAGTTATTCTGGGAACGGGAGGGTCACAGCAGGAGGCACGGGCAGGCCTGGGCCTCCGTGCAGGGAACCGCCCCCGGGGCTCCTGCGAGGCTGCAGGCCATGGACTGCAGGGACACGTGGTGACAGGAAGATGTGGACGCTGGGGCGCGCCTCTTGTCGCGTGTTACCCTCTTTTGCCTGTTTGTGCATCAGGGAGGCAGGAGTGACACCCGGCACGGGGCTGTGGCAGGTCGAGGGGGGTCCCTCGCAGGGTGAGGTGCTGGTGTTGGCACCTGGCCCCAGGCACCCCCTCTCAAGGTCTCTGTCCCCTCCTTCCCACCCAAGGCCTCCCTGGGGCGGCAGCCTCGTCCTTACCTGGGTCCGGGGCTGAGCGGTGCCCGGGCCGCCTGGCTGGTCCATCGGCTGCCCCCAGGCACGGGCTCCTGTGTCTGGCCGATGGGACGGCCTCGCTGGGCGGCCCCTGCGCTCCGGCCTTCTCCCCTGCTGGGCGTCTGGGACTGTCACCCCACGTGCCTTGTTGACTCCCCTCCCCAACCCGGCGCCTGGGGCAGTTTGGTCGTCCGCGGCCTGGACGGGGTGCTTTTCTGTAGCTGTGCTTATACTGAGCTTCTCCGGCCTCCTCATGCAGGCAGGCTCGCGGGGTCTCTTCTGGGGACCGCTCCCCATGGCCCGCGCTGCGCTGCCCCTTCCCCACCCGACTCAGTGCCAGGCTGCGTGCTCACTGCTGATGTGACCGTCGGCATGCTGCATGGTGTTGGGCGCGGCGGGCGGGATCTGGGGCTCTGCTCCAGGGTGTAGGGAGCCCTGCCCGTTCCTGGACCTGTCAGAGCGCGAGACGAGGGTCCTAGAGCCCCTCTGCTGGTCGGGAGAGGGCTGTGGGCTCTAGCTCGGGTCCCCCAGGCGTCTCTGTCACAGGACCGTGTGCGTGTCCCACAGTTCGCCCGGCGGGGACTTCAGAAAGTGTCTGCAGTGGGACAGCTGTCACCACGCTCATTTGGAAACACGTTCCTCCCGGCCTTTTGCGGCCTTCGGAGCCGCTGCTCTGGCCCGTCTCCAGAGTCCTGCCTTCGGCTCCGACCTCGAGCGCCCGAGTCCCACCGTCTGGGACCCTCGAGTCTGGCTCATGCTTTCTGCCCCTGCCGCCCTTCCTGCTGTTCGCGTCAGCACTTCTGTCCCGTCTTAGCGCCGAGCGGGTTTCTGCTGGGTGCGCGCCCTGGTTACAGATGCAGCACGGCTCCTGCGTTGAGCTGCAGCGGACGGTCCTCTGTGCCTCGGCTCGCGTGCCCAAGGAGCCTGTGTTTTTTCCAGGCACCGCCCGCCCACTCCAGGGCCACACCGTTCCCACAGGACCGCACTGTCCACGCCGGGCCGGCACGCAGTATCCGCTCGTCGTCAGCTGTGGGTGCATGGCCGAGTCTCCCTGTGCTTGCCTGCTGCCTGCTCTGCCCTCTGCCTTTAAAAGCTAGGCGACCAGCAGTGGTACCTTGCTGTGCCCCTGTGATAATGCCATTGATGGTGGTGCTCCCACGGCCCTGACAGTGGTACCCGGCACACTGTTGACTGTGTCAGTGGAGCGGCTCCCCTAGGGTTGGTGCACTTCTGCTCACTGCCCGGTCCCCGCCCCCCACCCCTGGGTCAGGCCACAGGATGCTGGGACCTCCCAGGAGGGGCCATCTCCCAGGGTGGAATGTGCCTGTCACAGCGCCACACCCTCCAGCATCGTTATGCAGGTGAGGCGGGAGCAAGGACTGCTGCCTTAGGGCTTCCCAGGCCACCTTGGGCTCCCGGGACTCTATTTCTGTGCCTCACGCAGCCCGAATGAACCCTGGGATGGGGCACTTCTGTGTCGGGCTGGTGCTGCATCCCACACTCGAGGGTCAGTCTGGTGGTATTAGTCCTCAGGAGCCGGGCAGTGGTGGCATCCGCAGTCCCTCCCCCTGGCCCGTAGCATGGAGGACCCGCCCCCGCGTAGGGCGGAGAGCGCCCCTGGCAGGTGAATTCTCCCCTCCCAGCCTCTGGGCGTCAGTCCCCGCCCCTCCCGGGTGCCTGGGACGTTCTGCAGTCCTGCCGAGGGGGTGCTAGGGGGGTGCGATTCCACGGTGCACAGGCTGTCAGCAAGGACTCTGTTGGGTGGCAGCCGTGTTCCCAGAGCTGCAGGAAGAACCTGCCCTGGGAGGGGCCTGGTCCTCAGGGAGGGCACGCCCTGCGCTCAGGGCCCGGAGGCCTGCCTGGAAGGGGCTGCACCCTCATCCATCTGGCTCAGGGGCTTTCTTTAGCCACACCCTTCATCAGTCCTGGGGTGCGGCCGGGGTGCACAGGGCAGATGAGGGAGGACACGGCCACCTGGCCCCAGCTCCGGGCTCGCTGCCTTCCGTGGATGCCTGCCCTTCTGTGAGACGTTCCCGTAGACGGTCAGGCTGGGGGGCTCTGACCTTCTGGGCGAACCTGGGCACGTGGAGCTGGGAGCTGGGTTGGATGGTCAGTGCTTCTTAGTTTTTTTTTTTTCATGTTTGTTTATTTTGAGAGAGAGAGCGTGCTAAGTGGGAGAAGTGCAGAGAGAGAATCCCAAACAGGCTCCACGTTCTGTGCGGATCCTGACGTGGAACTCGAGCCCACAAACCATGAGACCCTGACCTGAGCTGAAATCAAGAGGAAGGTTAACCGACTGAGCCGCCCAGGCGCCCCCGCTGGTCAGTGCTGGTGAAAGCATGGTACCGCGTCTTTCAGCAGAGCCCGGGGCAGGCGTGGCCCTGAGCGGCCTGGGGCGAGTTAGGGGCTGGGTGGAGCATCCCGTCTGAGTTTGCCCCCCTGTGCCCTGCAGGGGAGCTCAAAGTTCCATTCCAGTCCTGGGTCCCAGGCCTGACTGGGCGGCGTCCCTGGGCCTCGCTTTCCCAGCGCTGCAGGAGGCTGCCCGACTCGAGTGCCCGGAGTGCTGTGCTCTAACTTGGGGTTATTTGGGATTTGGTGAAGACAGGTGTCATTCTGTTAAGAATGACATCTGTCCAAGTGACAAACAAATTTGTGGGGGCACGTGTTTTGCTTTTTTCTCCTTCATCACCTATGGTTTTTCAGATCTTTTGCAACTTCCTGTTTTTGCTGCAGGGCCGTCACCGCCCTCACCACCGCATCCAGGCAGTGCATACACTGCACACCGTCCAGGTGGGAGGGGGAGGCCGGCCACGTGGGAGGGGGTCGTGCTTGTTGATGCCGCTGGCAGGATGTGGGGATGTGGCCGAGTGGCAGGAACTGACCATCCGGCGGAGCCAAAGCGGGTCCGTTTTGGGGACCGTTCAGGATGCCAGCAGGTGGGGCCTGGCCTGTTTCGGAAGCCACCAGGGCCCTGTCCTTGCCTCCGCAGCCCAGGCATGCTTGGTGCCGCTGGAGAGGCGCTTTGGGGCCGGAGGTCTGGGCTCCCAGCTTGCCGGGCGGCCTTGCCTTGCTGCCCAGGCTCAGCCTCAGTGGGGCTTGTGGGTGCGGGCCCAGAGGACTCACTTTCAGGGACTGTTAATAGCATGGTTCCGGTGGCCTTGGGCTTAGTGTCTCCCCAGAGCTGGGCCCTCGTCCAGGGGCGGGAGCTTCGGCCAGGAGCAGCAGGGAGCATCCCTGGGGGCTCCCCACACGAGTGCTCCCGGCAGCCCACTCGCCCTGCCTGCCTCTGTGGGGCACTCCTTGAACTGGCCGCGCACAGCGGCTCAGCGCTAGAGCATCTCGAGGGCCCCGGGGGAGGCCCCTGAGGCCCCTCACGTCCTGCCTTCCCTGTCCCCGTCTCCTGCACCCACCCCACCCGTGCTGTCTGGGATGCGAGGTCTGCAGGAGAAATCCCCGGGGGCTGTGGGTAACGGGCGAGCACCAAGAAGGGAGGCTCCTTGGGCTGAGGGGAGGGGGCCCCCGGGAGCCTGGGAGGGGCCTGGGGGTTGGGGGCGGCCTGTCAAGGAGGCTGGGGTGTGGGGCCAGGGCCCCGGGAGCTAGCAGGCAGGAGCTGGGTTTGTCGTCAGGCGCTTTGCGTGTGGTCAGAGCCTCGCCCCCTGAGGCAGGGATTCCCACTCATCTTCCTGGGATGGGCACAGCCCACGTGAGGGGCAGAGGGGCCCTACGCTGGGGTCGCCCGGCTCATGGCTCACACTCCGAGCACCCGGCCGCCCCGTGGGACAGGAGATGGACTTGAAGGGGCTTAGGAGGCCCGGAGATGCCCTGGGCCCAGAGACCACAGGTAGCCTCTTGGGCCAGCAGCCGTGGCCAGAGCCTGAAGTCCCTGGGGCCTGGGGGCTGTCTGGAGAAGTAAGGAAGAGGCGGCCTCCGGGGCCCCTACGGGGCAGGAAATGGAGAGACCGGCCGGCTCGGGAGGCTCTGTGGCTGGCGTGGGCGGTGTGGTCAGCATGGTCTGGCGTAGCCAGTGAGTGGCGGAAACTGGGCCTGAAGGCCAGGACGTGGCATGGGTTTGATTGTGTTTGAGTCCCTGTTCCTTCTGTGCACAGGGCCCATGGCTCAGGGTCCCCCTCGGTGGCCCAGTAGGAAGAAGCAGTGAGGTGTGGGTCCCCCAGGGCACAGCCTTGAGTAGGGACAGTGAGCTCCCTCCTGCACGCACACGGGGGCCGTGGGGGCTGCTTGCACCCTGTCTGCATTTTCACTACTGATAAGTGAATCAGTCCGGAAGGGGAAGAAGGGGGTGCTTAGGGCTGGGCTGGAGGGTGAGGAGCTCCGGATAGCCCAGGGCGGTGAGCCGAGAGGGGCGCGGGGTGGCCCTCCAGGACGGGGTCCCTCGAGGAGCGCCTCCCACGGAGCTCGGGATGCCAGGTCCTGACATGCATGCTCCCACGTTTGCGGTGTAAGAGAGCTCGACCAGGGGGAGGCGGGGACGTATCCTGGATTCCGGGAGAAAATGTCTGGGAGCCTTGATAACCTCGGTAGTTCCAGCTTTCTGTAATGAAAAAAATTACATGGAGTGACCCAAAAAGCCTCCCTGAAATGCCTCATCGGTATCCTGTGTGACATCTTGCATCGCCTTAGATGCCGGTGGCACAGACAGACCGCAGGCCCGTCCAGGCGTGTTACGGCAGCTGCTGCATCAGGAGCCTCCACTGTGGGTGGAAGCGAAGTTGTAGCGTTTCGTGAGAGGACACACACTCCACAACCCTCCCCCCACCCCCCCAGGATTTAACGTGGCTCCAGCGGTGTGTTCACAGAGGAAGAACAGCCCCTGGGTTGGGGGCAGCGGACTTGGGCTCTGCGGGCGTGCCCGGTGTCCGGCGGGGGCGCGTGTGCTGGGGCGCGGGGCACGGAGTGGGGGAGCCCGGGCCGCCCTCCCCTGTCGCACGCAGGCCGACCGCACTGCCGGTACCGAGGCTACGGGTCGCGCAGGTCCAACCCGCCCCCTGCACGCTGCTGCTGTCCCAGCTGCACACTCGTGGTCAGTGGCACTGGCCCTGACGCTGGCGCCGAGCGAGCCCCGGGCGCAGGGACTCGCTGGTGGAACGAGTCTGTTTCCGGTCTCTGGTCGGGTGGTGGGTGAGTGTGCTTGGAGCCGGGCAGGCTTGGGACCCGGGCATGGCTCCTGGCAGCACCCGCCTCCACGGGCACGCACCGGTGGTGGGTCACCGCCCCACTCACGGAGTCCCCGCCACCGCCCTTCTCCTGCGTGCGGAGAGCTGAGGGGGCGGCCGTTCGCACACTCTGCGGCGGCGAGGGGGCTCTTCCCATCGCTTGTCTCAACTTTGTTGACTTTTTTCAAAGAACCAACATTTTGGTTTCACTGATTTTTCTGTTTTCGGTGTTGGTGGCGCTCCGCTCCGGGTTAAGTCACACAGACACCTTTCTTGAAAGTCACCTTGCTGTGGTTGCTCCTGGTGACAGAACCTCATTCTCTGCCTTCCACCTTCTCTGCTCTGGTTGACGCCGAGCCATCCTCCGGCTCTTTCCTGAGCGGAGACCCCGCTCTGACGTGGAGCCCCGAGTCACCTGTGCTCGGCTCACTGGTGGTGGCCCTGACTCTGGGTCCTCTCTCCTGTGCGACCAAGCGTCAGGACGGTTTTCGCCCGTGTGTCCGCCCCGGGGCCCGGGTGAGATGGCCCTTACGCACACTCGTTGACTTTGGTTGTTGCCTGAATAAATGCAAAGCCTTCATCCAGAAGCTCTTCTGGGCACTCTGACATCGCCGGGCGCTGGTACCCCGGAGCCCGCGATTCCTGTCACAGCCTTCACGTGCTCCCGTGGGCTCCCTTCTCTCCGACCGCTTGTGACTGACAGTAGGAAGAACCGGCAGGTACCTAGAATAGTCTTCAGAAGCGGGGCTGGGAGGAAATGCCCTTCAGGGCCTGTCTGTCTGGCCTCAGGCATGCGGGGTGTGCTCCGGGGGTGACACAGCCCTTACTGAATCAGGTCTGGGGGAGCCCCGCTCTCGGGGATGATCCAGTCTGGTGTGGAAGATGCCGGTGAGACTGTTTTACAGCTGCTGCTTACAGGGCTCTAGTTAGAGGAGACGGAAGTCTTGCTGCTTTAAGCAGAAAAGCATGTTTTAAAAACAGGTGGCTCCTGGGATGGGCCAGGACTCAGGATTGGTGGCCTGGGGGGTGGGGGGGAGCGTCCCTGCCTCCTAGGGCCCTGCTGCTGCTGTTGCGCAGAGGACCCACCTGGCGGCATCCGACAGCCTCTCTCCCCGCCCGTCACTGGTGTCCGGGCTCCGCTGTGCGGCTGGGCAGGGGCCGGACAGGGTGACCTGGGTCCTTCCTCCAGGGCGCAGTGCTGGGAGCAGCTGAGAGGCCGCACAGCGTCCTCACCCAGCCCTTGGCTCCCCCCCCCCCCCCCCCCCCCCCCNCTGAGTTCTGGCTACTACATGGTCAATCATAGTTATGTTTAATGTTTAAAGTGTGCTTTTCTGACAGCTTGTCATTAGCAGCCTGAAAACAGACGTTTTAATCTGAGATGTAAGGGAAAAAAACGAGAGCCTGAAGACTGATTTCCGTGACTTCTGTCTGATGAGCTGCGGTGGCCGAGTGGTGTTCCCTGCAGGGGTGGTGGGCGCCCCAGACCGCACCCACAGTTTGCCAGCGGTTCGCCATGGAACGCAGCATGTTTGTTCCTTGAGATTTTCTATACGGGCCTTTGCTAGAATTTTTATAGCTCCAAGATGGAGGCCAAATGAGTGTGTGTGTATCTGGGTGTGTCTGTGTGTAAATTTAACACGCCCATGTGTAAATATGTGTTTTAATATAGACTACTTTCCAATTATCACTCTTGACATACAGTTGACCTTTGAACAACCCAAGGGCTAGGGGCATCACTCCCCAAAGCTTACTGCTGGCAGCGTGCTGTTGATTGGAAGCCTTCCTAGTAACGTAGTGAATTAGCACATATTTTCCATGTTGTATGTGTCACATGCTGCGTATTCTTACAATAAGTCACGTGAAGGAAGGAAAACATTATCAAGAAACTGATGAGGAGGACGGATACATTCTCGATTCCCTACTGTACTGACCGGGAAAAACTGGCTTAGAAGTAAGTGGGCCTCTGTGCTTCGACCCCGGGGTTCAGGACCGGCTGTATGTTGATTTAAAAAAAAAACTGATGCTGGGGCGCCTGGGTGGCTTAGTCGGTTAAGCGTCTGACTTTCGCTTAGGTCATGATCTCGCGGTTCGTGGGTTCGAGCCCCGCATCGGGCTCTGTGCTGACAGCTCAGAGCCTGGAGCCTGTTTCAGTCTGTGACTCCCTCTCTCTCTGGCCCTCCCCTGCTCACGCTGTCTCTCTCTCTCTCCTAGGAAAAAAAACAAACAAACAAAAAAAACACATTAAAAAAAACTGATGCTGAGGACAGATGGGGTGGGGGGAGGGGAAGGGGGATGGGCATGGAGGAGGGCACTTGTGGGGATGAGCACTGGGTGTTATATGGAAACCAACTGGACAATAAACTATTTACAAGAATAGAAAATAAAAATAACTATAAAAAATAAAAAACTGATGCTTGGTGAAGTGTAGACTCTGTGAGTTTCATTTCAGGGTAACGAAGGACACAGAACATGACGCTGATTTTAAACGGGGGTGTGTGGCTTCCGACGGGCCCAGAGGGCAGGAAGTGTTTGCCTTTCACCTTGGGTCCCCACACCCGAGTCTGCATCACAGAAAGGAGCAGCTTTCCAGAGCCTCATGGGATCATTGCTTCTGGGTTTAGACGTGGGGAGGGGACGTGGCTGAGTGACAAGACCTGGGACTTTTTTCACAGGCGGATGACCCGAAGAGGGAAGGGAGTCAGCCAGCTCCTGGGCTGCAGGCGCCGAGCCCCTTGCCAGGTTTGCTGTGTCCCGAGGAGTGTGGGGTCTTCCAGCAGGAGGGGTAGGACTCCCTGCGGGCTCCGCATTTTCTGTCCGCAGAGCTCGGCCCCCGTGCCCATCTGTGCCATAGCATGTTCATGTTTTCTGTGCCCTTCCCAGACGGCCCCACCAAGGGGATCAGGGTGACGCTAAGGGGCTTAGATACTCAGAAGCCATACTTTGCCTGGTGGGGGCCCACTGCCCACCCTCCAGGCAAAGGGCATCGACACCCTGGGCACAAGAGGGGTCGGGGGGCGGTACCCCGAGGAAAGAGGGCTCTCCAAGCGGCCGTCCTGACAGCCATTGTGGGCCGACCTTGGGGCTTTCTTCCCACGTGTCACTCAGCTGTGACAGCTCCTGCCTGTGGGCCGGGCCTTGTGGGGCCAGCGCCCTGGCCTCTGGGTGTGGCTGGCTGACGGGCCCAAGAGCCAGTTGGGAAGCCTTCACAGGTTTTCCCAGAGACACTGCCCCGGTGCAGGCTAAGGGGCAGTTTTGCCAAATATTGTGAGGTTGGAAGCTTTGATTTTTGAGGTGGATGTGAAACGTGATGTCAGGAAGTGGCAAGAGTAGACAGACTTGTACCCGGGTGTGTGGCTAGCTCTCACGTCCGTGGATGTCAGTAAACCAGCTCTCATGCCCGTGGTCGTCCGTGGACCAGCTCTCACATCTGTGGGCATGAGTGTGCCAGCTGTCACGAGCCAGCTCTCACATCTGTGGTTGTCTGTACCACAGCTCTCCCATCCCTGGCGGCCGGATGCATGGAGCATGGGACGGTGCCCGGGGTTTGGAGCGTGTCCAGGCTGGGCAGGGAGGCTGGGCTGGGGGCCGCAGCCGCCATCTTTCCCATCAGGGCCACTGATGTCACAGGGTCACTTCGCTAGTGTTTGGGCGGCAGGAACTTGAGAGTTACTCCTGTCTCTGCTTGCTGGTCACCACTGTTTTTTTTTTTTTTTATAATATTTTTATGTCTTTATTTTTATTTGGAGAGACAGAGACAGAGAGCAAACAGGGGAGGGGCAGAGAGAGAGGGAGACACAGAATCTGAAGCAGCTCCAGGCTCTGAGCTGTCGGCACAGAGCCAGACCCGGGGCTCGAACCCACGACTGTGAGATCATGACCTGAGCTGAAGTTGGACGCTTAACTGACTGAGCCGCCCAGGCGCCCCTGTTTATTTCTTTAGAGAGCACGTTGCAGATCTAAATACTTTGCATCTCCATTTCTCGCAGAGCTCGCCATCCCCATGGGAGGCCTGCTGACCTCAGGCCAGTGGACGGTCCCCTACACATGGTCCTCCTCCTTGCCTGCGGGGTGTGGCCTCAGGCCGGTGGCCAGTCTGCCCTGATCCCCTTCTCCCGAAGGTGCACAGCCCCAGGCAGGTCCGCGGGGCGATGGGAGGGCCGACACCGAGCAGGCCCCGGCTCCGCTCCCCTGCGCGCTCACCCCAGTCCTGACCTCCTCACGAGCTCGCAGGCTGTCCCAGCAGCCCCGAGGCACCTCTGCCAGCCCCCACCCGGCTCGTGGCACACCCACGGCCCCTGCGCGTAGGAGCTGGCTGCCCTCACCGCGGAGCCGGTTCCTGACTGGAGTGCTTCCCAGCCGTCGTTTGCCTGGGACCCTGGGCCACCGGGGCCACCATCCGAGGCAGTCAGCCGGGCCCTCTGCGCCTGGCACCCACGAGATGCAGGGTCTTTGGGCCCCTTCTCGGTCTCTGTGACTCCCCTCCGAGGACAGTGTGTGACCTGGTGTGGGTGTCTCAGCGGGCCCGGTCTGTCCCCGCAGAAGGGAAGCTCTGTGGGCCCAGGGTCCGCCAGGCGCCTCGTGTTGCTGTCACCAGGAGCTCGCAGGCAAGCCACAGGCCCGGGCCCTGGGGACACACCCCGAGATGTGGAAGAGTGAAGGCCTTCAAGGCTGACCGTGTCACCCTCTGTCTTGTTCTCTGTCCCTGGCAAGAAAACCCAAGTCAGAGATGAAAGGTGGCCGAGTGGGGACCACTGACCTGTGGGTGACTTCTCCCTGTAGTGTGGAGGGACTGGGGCGGGAGGGGGTTACAGCCCTGATTCTGGAAAGCACGTCCGAGGAACGCTTTCTGAGATGTTGGGATGGAGGGTGCTCCTGCCTGGGCGGGGCCGGCTCTCACCTCCGCCCTGCCCTTCAGCGCGCACCCCTGGGCGCTGGGCCCCCGGCGGCCAGGTTGACAGTGTGCCTGCTGGGGAGTGGCCTTCCACAGTCCCTGCCTGGTGGCCGCAGGGAGGGTGCCCCAGGGCCCCTTATGTCCATGTGGCACGGGTCCCTGGCCCGGCCCTCTGACACCCAGCTCAGCCGGGGCTCAGCTCGCCCTCAGCCTCACACCGTTCTCTGCCCATACCCAGTGAGATGGCATAGAACCTTCCAGAAGTTTTCACGGGGCAGGTGTCAGACTTGAATGGTATGTAGTGCTTGAGGGTGTCTCTGTTTTTTTTTTTAATTTTTATTTTAACATTTATTCAGTTTTGAGAGATGGAGAGAGAGAGAGAGAGAGAGAGAGAGAGAGGAACCACAAGAGGGGAGGACGGGAGGGCCAGGGGCCAGGGGTCGGGATGGAGTGTGTTGGGGGCAGGGGGCAGGGTGGCCGAGCGGGAGGGAGGTCATTCGGGCCGTGGGGAGGAGCGAGGGGTGCCAGCGCCTCAGGGCTGAGGGTCCCTTCACGTCCTGTGTGTGCGGAGTGGGCTTGTCCACGGGGCCAGTGCTCCAGCTGGCTTGGGGGACGTGGTGCTTCCAGGAGGGACATCAGGCCACGAGAAGGGGGAGTGTGCGCAAATGATCGCGGGACCCTTATCTGGTCGCTTTCTGTGTGTTTTTCTGTGCACGGCATTCCCCAGACCCTCACTTTGGGTTAAGAGTGAGTGGGTCACAGACGGTAATGGTATGAACTTGGGACTTGGGCAAGACTGGAATCCGCGTGAGGTTTTGTTGCGAGTCGGGCCTGTGAAGCTGCAGCCTCCCGGGCACCTGGGGGCTCGCCGAGGGTCTCACCCAGCGCGGGGGCGCCTCCCGTGCACGCGTCCTGCCCGCACCCCGTGCGGCCCGCGGGTGTGGCTATGGCCTTGCTCGGGGCGTGGGGCGCCTCCCCGGAGGTGGCCTGTGCGGCTGCACCTTGTCCTGTGTCTGCCCCTCCGTAGTGAGTACGTGGCTCAAAATGACGATGTGGCCGCGCTCACGTGGCACACAAGCGTATTCTCCTTCACGAGTTTTACAGAAATGGTGACTTCCTGTGTCGTAACGAGCACAGAGCACGCGCGGGGCAGGGAGGGCAACAGGGCACCTCAGGATGTTTGCACGGGTCATGGCCGTGGGCTGCTGTGCCAGGTATCCTTACAGTTAGAGGGAGATCTTTCTCAGGACGGCCATTCGGTGTCGCACAGGAAAAGAAAAAGAACAGAAGAAGGAGGGGAAAGTATGGAAAAGAGGCCCTGAATTCTCCCCGACGCATGGTGGCTTTATCGGTGGCCCTGTATGGCTGGCGTGGCTGGCTGTGGGGCTTGTGCCCTGTGCTCTGGGCCACGTGTCCGGGACACCTGTGCACTCAGGGTGGACGCCAGCCCACCTGCACGGGCCTCCGAGGCCGGGAGCGGGACGAGGGGGTGAGGGAAGGCTCCGGAGGCTCGGCGGCCCACACCTTTCGCCGTCCTCCCGTCTGTCGCCGCTGCCTTCACGTCCCGCCCCCCCGCCCCCCGGTGTGTCCGTGCCCCCGCTGCCGCCCACTCGTGCTCCCTCTCGGGAGGCTCCCGGGGTGTGGTCGGCACCCTTCCTGGGAAGGTCACGGTGGGGGGAAGGCAGTTTGTCCCCACAGCCCCGGGGCTTCTCCCCGGGCCGGTCCGGCCACGGCGCGTCTGAGAGGCTGTGACCCCGTCTCCGTGGATGTGGGACCGTGGGTTTCCGCGGCAGCCGTGGCGTGTCCTGGGGTGTAGAGCACTCCTTTCCCTGTGCTCTGAGGGCTCCCGCCTTCAGGATGGCGACTCGGGGTCACTTGTTCCTCCAGCAGGTGTTTCTGCCTGGCCTGTTCTGGGTGTGGGAGCTTATCGGGGGCTCTGAGCTGTGCTTGGAGACACTGCCTGGGTGAGCCTGCTGTGAGCCTCCGGGACATGGGAACTGGCCGCCGCTCACTCAGATGGCAGCGAGTCTGGGGGCCGCGTCCGCCCCCGCACTGGCGCCNGGAGCCTTGCTGGGAACTCCTCTGCCAGGCCTAGTACAGACACCAGTGAGCCTTTTCCGCGCTGTTGTTTTACAACTTCCGTGCCGAGCAGACATGGCCCTGCTTATTTTACAGCGCGTATTTGAAGTGGTGCATTTTTGAAAATTTATTTTAATTCCAAACCTAAACCACTTAAGAAATAAGCCAAAGACTCTCTAAAGCACTTTCCGTTCTTCACGTTCACCCTGCAACATGTGGAAGTCCCCCCTGCGGTGTGGACGAAGCAGCAGATACTTGGGGTTTACAGTCGCCCAGGGCGCAGCCTTCCCGGGCGGTTCTGGAGCCGTATGGGTGGGGGCTGGGGCCGGGGCCGCCCTCTGTGGCCTGGACCCTGACCAGCAGACCAGCCCCTTTTCCGTAGACACACGTGTATGCTGTTTGCTCCTCTTGTCTCTGAATTGGGGACTTTAGCGGGATCATAGAAGAAAGACCACTTTCTTCCCTGTCGCCACCTGCAGCCGTGACCACCTTTGGGGAGAGGAATCTGGGGAGGGGGCAGGAGGCCTCGGGGTGACCGCGGGGGTGACTGTCAGGCCTCCTGCATTGATCTTTCTGGTTCTCCAGGGAAACCTGTCACACTTAAAGCAGTTTTAAGACCTTAATTTGTTCAACTGTATTCAAAGAATTTTGAAAAAATAGCAAAAATAGGTAATTTCCTAGCAAACCATGTGTAACTACACAGACTGAAGAAGAAAGAGAACGATTAAGTTGGCCCGTTATTAGACGAAAGCAGAATGAGTCACGTGTCAAAGCCGCTGGCTCCCGAGCGCCGGGTACAGATATTTCAAGTTGTCCGGGCACAGCCGATGCCAGCCGTGTGCGAGCCGTCTGGCTCCAGAGAGGCCGGGAAGACTCGGAGACCACGGGGCCCGGTGGGAGCGCCGCAGACCGCTGCCCGTGCGTGGGCCCCATGGGGGGCCCAGCAGCAAAGCAGAAAGCAGTCTGTCTATTAGATGTGTGAGCGTGGCTTTGTATTTGGAAAAAATTGGGTAACATTATTCAGCATGTTAATAAGTTAATAATTTATCAATAGGAAAATAGCCCTTTTTTGGTCATCTTTATTGATGCTGAAAATATATTTGATAAAATTCAGCGTGTCTTGATTAAACAATGATTAATCTCAATAAAATTGAAAAACAGTATTTCATTAATATTATTTTTTAAAAATGGAAATTAAATGTTAAAGTTGGACAAGACAAAGGTGTTTGACATAAACATGATTATTTAAATAGTTTCTAGAAGCTTTAGCTACTGCAATCCGTGATTAAACAAGAAGAGACTGTAAACTCTGAAGTGTCAGAGAGGAGGGAGAGTTATTCACAAATGTGACGCTGCTTCTGGAAAACTCCAGTGAATCCACTGCAAACCTGTGATGTGCAGCGAAAGCATTCAGTGATGAAGTTAATCCACACACGTCAGTGGCGTTCTTCTACATCCGGACAGGAAGCAGAAGGGGTCGCACTTGTGATGACGAAACACACCAGCCTGGCGTCCAGCACTGTGACCCCGTGTGAAGGCAGCTTTGACACAGTCACAGTGGCTGGCGACAGTCTGTGGAGACACTGCCTGTTTGCAAATGCAAAGACTTAACTTATGAAGAGCTAGTAACTTCTGCTGATCTTTAAATCTAACTACTCTCCTGGGAAACACATGGTGCAGTTAGGATCCTGGTGGTGGCAAGTGACAGAATCCCTCCCTGATCACACACAGGGTGGGGGGTGTGCGGGGCAGCTCGGCCCGCCATCCGGGCCCACTCCCCAACGTCTCCGTTCCGCCGCCTCCCTGTGCCTGTGGTGCTGTCCCTCTGATAAAGGCTGGGCGCCACCGTCAGAGTCTCACGCCACATCCTATAAAATCGGGAAGGAGAGACACTGGGGGGTGGTACCAACCCCATTGCCCCCCAAGAAAATGGGAACACTTATTCAGAAAGATACCCACACCCTCATGGTGGCCGCAGCGTGATTCACAGTAGGCAGGACGGGGAAGCGACCGGCATTGCCCGCCTGCACACCGGTGCGTAGAGAAAACGTGGGCACCCGCAGCGCAGTATGACTCGGCCGTCAGCAGGAGGCAGGTCTTGCCGTGTGCAGCAACGTGATGGGCGTGCAGAGCATTATGCTGAGTGGAAGAAGCCAGACAAATACCAGGTGATTTCACCTGTACGTGGAATCTGAAAACAAATGAACAAAATGGAAGTGGACTCAGATACAGAGAACACACTGCTGGTTGCTGGAGGGCGGGGGGTGTGTGTGACATAGGAAACCCCACCTGCCATTTCTTTGGGCAACTTTGATACAGCTTCTTAGAATGTGGGATCTTTTCTATTTGGGGATATGTTATTTTTTTAGTTTGGGGCAGTTGTAGATTGGCAGCCAGGTGGCACAGAAGGGCCGGAGACCCCGTGCCCCCCCCCCCCCNGGGCTCCCACACCGTCGCCTGCTGGACGGAGCCCTTCACTTGGCACACGTGCCCATCCTGCTGGTCTTTGGGGCCCTTCCTGACTCACCCTGGGCCCCACCCTCTCCGTCGAGGTGGCCAGTCCTCCCGGGCCTGCTGCTTTTGTGGACAACAGGATCTGGCCTGGGGTCACACGCAGCTGTCCTGGGGGGTGGGGGAGGTCTTCCCAGAAGGCTCAGCGCATTCCCTGGGTTGTGTCCAGGCCCAGCCTTGTGCCCGCCTGGGACAGACGCAGAGGGAAGCAGGATGGCCCCGGGTGGCTCTGGGGCGGGCGCGCTTACGCTGCTTTGGTGTTTGACAGGCGGGTGGACGTGTGAGTGGCAGTCGGCGAATTCTGAAACAGAAGAGCCACTCCGAGGGCTGCTTCAGCGGGGCTTCCGATGGGTCGCAAGGCTGAAGGGGCTTGCGATGGGGCCGTCAGATGGCTGGTTAACGGCGCTGCATCGAGCACTCAAAGGCGGTGGCAGAGCAGATCCTGGAAGTTGGCATCACAGGGTCGAGCATCGGTAGCTGTGAGGCGTGGATGTCAGCTCACCTTGCCGTGACGATGACATTACGTGCCCCAGTCACACCACGTCGCTCACCCTCGCGTTCCACAGCGTTTTGTCGGGTGCATCTCAGTAAAACTGCGGAAGACAGAGAGAGGCCAGTGGGGCCTGCCGGAGCCGAGACAGACACACGTGAGGGCTTGGCGTGGCATGAAGGGCACACTTCAGCCAGAGGAGCCAGACTACTCGGTGTGTGGAACAGTGTGGAAGCTGAGTCCCCTCCCAGTGCCGACAGCAAATAAATCCTCAGAGGGCAGTGTTCCACCCGATTCCATCAAGTCCAGAGCATCGCCTGCAGGACGCACCATTATTTTCTGTGCTTGTCAGAAAGGAAGGAGGAAACCACGGCCAAAATAGCAGCGGGACGCCTTCCTTGGTCAGACGGGTCTTGGTTTCCGAAGTGTGGAAGATTTCCACGTGAAAGTGGAAAAGAAACAGAACAAGTACCACGAGAATTAGAAGGAAAATCTTCCTTGGCATGCGCACACGCCCACGCACCCGCACACAGGTGTGCACGCACACAGACTTCCTGGCTGTGAAGGGACACGCCGGTCGATCCATGCTACGAATATGGGCGCGTCTGTTACATTCCAGACACGATTCCCGGCTCTGAGGAGAGGAACAGAACAGAGCAGCTCTGAGCAGCTTCCCTTCCTCCTGTGAGCGGTGATGTGTGTTTCCACGTGGGACGTCTGGGGGCTGGGGGGGAGCAGGTGCGGCGCCTAGTGTGGTTCTCCAGCCGCTTCTGAGCCCGGGGCCCAGCCACGCTTCCCGCTTCATTATTTCAAGACCTGGCTATTTAAATAAGGCAGTTTAGTTTCCTCTAGATGCAGAGTTTATTGAGAAGAGATTTAACATGAGCTGTTCTCCGGCCTTTTAAATCATCAGAGGATAGATACCCCGGCACTCCATGACCGCGTCCGGGAAAACCGTCTGAGAATTCCGGCTGAATGGTGCATGCTCTTCCTAGAGTTCATCGGGTGCCGTCGGGGGGAGGCGGGGAGCCCAGTGGTGCAGGGGCGAGGGTGGGGCGAGGGCAGAGCGCGCCCCAATAGCCCAGGGGTCGTCCCGGTACTAGCCTGTCTTTAACGAGCCCTCCAGTCCGCCCTTCCACGCCAGCTGTTAGGGCTCCTTGTGGAACGACAGAAACTGAGTGTTACTGAAGATTGAAATTTTATTGCCAGAAACATGTGCCTTCATTACATATAGTTGGAAAAAGTGAGGCAGTAAGTATAGATTGCAGGGAGGTTTGTGTCATTTTGAAGGGACTCGGGAACACGTGTGCCCGGCTCTGAGCACTCAGGAGACAGCGGGGACTCTCATCCTTGCCGAGTCTCGTTCTTGTGGCTTGTCGTCAGCTCCTGGCTACAACTTAAGGTTTATTTAAAATGTCTTATTCTGAGGCCCACTTGGGGGACTCACCAAGCGTCACCTCCGCGGTGCGCCCAAGGAGGTGCTTCAGTGTCCCCCCAGGTGGGTGGAGGGTCTTCCTTCCGGCTTCTGTTTGTGGAGCCTTCCGTCAGCTGGCCTGTGCTGTGCCCGACGCCTTCGCGAGGGGCAGGTGCTGGGGTTTCTCTCGGGCTCCCTGCGCCTTTGTCCCCACACGGGACAGCCCCCAGTCTCTTCTTTTTAGGTTTTTTTTTTTTAAATGTTTTTTATTTATTTCTGAGAGAGACAGCGTGAGCAGGGGAGGGTCAGAGAGAGAGGAAGACATAGAATCCGAAGCAGCTCCAGACTCCGAGCTGTCAGCACAGAGCTCGACGCGGGGCTCGAACCCACGAACCGTGAGATCATGACCTGAGTGAAAGTTGGATGCCCAACCGACTGAGCCCCCCAGGCGCCCCTTTAGGTGTTTGTTTTTAATACTCCATCACATGCTTGTATTTCCGAGTACCAGAGAATTCCAGCGCAGCCGTGATAGAACCAGGGAGCCAGCTAACCGTTGGGAAGTGTCAGGGTGTCGGGGACCCTGACAGAGGTGATTCTGGAGGGGCCTGAGCCTTTCTCAGCTGTCAGGACAGCAGGACACAGACGTCGTGACTGTCTGTTGGCCTCACGTCCCGTGTGCAGACGGGAGCCCCTCCTCGATGCTGTTGCTCAGGGCCGTCTCCCAGCCGCCGTCCTGGCCGGAAGCCGTGAGCTGGTCACCAGGCCGTCTGAGCACGCACACGGTCACGTGGGGACTAGCGAGAGGGGACAGGAGCAGTGTCCCCCACCCCCCCGAGCAGACCGCGGGCCTGTGAATGCATTCACTCCTCAGCTCTTCCCTGGGCAGGAATCCATTTATGTGAAATCTGTAAGCCATGTTTACACCATGAAATCTGGTGGGAAGGAACCAAGTATGAACTTAAACAGTTGCTCGCGTGGTGCCTCTGCTGTCGGCCCCTGAGCAGCCTTTCTGGCCAGTCTCGCTCATGCCCGTGGCCTTGAGCTTCTGTGTGGCTGCGTGGCCGGGGTCTGGGTGGTCGGGGTTCCAGAGGACCCTGTCACGTTGCCTCTCCCCGGCTTCTTTCTTTCTCGTACTCGCTGCCACACAAGCCATCTGACAGAACTGCCCTTGTGGCTGTTGTGAACTTTACAACCCGGGGACGGTTCCGTCCCCATAGCACCGTACCGTCCTGGGGACATGGCTTCTGCCGCCGCCCCAGCCCCTGGCCCGCAGAGGCGGTCTCCTCCACGGTGCCCCACCCACCGCACTCCAGCTTCTGCCCCTTTCTGCACGTCCTCGGCTGCGTTGGTGGAGGCTGCATGTGTGGCTGTGGCGCACGCGGCATCGGGCCGCGGGGCGGAGGTGGGGTGCCCGCGGCCCAGCCCTTGTTCTGTGCCGTCCAGCGGCTGGAGCCCCAGGTGTGCAGGTGTGCAGGTTTGCTGTGCCTGCCGGTGAAGGGCCGTTTCAGAACACGGTGCGGGTTAGTGCGGTTTCCGGGACCCAGCCCTGCATGGAAGATGGAGACCGCCCCCGCCGTGGAGGCTCCCCGAGGCCCCAGGGGCTGGGGGGGGTGCAGGCTGGAGATCACCCTGTGGCCCTCTGGCCCGCCCCCCACCCCGCCGTCCCGCTCTGGGGGCCTGCACTGCACACGGTGCAGATATTTACCTTTTCCACTTGATGGGCTAGCAGTGTGCATGTTAGATTATTCTAGATAGTCCTGGAATACAGGCTGTCTGGGCTACATGTCAGCATTAAGCATTTGCTGTGTAAACTAAGTGGATGTCGGCAGACACTCATGTCTCGCCAGCGCCCAAGGGGGAGCGCGCGATGACGAGTCTGGGTTCTGTCCCGAGGCCAGAGGTGGGACGCCTGCCCACAACCCGCCACACAAACGTGAGCTCACCAGCAGGCCCGGATCTGCAGTCCAGAAACCCTGGGTGCTGCGGCCCCTGGGGGGCTCTGTGCGCCCCAAGGTTTGGAAGGGGTCGACGCGTATGTGCAGGATTCTGGCCGAGACAGGAGCAGAGGCGCCCGGTGGAAGGTGTGAGGGTCTCTGCGCCTGCAGAGGAGCTCACGGGACGAAGTGGGTGTGGCGGGACCCCGCCCGCGGGGCCGCTACTCTCGTGCAGCCCCGTTTCGTGAAGCGATTTGGTTCTGCTGCGCGCCTCGGGGGAGAGCTCTGGGCGCCCACACGCTGGCTCGGATGTTCTGCCTTGTGTCTAAGATTAAATTTACGTGAGAGACGTGGGGTCACAGGGGCGCTGGGGACTTCCGGCTCCCTGCCGGGGTTTTCTCTGGGTTCGCCACCTTGTGTGCCGCACGTTTCTCTGGGGCCTGAGCCCTGGGGTGGATGTGGCCGGGGAGCCCATGCTCTGGTGCAGAGAGTGCACTACCTGGAGGCTGGTGTCAGGGCCCAGCTCCCGGGGGTGGGGAGGCGACTGCGTGGGGCAGGGACCGAGGGAGGGCCGCGGGCGCGGGGGCGGGGGC
>NW_027529672.1:8049350-8058961 GCF_008692635.1 Crocuta crocuta
AGCCCCCTGAGCACCTCTGGGCGCCGGCCCGCACCCTGTTTCCTCCTTGGTCACGTCTGCCTCTCGTTCCAGCCACGTTTGCTCCCGTCAGGCTCCCGATTTGAGAGGGAAGCGTGGGCGTCCTGTCCTGGAGGGGCTTGGTGGCCACGCTCGGGTTGTGCTCCGAGGGGCGCTGGCAGGTTTGTGGGCCAGTTTTCCTGTGGGCGTTTTGCCTGCATGTCGGCCGTTTCGCCTCCCTCAGAACTGTTTTGAAATTAGGGTTAATACTGGGCTTGAGTGGAAGGAAGAGCAGGAAGCCAGCCCTGAAGTTCTGGGACAGGACTTGTACCCGCCCCGGGGTCTCCAGATCCTGCATCAGTGAAGACGGGGCCCTCACGTCGTGTCTGTTTCAAATGCTGAGAAACATCACCTTGTACGTGACCAAAATTGGGTGGCGTCACCTCCCTCTGGAATGACACGTGGCCGCGGAGTGTGCTTCACGTTTGATGGCGGTGCTCGTAGTGCCAACGAGCACGTGGAGCCTGTCTGCGCCCTGGGGACCACGTGCCGCCTGCGCGCCTCCTGTGGGAAACGGAGAGAGAGCCCTTGTCTGGGGCAAGGAGGAGGCCTAGGGGAGGGAGGGACTCACTGAAGCTGGGAGAGCGTGCGGAGGGCGAGGCCTGTCACCGGCGTGCACGGGGAGGGGCAGGGCGGCAGGCGCTGGGGACGGGCTCCGGGGCGGGACGGGCTGGCTGTGGGGTCTGTGGCCCTGGCGAGGGCGCCACGGGCCTGCCGAGGAGCTCCGACCCCCGCCGGCCACGGCGCGTTGCCTGGGTTCACACCTTGCAGCCATTCCCAGTGGCCGCGTGGCCTTGGGCCCGCCGCTTGTCCTCCCCGTGCCTCTCCTGGGGACAGATGGGTTGGGGGGCTGCCCCGCGGGTGCGGCTCCCGTGGCAGCCCCAGCGCCGGCACTGCGGGCGCAGCGAGGGCCGTCGGTGCCCCTGAGGCGCAGCGCCTGCGGGGAAGTGAGGTCACCGTGCACGTCCTCTTGATGGGAAGTGGCTGCCATGGCGTGAGGCCCAGGGGACGCGGGGCGCGTGGGAGGGGAGCGGCGCCGGCAGCGAGCAGAGGGAGGCGTGGGCGCAGGTGCCCGGCTCCGGGCCCAGGGAGTCGAGCTCGCCTGCTCCGGGAAGAGTGGTCGCTTGTGGGCGTCTGGCGGTCTGGTGTCCTCTGGGCTGTGGGCGTCGCAGGCTGCAGGCTGCCCTCCCACAGTCCTTTGTTTGTGGGGGTGGGGGGCGCGGACTCCGCCGTTCCTGTGGCTGTCTTCCGTAAGCCCCGCTCTCAGGATTTTGCTCCCTGTCGTGAAGGGCGCCCGTGGCTGTCCCGCGCTGCCGTGGGCATTCTGAGCAGGGAGGCGCATCCACACCCACGTTCAGTGGCAGGGGTGTCGGAGGTGTGATTTGTGTTCTTAGTCCTGAGGGCCCGTGAGAGCCCGTGTCCCAGGACGGACGCGGAGCCCAGACTCTCGGCAAGGGCGGGACAGGAAGGAGTTTCCTGGGCTCGAGTGGCCGCTCCGTTTCAGGAAGCCGCCCCGGGCTCCTCCCTGGCCTGCTGCCCGGGCCCAGCAGGAGGCCGAGCGCATCGAGCTTACAGCCTTTCTTCCTCATGCTTCTGCCCCTGGGGCGGGGGTTTGTCAGGGCGGCAGCGCTGCGTGGCCCGCGTGGGTGCCTCCGTGCAAGGTCCCCGCACACTCCCGCGCCCTCTCCTTACTTCCTGATGTTCCTTCTCCTTCCTTAATAGTAACTTTGGAAAAGTGCATGCTTTATGAGTTCACTTATAATTTCTTTGCAGGAAAATGCTTTTGAGTTTTTGCTTTGGATATCTGATGGGATTCGTAAAAAGTGTGTGTTTCAGGCTTTTGGAGAATATCGACACCCCTCCGCCCTCACCCGGCCCCTCCTCTCCGTCCCCGCTGTCCCTGGTGACAGCCTCACCTGCCCGGGTCCTATCCCGCGTGCCCTGGCTCTGGCCGAGCCTCTCCCGCGGGGCTCTCTGGAGCGCCTGAGCGGTGCTCGTATGCACCTGTCCCCTGCCAGCTCACGCGCCGCTACAGCCTGGCCCGACAGGGGTCAGTAGCCCCATGGCCTCCTGGCCTACAAGTCAGGTGTCAGTGACCCTGTGGCGCACAGGCATGGTGTCTGTGACCCTAAGCCCTGCGGGCCAGGTGTGGTGACCCCATGGCCTGCAGGTCAGATGTCACTGGCCCATGGCCTGCAGGCATAGGTATCAGCGACCCTGTGCTCCGCAGGCCACGTGTGGTGACCCCAAGCCCTGCGAGCCCTGTGTTCACACCTCCAGCCTCCAGCCCGGGCTGCAGGTGTCTGGGGCCCCGGAGGGCCTGGAGGTGGTCTGTGGGCGGCCCCAGGGCTCAGGGTGATTGGCTCGCCCGTGCAGGGCAGTGTTCCACAGGCCCGGATGCCTCGCTGCTGGCCCACAGCACAGTCACCGGCTGCCGGTCCGCCCGTCCACTGCCGCACCGCGGGCTTCACGTGTTTCCTGCGCCGCCGATGCGGGCTCCGCCTTCTCCCCCAAGCCTGGCCGGGGGCCAGCAGGAGAGAGAGGGGCTCTGGGCCCCTGACTCACCAAGTTGAGGACTAGATGGGTCAGGGCTCGCAGCGTGCCCGGACACAGGGAGGCTTGGGTTTGCTCCCCGGGGAACGCTGTCTGTGCGAGGCGTGCTCACCGGCCGGGGCCTGAGGGGCACACAAGCCCCCAGCTCCGCCTCCGGGTCCAGCCTGTGGGGCCCAGTGGAGGGCACAGGGCTGTGGAGGGGGTTCTGGGGGTGACCCAGCCCTGCCCGCAGCGGGGGGGCCCTTGTGTGCGTCCCCGGCCTCTGGCCCGGACCCTCTCCTGCGGCTCAGGGACCCTGTGAGGCACGGGGGCACGTGGTGCTCGGCGCTGCCCAGGGCGGGGCTCGGTCATGGTTGCCAGTGGGAAGGACTTTGCACGTGTTTATTTTACAGGGGCCCTATTTTTAGACTTAGTTCTTTTGGACTTGAATTTTAAGGTTAAAAAAACCCAAAAACCTCCTGAGACTCAGAAGGAGCGTGTCTGATTGTGGGAGAAAGGGGGTCTTGGGCCCTGACCGACCTTCGGGGGCTCGTTGGCCCTGCAGCTCCCCCGCCCCTGCCCGGAGAGGCCCTGCCCTGGGGCCACACTGTGCTGCTGCTGGGGCCTCGCTGGCAGACCCGGGGCTGGGCTGATCCGCTTTCGCTGAGGTTTAGGGGCCGTGCCTGCTTGGTGTGAGGGCAAGGGTCTGGCAGCCTGTGGTCCGTTCTGTTTGGGCAAAAGCAGAGCAAACTGTCGCCTCCCGGAGCCGGCCAGACCTCGTGGTGACAGTCATGGAAAGGGCCTCACACACTGTCCGGTTCAGCCTTCTGTCTTTTATTTTTAAACTCCTTCCCAGCATTTATCGTAGGGTTGGTTCCCAGCATATCATAAAGTTGAAAGAACTTTGCCACTAACGCTGGGTACCAGCCACCTGGGTTCTGTCATTAACACGTTGTGTCCTTGTTTTATGGCTTGCTGGTCTGTCTGTTCACCCATGAGTCATTCCGCTCTTTTATGCATTTCAAGGTCAACTGCAGGCGTCACTGCGCTCCTCCCTAAATACCGAGTAGGAGTATCGTTAGCTAGGCTTGAGCGTTCAGGTTTTCTTTGTAACGTTTACATACAGTGAAGAGTACACGTTTAAATACGCATTTGCTGAATCTCGACAAACCCAAACCTTTATCACAAAGCAGAACACAGCAGTCATTCCAGAAGGTTCCCCCTGCCCTTCCCCGCCAGGGAGCTGGGCTCCCATTTCCCTTCAGCTCAGTCTAGCCTGTGCTGGACGCCCCACAGCGGGTGCCGCGTGGGCTGCCCTTCGTCGCGCCCGCCTGCCCGCACGCGGCTTTGACGAGGGTCCTGCCGCTGCCCGTGCCTTTGCGCCTTCTTGTTGAGGGCGCTGCTCCTCGCACGGCTTCCGGCCACGCGGCGGGTTGTCGAGCTCCCCTCCCGCTGACACACACGGGGCCACGTGCACGTTCTGATTGTTACAAACAAAGACCCTGTGAACATTCTCGTACACGTATTGTCGTGCGCCTGTTCCCACCCCTCTGAGGAAAGTCCACCCGCGAGTGGAACTGGTGTGTCGTGGGCGGAACTTTCCCAGAGCGAATGTGCCATTTTACGTGCCGCCAACGGTGTGGGCCCCGGGGGGTCTTGTCACTCAGGCCCGCTGGGGCGTACGCAGGGGGCTCACTGAGGCTTCCAGTGCGTCTCCTCGGTGGTCATGATCTTGAGCCTCTTTCAGGTTATTGTTGGCTGTCTGTGTGCCTTTTTTTTTTTTTTTTTTTGGTAAAGTTCTCTGTTTCCATCCTTTCCCCATTTCCTATTGAATCATTTTTGTTATTGATTTGGAAGAGTTCTTACATACGTAGATACCAGGCCTTTGTTGATGCCTCTTCTGCACGACTGTCTCCCAGACTGTGGCCTGGCTGCTCATTTTTTTTTTTTAAATTTTTAATGTTTATTTATCTTTGAGAGAGAGAGAGAGACAGAGCATGAGTGGGGAGGGGCAGAGAGAGAGGGAGACACAGAATCTGAAGCAGGTTCCAGTCTCTGAGCTGTCAGCACAGAGCCCGACGCGGGGCTCGAACCCACAAACTGTGAGATCATGACCTGAGCCGAGATCGGACGCTCAGCTGACTGGGCCACCCAGGCGCCCCCCCTGCTCATTTTCTTCACGGTGACTTCAGTGACCAGCAGTTGTTAATTATGATTTTTCATGATTGTTGCTTCCTCCCCTAAGAAATCTGCCTACCGCCACGTTGGGAAGACCTTCCCCCCTTTGCTTTCTTTAGCTGTGCGGTTTTATCTTTTATACTTAGGGTTTTTATCCATCTCCAATTAATTTTTGTGTGCGATGTGAGGTAGTGGTGGGTGCGCTTTTCCCTGTGGGTGCTGCCTAGCTCGCCGCCGTCGGTCGGTAAGAGCGTGTCTTACCCCCTCATGGCTTTGGCACCTTTGTTGAACGTCAGAGTACAGGTGCGTGTCTCTTTCTGACTCTGTTCTGTTGCGCTGATCTGCTCATCAAATTCAACTCCGGGGCCAACCGTCTCGGTCACGACAGCTTCGTAGTGAGCCCCCCACTCTCCTGTGCTTCCACGCTTGCTTTGGGCCCTCGCAGCCCGTCGCATTTGCACACACGCTGCGGAGACGGCTGGTCTGTTTCCCAGAGAGCCCGCCGGGGTTAGGCCGGGCTGCCCTGGACCCGTCGTGGGGGCGGGGGGGCATCTGCCGGTGCCGAGTCTGGGGCTTGTGAGGACGGCAAATCCCTTCATTTACTTGGGTCTTGATTTCTCTCAGCACCTTAAGTGGTTGTCAGCCCAGAGGTCCTGTGTGCCTTTTGCTAAATGTATTCCTACACAATGTGTGGTTTTTTGTGGTCTTGCGAAGACTATTTTCAAATGTTTCACTTTCCAGCTGTCTTCTGTTGTTGTAAAGACACGCACACAAGAGAGTCTGTATTGATCTTGTAGCCCGTGGCCGTACGGGCCGTGTCCTTGGGGCCCGTGTGTCCATGTGTCTATGTGGTGTGTCTGGAGCCACAGCACATGCAGACACAGCCGGCTGCACGTTGTCCTCTGCTTCCGAGCCTGGCCAGGGGTGAGCGCGAGTGCTCCCCTGACGGCAGAGCACTGGGGGTGCTGGGCGCCACGGGGGGTTGCCGGGTGCCACGGAGGGTACCGGGAGCCGTGGGAGGAGGGGGTGTGCCGAGGGTGTGGACTTGATCCTATGGTTTTCTCTTTAGTCTGTAAATTTGGGAATTCCATGGATTTCAACAATGTCAGACTGAGGCGGCATCCCTGGGCCAGACTCATGTGGTCACGCCGGGTTTTTTCTTCTGTATTTCTGCACGTGGTCTGTTGGTGCATCGTGCACGTGCACACGCTGGGCTGTACTTTTCTTTCTCCACCGTGTGTCTCTGAACACCTTTGCCAGGGTTTGGTTTCAGCGTCGTACTGGCTTCTAGAACAAGTGGGAACGAGCCTTGGCTGACAGGACTCACCGGAGAAGCAGCCACTGCTGTGTAGGAAGGTTTTTGGTACAAATCCTATTTCTCTAATAGGTAAAAGTTTCTGTTCCGCTGTGTGTCCTTTTACTTTTGGAGGAATTTATTCCCGTCACCTGTGTTGTCAGGTCTGTTGACATGATGTTCGTGTAGAATCACTGTTCTTGGAACATCTGCATTGAGCACCTTTGATTTCTGGTATTGGTCATCTGTGTCCTTTCCTTCTTGATCAGTCTAGGGGCTCGTCAGCGTATTAATCCGTTTAAGGGCCAGTGTTTTGTGTGGTTGATTCGCTTTATTGTTTGTCACCTGCTGTGTGCTTGAGGCTCAGCCTGTGGCTCCTCTGTGTGGTCGGGGTGGGCGCTGGCTTGGGCATGTGGCCCTGGCCTGCCCAGGGCCAGTTCTCTCTGTCATGTTTTATTATTATTGTTGCTGTTTATTTTTGAGAGAGAAGACAGAGTGAGCAGGGGAGGGTCAGAGAGAGAGGGAGACACAGAATGGGAAGCAGCTCCAGGCTCTGAGCTGTCAGCACAGAACCCTATGCGGGGCTTGAACCCACGAACCGTGAGATCATGACCTGAGCTGAAGTCCGACCCTCAACTGACTGAGCCCCCCAGGCCCCCCCACCCCCGTCATGTTTCCATGGACCCAGGGCTGTGTTCTTGTTCTTCAGCACCGCACTGCGTTGCCCTCCAGACTCTGCGTTTATGTGATTCCCTCCCCCCGGCATCTTCTTCCTCCGCCGAAGGTGAGGTCCCCGGGGACCCCTCTCCTCTCTGCAGCCGTGTGAACCCGAGGCCCCACACTGCGGGGTGGGGGGAGGCGGCCCTGTGGTCACGGCAGAGCGGGCTCACCCCCTCACCGCCCTGGGTGACCCCGTCCTCCCTGGGGGACCACAGCCGGGGATGAGCCACGTGTCTCTGAAGCCCACTTCCCACTGTTGTGTGTGGATGGTGTGTGCGAACGTGGAAAGTCCGTCACTTAGGGAATCGGAATTGTGTCACTTGGGAAACGGGCAGAGGAATGTGCGCCCAGAGGCTGTGGCCTCGCTGTGCTGCCGGCTGGTCTGTGTTCCCCTTCGGGACGCCCAGGGGTGACCCTCCAATGGGAGAAGCCGCCTGTCTGACCTCACTTACTACCTCTGGGGCCCTTCCCGGTGGAAGCAGGCAGGTGCCCCGGGTGTGCTGGGTCCTCTGCCGGGCTGCGGGCGTGCCTCCTCCTGGGGGCCTGGGGCGCAGGGCCCCGACTGCACCCCGCCACGTGGGGGCCGGCGACGGGCCATGGGGACCCCGGGGATGGCCCCAGTGGCGGCCTGCAGTGCCCTGGGCCTCCCCTGCCGGGTCTCTTTGTCCGTCGGCCCCAGAGCGGCCTGTGCGTGTCGGAGGCAGCAGCGCCCTCGCTCTGGGCCCTCCCCGCCCGCGGTCTCCTCTCTGCAGCCCGCCGCCTGCGCTCTGGACTTTGCTGCTGCCGGGCATCTGTGTGCCCAAACCCAGGCGCCCGCTTGGAGCTGGAGTTCAGACTTTGTCATCTGTCACCTGGGGGTGCCCTGCTTGACCCCCTTTCCCGGCCCCCTGCCCCCGCCCTGCAGTCTTAGGGGGGTTTGCGTTCAGCCTCTCGGGTGTAACATCACGAGGGCCGTGTGCACGGTCTCGTACACCCGGAGAAGCTGCGTGAACATGGCGCCACGTGGGCTGCTGGCCGTTGTGGAGCTTGGACGGGACCGGATGGCGGGGCTCCGGTGTCTCCAGCGTCTGCCCTGGGGTTCAGGCTGTGGGGGTGGGGCCCCCAGACCAGAGTCTTGATGGAGGAGCAGTGCAGGGGCCCAGGGGAGGCCTGTCCGCGGGCCGGCAGGCAGGGGGCCGTGTGGCTCCGGGACGGGGCGCGTTCCCACCTGCTGCTCCGGTGCCCGCGGTCCAGCACCCGCCCTCTCTGGTGGTGCATCTGGTGGGCAGCCCCGGCCCCGATGGCTGGCCTGGGTGGAAGGTCTCCACAGGGCGGGTCATTGCCGCTTTTATAGGCCGCTATTCCAAATTAAATATTACTTAATAGAATCCAATCCTGAGTGCCTGTAAGTTGTCACCGTGAGTGAAATGTCCCAGGCACCCTGAGGGGAAAGTGGTGATTCTGGGGCAGGTTCGCCCAGGCCTTTCCCAGTGGGGTCGGGCTCCGAGGGCATCTTTGTGAGACGGCCCTCTCCCCGCTCCCCGCAGCCTGGCCTGACCCGCAGCGTCCCCTGGGCTCTCCTGGACGGCCCACCTTCGCTTCCTTTTACAAAACTATTTTTAGCCTCGGTATTTCTGAGCACCAGGCCAGACTTCCTTTCTTGTGAGAGGAAATGGTTTTCCTCCGCAGGGATAGGCGTATGGTGTGGGGAGGATTTCCCGGGGAATCAGGTGGTGTAGACCAGAGCCTGCCCGGCAGGCGCATCCCCCGGAGGCCTTGGCTCGCTCTGCGCACAGGCTCAGGGAACCCCTGGCGCTCATTTGTTTTAACTGACTCGTACTTGAAACTTGTAAGGAAGGGTTTGAGAACGCAGTTTCGCGGCTGGCCTTCACTGTGCGGACACGGGAGCCGTCCCACCGCGGCCCAGTTCGCGCTAGCCGGGCGGGGATGCTGCCCGAGGACCGCGGGCTGCGGCGGCTCGGAGCTCATGCTGCCTGAGGGGGTTCAGGACACGGGGTGGGAGTCCCAGGGGGTGGGCCTCCCCTGGAAGGCCTGTCCCGACGGCCCCGCCCCCACCCAGGTGAGCGCGTCCGTCCTCAGGCCTCACTGTGGCGGGGGAGGGGGTCCCTCCTGCCATGCTCACTCCTGCTTCCGGCACTTTCTTTCCCCCCGCAGCCCAGGCCTTGACCTCCTTCCTAAGAAAGTCCTATTTCCAGCTGCTTCTCCAGGTTTTAACTGCTGCCTGTAGTTAGTGTGTTTGTGAGCATTGGCCGTGTTGCTGCCTGCAGGGGCCAGGCAGTGAAGACGAGAGGGAGAGGCAGAGATGGAGAGAGACCGGGAGACGGGGAGAGAGACAGAGACACGGAGGGGGGGAGAGAGAGAGAGAGAGAGACAGACAGACGGAGGGAGGGAGGGCGTCCCTGTCCTGTCTTCTGCGCAGGCAACTGCTGTGAGGTCAGGCCGGGCCCCAGGGCGTGGGGCGAGTCGCAAGGGCGTGTTGGTGGGGGACACGGTCCCCATCGGAGCACACGGCCCTCGCTGGGCTCGTTTGTCCCCGGTCCAGGGGGGTCTGTGTAGGGCCTGCGGTCAGGGCCTGTCACCTCCCAGGGCCTGGGTCGCCTTCATCGCTGACTTTCTCCAGCCCGTGCTCCGGGGCGGGGGGCGCGGCTGCTCCTGCCACCTGGGCCTCCTGCCCGGCTCTCTCTGGCCGCAGCCGTGCACCCAGACGCCTGCCCACGGGGAGCGGCGCCATAGGGGGCTCTGCATGTACGCGCCTCGGGTTGTGACGCAGCCGTGAGCAAGGACACCAGGGCAGGCGCCCCCCCCCCCCCCCCCCGCCCCCGCCCGGGCC
>NW_027529672.1:8059442-8065768 GCF_008692635.1 Crocuta crocuta
AGACAGACAGACGGAGGGAGGGAGGGCGTCCCTGTCCTGTCTTCTGCGCAGGCAACTGCTGTGAGGTCAGGCCGGGCCCCAGGGCGTGGGGCGAGTCGCAAGGGCGTGTTGGTGGGGGACACGGTCCCCATCGGAGCACACGGCCCTCGCTGGGCTCGTTTGTCCCCGGTCCAGGGGGGTCTGTGTAGGGCCTGCGGTCAGGGCCTGTCACTTCCCAGGGCCTGGGTCGCCTTCATCGCTGACTTTCTCCAGCCCGTGCTCCGGGGCGGGGGGCGCGGCTGCTCCTGCCACCTGGGCCTCCTGCCCGGCTCTCTCTGGCCGCAGCCGTGCACCCAGACGCCTGCCCACGGGGAGCGGCGCCATAGGGGGCTCTGCATGTACGCGCCTCGGGTTGTGACGCAGCCGTGAGCAAGGACACCAGGGCAGGCGCCCCGCCCCCCCCCCCACCCGGGACGCCTGCCTGCCGGGTTCCTGTCCGCGGGGGTGAGCCTCTCACTCGTCAGCCCACTTGGCGGCTTTGCCGGATCCCTCTGTTGGGGTCTCCTGCACATTTCTCCATTAGGTCTTCTGGCATTTTCTTTGACCTCCAGGAGTTCTTCGGCATCAGGCAGATTAGCCCATGCTGTGTGGCGGACATCACACATCCGCCTTTCCGGTTGAATTGTGGTCGAGCGAATGGTTCTTTTCAGCAGCGGCAGGTGGACTTTGAGTCCCACTTGCCCAGTGGGGCCGCGGGGCAGGGCTGCGGGGCCTCACCGGCAGGGGTGCGGGCACCCCTCGGCCAGCCTCCCCGGGGGCGAGCGCGTCGCCTCCGCCAGGAGCCTCCTCCTGCTTTCCTTGCACAGAATCTTCACAGTTAGAGATGGATCCCTAACCTTATCTGTGTTCGGTGCTGCACTTGTGACGGGGTTTCTTCCTCAGTTCGTCTTTTGACCGGTGTTTATGTTTAGGACAGTTGTTGATTTTTTATTAATTTTACATCCTGCTCTTTTTCCAAAATTCTTTCATGTTTAGTTGAGTTTTGTCGCCGACCCCGGTCCTTTGCACGTGCTGTCCTCGCACCTGCACCCTGTGGCGGTTCTCTCTCTTGGGTGCTGTTCCTTAGTATCTTTGATGTTGGTTTAAGCGGCATGGAAGTGACGGCGTCCTTGCCCTGCTCCTGGCCGGCGGGCGGGGGTGCCAAGCGTTTCCCCACAAGACAGCGAGCGGCTCCAGGGCGAGGCGCCAGCGCGTGTGCTGTGCGGTATTTCTAACACACACATTCTGCCACACTCAACTCTGTTGCTTTGGAACAAGAAATAATAAAAGTAAAGAAAACTTTTAACTCAAGAAGCCGAGATACAGAATTAGGTCATAAACTGAAGTAACATCAGGATGAATGTAAACCAGATTTATTATTGAAATAAAAAGTAAACAAAAAACCCACAAAAAACAGTAAATGAAGGCAATGTCAGGGCTGCCTGAACCCGCACGTGAGAAAGTTGGGCGCTGGGGGAGTGCACGTGCGGCGGCCACGCGGCGCTCTGCGGCCGGGGCTCCTGGCGCCGCGGGACAGCCTGTTGGTAGAATGGCACCCTCCCCAGAGGCCTCGTTTCGCAGTAAAACCCGAGTGGGTGAAGCGTTGGGAGTGACACGGACTCTGGCCCGGCGCACGCACCCGCCCGCGTTTGTGATGCAGAGGCCGTGTGCCAGTCTTCCCGTGAGAGCCACGCGCGCTCCAGCTGCCACACGGGCACCGCCTCTGGTTCTGTGGGGGACGTCCGGGCACAGCCAGGTGGGGGCCCCGCCCTCCTCGGGAGGGAAACGTGCTGCCCCCGCTGCGCCCCAAGTCATCACCTTGCTGCGGCAGGGGTGAGGCAGGCCGCGGAGAGCCAGAGCTCAGCCTCCCGCCCCCGACCTTTAGAGCCTCTTGTGAAACTGCCCTCCTGACATGTGATAAGGGCAGACCCACCCAGGATAACGCCCCTTCTAATGAACTTAAGATCAACTAATCTCGGGGTTTAATTACCCCTGCAGAACCTTTCCACCTTGGTCATAGTGTCCCCTGACCAGGGGAGTGACACCTTATTGTCTCCACGGACGCCCAGGCTCCCGGGAGGGTTCTCGGGGAGCCCAGGGGCGGGGCACGCACGGGAGCCGCAGGAACCGACAGGCACTTCCGGGTTCATTAACTTGACGTTAATGGTTGCAGACTTTCCTTGAAGAAGTTTCATTTATTTCTTCTTTGTGAATCCACTAGTTTGATCTGTACAATTTTCCTTCTCCCTGAAGAACTTTTTAAAACGTTACTTTTAGGGTATCCCCCCTCCCCCGGTGATGAGTTTTCTCTGTGAACGCCTTTATTTCTCCTTAGCTTTTGGGAGGTGGTTTTGCTGGACGCAGAGCGTGGGGTAGCTGGCACTCCCTCTCACCACGGGGCCTCCCGCACGCGTGCCACGGCCGTCAGGAAGGTCGCCGTCGGCCGGCCCGGGTCCCTGTCTCGTCCCCGGCTTTGTGCGCCTGGATCCCGTGTGCCGCACGGAGCCGTCCTGGGGCCTGTGACGCCGAGCACTCGCCCCGCCTGCTCCTGGCATCTGGTGTTGGTGCCTTGTTGGAAAAGGTCGGTCATCAGGACCCACAGGTGTTTTCTGCTGCCCTTTCTGGCTCCTTCCGAAACCCCAGACGTGAGATCGTCTCACAATTCCTGGACGTTCTGTCCTGTCAGGGTTCTCGGCATTTTTGTTCTGGAAGTTTCTGTTGACAGGTCTTCAGGCTCGCGGCTTGTTCCCACCGCGTGTCCTGCCGCAGTGGTTTTGATTTTCGCGTTTCCTTCAGATTCTGTCTCCAGAGTTTCAGTCGCGCTGCGTGTGGCCGCCGGTCGCTGCGTGCCCTCTGCGTTTGCGTCAGAGCCCTCAAGCTCTGCCCGTGGTCGGGTGGCCCGGAATCCAGCCCCGGCCAGCGTGACTCAGGTGCGTCTTCCGGGCCTTCTGCAGTTTTCCTCTTGCCTGTTGGTCGGCCTGGTAATTCTTTGCTGAGAGCTGGACTTGAGCTTTGGGGTCGGGGGCCGAGGTCGTGGGAGGCCTTCTGTAACGCAGCTCGGGGCTGTGTTTACAGCGTGCTGTGCCGTGCTCTGGGAGGCCGATGCCCCCCGGTGTCCTCCCCTGTGTCCCGGGGGCTCCCGAGGCCGGCTCACGGCTGCTCTGGGCCGTGTTCTCTGGCGCTGGGGTCTGCTGTCACCGCGCCGGAGCCCTGCCAGCAAGCGGGCACGCGTATGGGGGGGGTGCCATGCGGTCTGCGACCGAGCCTTGGACTGTCGCTGCGCCTGTGTCCCTGCACCGTGAACCCCCCCATCCCTTTGGGGCCATAGGCAGGCAGGTTGTGGGGAGGCGCCCTCTCGGGGCCTGGCGACCCCCCCTCCCCAGCACGCAGGCTTTCGGTGTGGAGAGCGTGCTGGGTGCACTTCCCCGAGGCCGCTCTGCCCTCTGCCGGCACGAGGAAGGTCTTTCTCCCAGGGTCCTTCTCCGGCCTAGACCGTGAGCACCTGCCGGGCTACCTGGAGGGAAAACCCACCACGGTGTGGGGCCTCCCTGACGCGGTCCCGAGGGCTTCTCCGCACACTCGTCCGCGCTCGGCTTCCGGCTTCTGGCATCACCAGCTGACCGTCAGTGCCCTCTTACTGGTTTTGGCTCCAGCACCTTCTCCAGGAGAGCAGGTCTGGGCCGCGACCCCCGTGTTCTCCTGTCCCTCGGGGCTCAGGGTGGCGGTTTGCTGGCCGCTCCGGTCCCCTGGCCGGGCTGGGAGACGCCAGGAATGGGACTTGCAAGCCTGTGTGGCCACGGCCGGGATCCCGGCTCTCCAGGTACCTGTGACAAGGATCGGTCAGTTTCTCTGACTTGCTGGTGCGGCCACTTGCATCAGCGGCTTTCCTGACGTGGAGCCCGCTGTGCGTTGGCGGAATAGCCCATGCGGTTGCAAGGGGTGAGCCTGTAACGTGCCCTTGCGCCCCTTACCCTTGGGGGTTTGTGCTGATTGGTGCAGGTGGGGCTGGTGGGACGTTCCCTTCCTTGTGCGCCGGCTCCGTGTTTATGTATGAGCGTCACTGCCGCCTGGGAGCGGTGCTGCCCCTATGTCAGCAGCCACGCGCGGTGTTTACAATTAAGTCATGTTAAACCTTCTGCGACATAGTCACGCGAAGCACGTTTCAAGTGTGGATTTGGCTGCGGCAAAGATCCGATGCGTCTGTCATTGTGGAGGGTTCTGCCCGCAGTGCTGGTCCCCATGTCGCTGGGAGCATCCTGTGGTGCACACGGTCCAGCCCTGGGGCCACTGGGCGTCTGAGCAGGCGTGTGCATGTGCGCTCACGTGTGGGAGTTCACGCGCTGGAGGCTCGTGTGCGCTGGGGGCACATTTGAATCGCTGCTCCTTCCCTGGCCCATCCGTAGCAGCTGTTGTGCCGGAGGCGTGTGGCTGGGGCGGCCTCACACTCTACACGCACTTCTCCCCGTTCGCCACTGGCCTCTCCCTGTTGCTTGCAGAGGTTAACATGCCGCCACGGCATCCTGAGAGCCTTCACTGTCTCTACTGCAAGCTTTGAGCACTAAGGTAAAAAGTATGAAAGTAGCGACACCTGGGGGGCTCGGTCGGTTAAGCGTCCGACTCTTGGTTTTGGCTCAGGTCATAAACTCGCAAACCGTGAGATCAAGCCCTGCGTCAGGCTCTGTGCCAACAAAGCACAGGCTGTTTGGGTTCTCTCTCTGCCCCTCCTGCTCTCTCTCTCTCAAAATAAATAAATAAAATTTAAAAAACAACAACAACCCCAAATACAAAAGTAACATGCAGTGTGGTAAGCATATTAGAAGTGAAGAGAGCAGAAGTAGCCATTGGCTCGCCCGCCGCGCTCTGCATGTCGGGTTCTGTCCCCGTCGAGGGTGGGCCCTCGGGAGCCGCGGCCGGAGCTGCATCCTGGCCGCACCCCTCCGGGCCCGGCAGCACTTGCACCGGAAGGTGGCTGCATCCCCCGCAGNGGGGGGCCGGCAGGGGCTGCTGGGGCCCCGGCACGGGAGGCACTTTGTCCGCGAGGCCCTGCTGGCTGTGGCCTGGGGCTCTCGGCGTTGCCGGTTCAGGCGGCGCGAGATGGGGTGGACTCACCGAGTCGTGCGGCCACCTCTGTGGTCCGTGTTAGAGCACGTCCCTCACCCTGGGGAAACCGTGCCCGTTAGCCCTGCGCCCACCCCTGGCCACAGTCCGCTCCCTGCCTGCGTGGACTGTGCTGGAGTCCTGGCTTCTCTCACTTAGCGCGTGTTTTGAGGTTCACTGTGTTGTAGCGGGTGGCCGAGCTTCCTTCCTTCATGAGGCCTAGTAACAGTCCTTTGTGTGGACGGGCGGTGTTTTGCTCATCCGTTCATCTGCGTGTGGACACTTGGGCCGTCCCGCCTTTGGGCGACTCTGACCTGTGCCCCAGTGAGTGTTGGTGCCCATTTCTGTGTGGGACGGGTGTTTGCATTTTGCTGGAGCACATGCAGACTCCGCTTGTGCTTCAGGGACCCACCGGACTGCTTCCTGCGGTGCCTGGGGCCTCGGGCTGCACTCCGCGCCCGCCGCCAGCCCGGGGTGGGGGGTGTGGGGCCTGTGTGGGTGGCCCTGTGTGCACCTTTCCACGCGCCTCTGCTCATCCTGCCCAGACCCACCTGGTTTATCTTTTTGGGGTACTTCCTCCTTGCTGCTTTGCGGGGGGGGATGACAGAGTCTGGGGGGCTCACTGAGTGGGGGTTGGGGGGTGGCTGGCACTGGGCCCAGCCCCTCAGCTTGGTCCTGGGGGCGAGCACGCCCCACACCTGCCTGGACCCCAGCCACTGTGTCTGTCACACGATCCTCAGCTCTCCCTGACAGTGGCCTGCGGGCCCTCGTTCCACAGCCGGGCCCCTTCCCTTCGTCACCTCGTCTGCAGCCCCGTTCCTGTGTTTCGGGGCACAGGCAGAAGCAGCAAGCACCTCCTCGTGGGGCCGGCCGAGGGCTGCCGCCCCACTGCAGGTCGTGGGGTGCGTCTGGGCTCAGGGCAGGGACCTCGCTGTCCCTGAGCTAGCGGCTGGTTCTGTGTGGCGACAACACGTACCGTGAGATGGCCACTGTCACCGTTTGTGAGCGCAGCCCCGTGACATCGGTGTGTCCAGGTCTCTGGAGCTCCGTCGTCCTGCCTTGAAGAGCACCCTTCCTGCCCAGCCTCACACCCACGTTTCCTGTCAGTGCCTTGTCCCCGGCTGGGGTTAGGTGGGCACCCCCAGCAGCGACACCTGTGGACAGGAGACGGTGCGTCGTGTGCAGCTCTTTCTGGGAGCGCCGGGCGCTTG
>NW_027529672.1:8066751-8079945 GCF_008692635.1 Crocuta crocuta
CAGGCCCTCGGCGCCCTGCCGCTCCCTGCTGCGTCCGGGAGGCTGGCCTGAGGGCCGCAGTGCACAGTCCAGCCCGGTCCCTGGAGGACAGAGGTCCCGCGGGCTGGCGCCTGCCGTTCTGTCCTGCGGCAGATGCCGGCCCGGCCGGGGACTGGCCTCCCAGCGACCCCCATGGGACGGAGCAGGGCCTATGGTCGGTGTGGACGCCGGGGCTGCGGGGCCTGCCCATTGCCTGGCGAGTTTGGTCTCTGGGGCCCCAGAGCCAGGCCTCTCCTGGGGGGCGGGAGGGCCCCCCACGCAGAGGGTCCCCACACGGGCCCCACAGTGAGGCCCGCAAGTGGGTGCTCATCATAGCATCTTCTGCTCGTGTGTTGGGGCCGTGATCTGACTGTGTTTTCTTTCTCTCTTCCTGATTTACAGCCAGAAAACCTGCAGAAGACCTGGCTGCGGGAGTTCTATCAGGTAAGCTGCGCCGCGGCCGCGCTGTAAGTATGTGTCCTCGTGGAGACTGGGCTGTGTCCCAGCCGGGCGCGGGCTGGGCTGCTGCGGGGCTGGCTGTGAGGGGCGTCCCGGCCTCCGCAGGGGCCGTGTTCGGATCCCTCTCCCTCCGGCAGGGGCCTCTGCGTTAATGGAGACGGGAGGCCACTGGGGGACCTTTCAGAAGGGTCCTGTGGTTGCAGTGTAAAGGTGGCAGAGCCACGTGGGAGGCCACGGTGGGGTCGAGGTCAGGGGGAGGAGGACCGGGGCCCAGGCTGTGGGGCAGGCGCTGCCGGATGAGGGTCAGGTGCTGGCACTGTGTGCGGGGCAGGCGTTGGCGGAGCCCGCGGTCAGCAGTGAATTCTGTTCCGGATGCCGGGGAGCAGGTCGGAAGGGGCGGGTGGACGGCCTTGCTGCCGGGGCGTGTGCCGCGGGGAGACCAGTGACTGGCACGGCCGGGGGGCCAGGGGCAGCTCAGGTGTTCCCAGGTGTTTCCAGATGACTTAGGCAGTAGTGAGTTGCGCACGTGGCACGTGTGCACGTGGGAGCCCCCAAGTAGGAATTTGGATAGGCTGCTCCGGGGCAAGGGACTCACGGGGACCTTGTGGTGAGAGGGGCTGAGTGGCCAGGGGTCCAGCTGGGCAAGGCCCGCGGGTGCCTGGCCCCNCCCGCTCTCTTGCGAGCCTGCGGCTGTGCTGTGTGAACAGGGTGCAACAGGAGGTGCGGGGGATGGGCCTGGGCCTCCCTCCCTCCTGGGCACAGGGTCCGGTGGGCTGAGGTCCGAGGGGCTGAGGGGCTGCTCGCGCAGGGGCTGTGTCCTGCCTGCCCCTTGTGGGGGGGGGCTCGAGCGCGGCCGAGTGTTGGGTCTGCTGGTGCTGACGGCTCAGGGGCGGTGGCAGGTGGTGGCACATTGCGGGACGGCAGAGCCTTGGGCAGGCCTTTCCGTCCCTTGCTGTCCTGTCCGGCGAGGCGTGTCCCCCGGGGGTGTTCGGAGGTGGGGTCCCTCCCTCGCCATTCCACACAGATTGTCCGCCATGTGTCATGCTTGGTTCGTGGCAGAGATGGAAAAAGGCCGCGTAGACATCAGGGAAGCTCTGGAAGGAGCATCCTGTGGGGTGAGCGGGTGGGAGGCTGTCAGCGGGGCGTCTGGGGCCGTGAGGTGGGGCTGGTGGGCTCTGAGCCCCCCTCCTCCCGGGACCCCCGGCCCAGGCCCGGCCCTGGCCGAGCTGTCGCCAGTCCGCTGCAGGCCGGAAGCCGGGCAGGTGGGCAAAGCAAGGGCCCTTCCTGGCCGAGTGCTGGCCTCGGGGCCCCTCTGCCTGAGGCGCCCTGCAGCCTGCCCCTGGCTCCCTGGCTCTCTGTCCATTTGGGCTGGAGCGGCCACTGTGTGAAGCTACAGCTCATATTTGTTTCTCAAAGGTGGGCCCTTGGGGGGGTGGGTAAGAGGAGCACAGAGTGTGAGATCTCGCAGGTGCACATCCTGGGGGGGGGGCGAGCTGCCATCCTGGCTCCCGGCGTGGAGAGGCCCCTGGGGGCAGGACGCCACCCGACAGGCCCCAAACTGGGTTTCAGTGCCACCTTTGCCCTTCTTACTCTGTTGGTGACGCAGCCACTGGTCATCACTGCCGTGGCAGCCAGGTAGCTGTGGTCTGCAAGTGAGTCCGGGCCGGCAGCTGCCCCTCCTGTGAACTCTGACCCCTGGAAAACCACAGACCACAGGTGTTTCCCCCTTGCTGAGCCTCCTCACTGCACACAGCCACGTTGGGCTGTTTCCGGAATCTGGGACCCGGAACCCAGAGCCTGGAGGGGCAGGTGGCTCCTTGTGTCCGATTACAGAGCCTTTAATACAGAGAAAGGGGGTCGAGGGCCACGGTGTGCAGCGTGGAGGTGCTGTTCTTCTTGGTTTGTATGCAGACGTCTCCGCAGAAGGAACAAATTTCAGTGACAGTTCCTTTTTCTTTATTTTAAAAACCTTTTTTAAATGTTTATCTTTGAGAGAGAGCGAGAGTGTGTGCAGGGGAGGGGCAGAGAGAGAGGGAGACACAGAATAGGAAGCAGCTCCAGGCTCTGAGCTGTCAGCACAGAACCTGACGCGGGGCTCGAACCCATGAACTATGAGATCATGACCTGAGCCGAAGTCGGATGCTGAACCGACTGAGCCCCCGGGTGCCACTTGGTAACAGTTCTCATAGGAATTGAACACAAGTCCCCGACACATTTTGGGCTCACCTGGTCCGTGAGGCGCCAGGCAGCTGGCCCGAGCGGGGAGGGAGCGGGCCCCGCCGGAGCCCAGGCCAGCACTGGGGGTCGACGCACCCTGAGGCCCCCGGGGCCGCTGTCCCTGCCT
Organism: Crocuta crocuta; assembly: GCF_008692635.1. Lineage (NCBI taxonomy): Eukaryota > Metazoa > Chordata > Mammalia > Carnivora > Hyaenidae > Crocuta > Crocuta crocuta. The sequence continues at coordinate 8,069,573 of NW_027529672.1, forward strand.
ATTAAATAAATGTTTAATCTTGGGATTTCTGTGATGCAGTTCTTCTGTTTTTCAAAGGAGCCTTTGATAAGCTGCTTTTATAAACACAGTTGAACATGACATTCGTGCCCTTTAGAGCCCTTGGATTAATTTTTGCTTTTTCTGCAACACTTGATCACCATAAAAATGCAGCGAGCAGGAGAGATATTGCTGGTGTTTCCATCCTTAGTTGTGACGGGCCTCTGACGCTTTGGCGGCCAGGATTTTTACATATTTGGTCCTGAGTGCGGCCTTGGCACCAGAGACGGTGGTCAGTCTTCCAGAAGGTGCAGAGCCTGGTGTCACCCCTGCTGGCCTCCCCCCGCCCCTCCCTGTCCTGTCTGCCTGAGCACCAGACGCCAGGACCTGTGGCCGGTGACCCCGGGCTCCCCTTTGTTGGCGTGCACAGGCTCCAGGTGTAGGGGCCAGTCCCTGCTGCCCCCCACCTCCATGCCAGCAGCAGGGCTGTGAGCCCTTCACGGTCCACCCGGAACCTGCCCCGGGCCCGGCCGCATCCCCGCTCTGCTCTCTGTAAGCAGCAGGGTGCCCCCTGAGACTGTAACCCCAGTCGGGTGGCCCTCCTTCCCGTCCCCCTGGGTGAGGGCCCAGGGTCCGTGTGTGGCCTGCTCTGTGCTGTCCCCAGAGCGCCGGGTGTCTCAGCCTCTCTGCTGGCTCCAGGCTGGCCGCTCGCACCCTCCTGCCCCATGCACTCCCTGCCCTCACTCCCCCCCCAACCTTGGAGAGGCCCCTCCCGGCCACTCTCTTGGCCTCCCCATACTCTTACTGTGTTTTGTGGATTCATCGCCACCATCTGAACTTGAACTTGCAGTCTGTGTCTGCTGGGTGCTTTTCGATCTGTCCCTCTGGAAATGCAGGCTCCACGTCTGGCATCCACTGCAGGATCCAGCCATGGCCTGGATCTGGGTCCCCATCACGTTCCTGCCCTGAAGGTGGTGCTCGAGGTGGGGCCTCTGGGAGGTGCCTGGGGTGGACGGGCCTGGGGCGGGCCCACCATCACATGACTGTAGTGTGACTGTCCCTCGAAGGAGACCGAGGCCACAGTGTGGGAGCGCCAGATGGCCCCTGTCCTCGGGAGCACCCGTCACGCTGGAAAGACAGCTGGAAAGCCCCACGGGGGGCCCGGTGGTGGTGCTCAGAAGGACATGGCCTGCCTGGGGCTGGGGGCGCAGGCGCCCCTCGGCGGGGTTCTCAGGGAGGCTCTCGAAGAGGCCGTGCCCAGACCTGCCTCCCGGTCCGCTGCCCTCTCCACACTGCAGGCAAGGCTGCTGGGAAGCCGGCTTTACGTTTTCTCCCCTTTACGGCAGTAGCGCATTTGTGAAGAGGCTCTTTGCCATCCCACTCGCCTTCCACCCCTCACCCCTTCCCTGACCTGATCACCCCTCGCCCTCCACCCCTTCCCTGACCCCCTCACCCTTCATCCTGACCCCTGAGCCCCGTCACCCCTCACCCTGACCCTGACCCCCGAGCTCCAACCCACTCAGGCCTCACCCTGAGGCCCAGCTCCCCTCACTGCTCACTCTGAGCCCCGACCCCCTCATCACTCGCCCTGAGGCCCTCACCCCTTACCCTGACCTACTCACCCTCACCCTAAGCCCCATCCTCCCTCACCCCTCACCCTGACCCCCTCACCCTGAGTCCCAGCCCCCCTCACTGCTCACCCTGAGCCCCTCACTCCTCACCCGTTACCCTGACCCACTCACCCTCACCCTAAGCCCCATCCCCCCTCACCCCTCACCCTGAGCTCTGACCCGCTCACCCCCCACCCTGAGACCCAACCCCTCTCACTGCTCACCCTGAGCCCCGAGTCCCTCACCCTAAGCTCCGACCCCCTCACCCTGAGCCCCGACCCCGTCACCGCTCACCCTGAGTCCCGAGTCCCGAGCCCTAAGCCCCGACCCCCTCATCACTCACCCTGAGTCCCGAGTCCCGAGCCCTAAGCCCTAACCCCCTCGCCCTGAGCCCCTACTCGCTCACCGCTCACCCCGAGCGCCTGGGAGTGTGTCTGGCACGTGGTAGGTGACCCACGGTTCTTCCTTGAGTAACAGTCTGGGGAAACTGCATGAAGCAGAAAGTATAAATAAATACCCCACCCCTTTTTGCCCCTGGTTTGATGCACACACCCCCCAATGCTTGACTCGCCAGCTGTGTGCCCAGAGGAAAGGGTAACCTTCCTTAACAGGCTGCAGGCGTATGTATTTTACAGCTGAGCTGCGAAACCTTTCTGTGTAAATGAGTGCACGCTATCTGTCTTAATGGCTTCAGAGCATTTCATTAACCAGATACACCAGCATTTTTAAAGTCCTCATTATGTTGATGGATTCGTAGGTTGTTTCAAGTTTATTGTAATGCTGTAGATAAACTTTAACACAGATAAAATGTTTCTCATTCTGATATAAATTGAACAAGTGTTGAAGTTTTTTAAACTGCAGTAATGAGTGTTTCTTAGTGAGAGAAGTAAGATAAGAAGTTAGACCTGCTTCAAGCAAGACTCCCCAGAGCAAACCCAGATCCTTTTAGCAGCTGATGAGTTTGCCTAAGAGATGGAAAACAGGCCAGTAATCAGCTCTCTCCGCCAGACACCGTGTTCCTGTGGTCAAGAGTCATTTGCATTGTTGGGATTTAGAATCCACAGCGTTGCAAAACCACGCAGTGAGCAGTAAGGGAGAGAGGGCCCCGATGCGGAGCTCAGCCGGACCTTCGAGCCCGTCTGCCGCTTCAAAGCCTCTCACACGTTTTCCGGAGAATGATTTTGACACGAATGCGACAAGCAATCCTGCTTGAAGGTGGCCTGGAGGAGCGGGTACCGAACGTACACTCCCAGACCGGAAAAGATAGTGACCGTGGCTCTCAGGCCCGGCCCACAGGCCGGACAGTGACCTCGGAGGGTCACAGCTGCCCCGCAGCTGCCTGCCAGCCGCCAGAGGGGGCGTCCAGGCGGGCCCCCAGCCAGGTGGAAGGGCAGTCGTTGCTTGCCGCCCTGCAGAGATTACCAGACAGGCGGGGACGCCGGCCACGGGGCCGCGGTGAGGAGAAGCCAGGCCGGAGGCATGGACCCGCCCCGGAGCCGCTGCCATGGGCTGTACGGACCGCGTCGCTTGCTTTTGGTTTTCTCCTTTGCTGATTTTTGCTTTTCATTTTTTGTCTTCTTTTGATTATGTTGGGTTTAAGGCAGTGTTCTATATGTAATTTCTGAAGGTGGAAGTCAAAAACCCCCAATTTCAACAAAACCTGACGTGAGGCGTCGTCACTACCCACAAGCGCTGGAACGAAGCAGAGGCGTCCTCGCTACCCCGCAGGCGCGGGAACGATGCGGGATATCACGAGCAGCTTTCTGCTGATACGTTCGGGAAGTTGTAGAGAGGAACCTGTCCTTGGAAAAACAAAGCATCGAAGGTCACAGTCAAGAAGAAATCTGTGAACTCGGTAGGCCTCTATCTGTTAAATAAGTTTGCCCAATGCTTTCAGACAGAAAACTCCAGGCCCGTGTGGTTCAGTGGTGAAGTCTGTCAAGCACTTAGGCAAGAAACAGTGATCTTTCTGCAGAACCTTTCAGAGAGCTGGAGGCCAGGGGACGCCTCCTCTCTCCTCCTGTGACAGAGTGTCACCAGAGCGCCCAGGCAGGCAGAGGCTTTACGTGACAAAGGTACATGTGCCAGCGTCTCACATGAAATAAATGCAAAGTAGAAAACGTTACCATTGAATATGTGAAGCAGTGCACACAAGTGTGTCACACGCACACAGGCACAGCGGATCACAAAGTTAACGCGTCATCACCAAGGAACAAAGTCGGAACTCAGTAATGAAGTTTACCATTTTGACAGATTAAAGAAGAAAAGCCATGTGATCATCTCGCTATGTGCAGGAAGAGCACTTGACCAAGTTCTGTAACCGTCTCTCCTGAAAGCTGTCAGCGGACTAGGGAGTGAGGGGACCTCGGGGGGCCGCAGAGGCGTCTTCAGAGCCCACAGCTGGCCGCACGCCCAGTGGTGGGCACGGACGCCGGGCGTCACCACCCTCGTTCAGTGTGGTCCCGAGGGTCCTGGCCGCCAGTGAGGCGAGAACGGGGCATAAAGGCCCTGCCGACCTGAGAGAAGGAACCGAAAGTCCCTGCGTGGAAGGTAGGACTGCTGCTCGCAGGTTCGCAAAGGATCCGCAGAAACGTCACGGACGCAAGCGCGTCTGCTGGCAGTGTGCCAGGGCTCTGCAGACGTGTCTTCGTCCCCTTGGCCGTGAACGGTTGGAGCCTTCAGTGGCGCTGACACAGGGGCCTGACGTGAACCAGTCGGCGTTAACACCTGCGTGTAAAGGCCTGTGAACCGTGTACAAAGGACACCAGAGATGATCCGAAGGGATGGGGAGGCACATCGTGTTCACATCACGAAGACTGTGATGCTGTCGCAGTGACTCCATGACGGGTCCCCATCCAGTGCAGTTCCACTCAAAACCTCCGCCTGGTGTTTTGGTAAAACCCTACAAAGTAGGTCTAAGATTTTACGTGGAAAAGCAGAGAAACGACTCACACCCTGCTTGCGGGATTTATTGTAAAGTCACAGCCACCGGGATAGTACTCTTTGGCAGAAGGACAGAGCAACAGATCAATGGAGCAGAAAAGAGACACAGAAGTAAACCCAGGAATACGGCCAAGTGCCTGACCGGGGCTGGTGGCTGCTGGTTACAGAAAGGGTGTAATGAGCAGATTGGTGCAGATGGGGCTGGGAAAGTGGGCATTCGTCCGTCCACACGCAGAAAGAAACAGATTTTCTGTATTTTGCACCACAAGCAGCCTAAAGTCAGCTGTGGACCTGAATATAAAACCCAAAGTTACAAAAGTCCTAGGTGAAAACTCAGGAGAAAATACTTGTGACCTTGAATTAGGCAGAGCTTTCTTAGACACACCAGAAGCGCAATTCATAAGAGAAAAACATCGATGCAATAGAATTCATCATAATTAGGAACTGGCCAAACCCAGTAGCTGCCCACTAGGGAGCGGAAGGGAAGCACCCCCCGGAAATCCGAGTGAGCAGTGAGGGTCCAGTGTGGGGCTGGGGTCTCGTCCCAGGGCAGGGCTGAAGGCCTGGTGGGCATCCGCCGCGTGGAGGTTGTTGGCTGCGGTGTGGTGGCGGGTTCGGAGCAGTGGGGGTGTGGGGAGAGCAGTCTGGGGCGGCGGTGGTGGGGACGAGGTCAGGGATCACCCATGTGACCCGGGGGCTCTGTTGCTGCTGTTGATTTTGTGCCACTGCTGTCCACTGGGTCACGGCGCCCTGCTGATTAGCAGTTCTCCGTGTGCTCTCGGAGAGGGCCTCGGGCATGGAGGAGTGCTTTTCTAGAAATTAATCTCAAATCAGAAGCCCTAAATGCGGAGCTGATGGCCGTGTCTCATCTGTGTGGAGACAGCGTGGCCTCACCTCCTGAAGCCACTTCATTTCTTTATGAACATCTGTGGACACAGACTGAAGCTCAGACCCTCGTGCGCCCCCAGTAAGAAGCTGTAAGAGGCAGCATGGCAGAGAGCTGTGGCAGGTCAGGAGACAGATGGGCAGGGCCCCCGTCCCTGTGTGCCTGCCCCCCCCCCCCCCCCCCCNAGCTGCCCACTCTGTCTGTGGCCCGCACCTGGGGGTCACTGCCGCCGGGGTGCTGTGAACGCTGTCTGGCCCGTGGGGCCGCCGTGAACTGCCGGTCCCGCATGCGCCGTGCTCGCTGTCTTCCTGGGTGCACGGGGGCGTCTTCTCTAAGCTCCGAGTAGTTGAAGGACCACTGAGGAGAGGACTGATGGATGTGACTCAGTAAAACTGCAGCTTTTAAAATTTCTGTCCAGAACTCTTGTAAATGAAGGAGAACTTGTAAAACTACAACAGAAAAGTGGCCAAAGTCGATCTTGTAGGATCGAGCTCTGCGCTGCCGACAGACACGCCTTGAGAGCTTCGTGCAGAACCCTACGTTCTAGGAGCCACGGTCAGACAGGAAACAGAAGTAGGTGAAATTAAGTCTAATGAACACTTCATGTAACCCACACGTCCCGACACTGACACGCCAGCACGTAACCAGCGCCGTCGCCGCACACCCCGTCCTTTCGCGCCGTCTCCCGTGTGTTTTCCACCCACAGCCCGTCACCACGAGCCCAGGCGCACTTCACACACCGTCGCGGTGGGCCATCCAGTCCCTCCGGTCACCAGGGCATCTGGTCCCTTTGTCTGCGGCTGACGGTGACAGAGGGCCCATCGGCTTCCTGCGCCCACAGATGTGGGGCCTCCAGGTCACTCTGCCGCCTGCCCCCGGTGCCCTCTCCCCTCCTAGGTGGGCCGGGGAGTGCAGACCCTCTCTCCCAGCTGGAGCCCGTCCCCTCCCCCCAGGCCCGAAGGAGGCCGTTTGGTCCATCAGTTTCCCGTAGCGCAGCTGTGGCAGTCCTGCCAGGGGGACCCGGGACGCGGCTCGCCACGTCCCGCTCGGCACACACGTGCACACTTGCAGGCAGCAGTTGGCTGTGGGATCCCAGGTGATCTGTCAGTTCACGTCCCTTGCACGCCTATTTCCTTCGGTCTCAAGGGGTTGATTGTGTAGATTCGGTGGTGGGCTGGGCCCTTGTTCCCCACATCCCGGCTGTGCTGGGCCCCACCCTACGGATGAGAAAACTGAGGCATGAAGGGGTCACGAGATGTGCCCAAGGGTACCCAGCCGCAGCATGGGAGTCCCAGCGTCTGCAGTGCCAAAGGCCAAGCCGGCCACTGAGCACGGAGGCCTGGGGCGAGGGGGCCCACCAGGGCGAGAGGCCGGGGTCCATGAGGCAGAGCAGCCGTCGGAAGGGGGCTGGGTGTGGCTCCCTGCAGCAGGCAGGGGACGGAGGAGGGGTCTGGGCCCGTGAGGACACGCGAGGAAGGAGGAGGTTGGTTGGGCCAGCGGGCAGGGGTGAGACCCACGCACCTGGGAAGAGAGGGGAGTCCTCGGTTGCCTGGCTCTGGGATCCGAGATTCCCAGCAGCGCTGGCGAGGGACTGCCCTTAGGGCCCAGGCTGGAGAGGAGACGGAGCGTCTGCTGGCTCCGGGGGTGGGCACAGGGTGGTCCTGCCGGCCAGGCCTCTGGAGGGTATGGACTTAGAGTTCAGGGTGGACCATCTGCTCTCGGGGACTGGGGAGGTTGGGGGAGGGACAGGGATGGGGAGAGNGGGGGGGAGGGACAGGAGGGCAGGGCCAGAGCCAGGCATGGGCTCCAGGGACCCTCTTAGACCCTGTGACCACAGTCCCAGCAGGAAATGCTCAAAGGGGCCTTGTGGAAGTTTGCGTGACGGGTGGGCATTGGGAAGGGGGTCCCAGAAGGGGTGCCCAGGGGTCTTGTGCTGTGGCCACTGCTGGGCCCTGTGGTCAGCGTGAGGCCAGATGAGTGCGTGAGACGCAGTGTGGAGGCCTCGCCATATCTGCCAAGGACCTGGTTTGATCCTGTTCCCTCCCCCCACCCCCACCTCGAGTTGGGGAAAAGTGCTTTTTAAGTTAAAATCCGTCAGTTTGAGTAGACCTTTGATGTCCCAAAGCAACAGGTTTTGTTAAAATTGAACAATGCTGTGTATTTCTGGGTTGTAACAGGAGCAGTTTCCTGCCCTAACCGGCACAGACCCACACAGACCCGCATAGACCCGCGCAGACCCGCACAGACCCGCATAGACCCGCGCAGACCCGCGGCTCGCCCAGCCTCCGAGAGCAGCAGCTTCAGCATTTGCTGTCAGCTGTGGGCGAGGCAGGGTCGGGGCGCCTGGAGGAAAGTCCAGCCCCACGCCTAGGGATGCAGCCGGGCCAGACTCATCCTGCACGGGGACTGGGGTCCGGCCTCCCCCAGAGCCGGGAAGCCCCCTCGCCTCTCCGCTGATGGCACCGCTGCCTGGCGGCGAGGCCGCGGGGGCTTGCGACGTTCTGCGTGCCGGGCGCAGGAAGAAGTGCCTGCCGGTGTCTGGGGCGGCCCTGCGTGCGGGGCGTGGACTCCGGGAGGCGGCCGTGCAGGGCAGAGGGCGGCCGAGTCTGGACTTCCTCCTGGGGGCAGGCCCCTGGCCTCCACCCTTGCCCTCCACAGCCCCGGGGTCTTTAAGATGAGCATGTTCTCGGGTACACTTGGTAAATAGCCATCACTTTTCCCTCGAGAAATTCTTTTGTCCCCTTTCTGCTCCTTATCTTGGCTATCAGGCCTCCACTGGCCTGTGTGCAGGATGTAATTCCTTTTTAGGTCACTCAGACGCTCCTCTCTGGAGAAGGCCTAACAAGGCCTGGCCGCTGCTATTTTTAACTCGGACTCCTGGCCTGGGAGGGATGGTGGGCGGGGCGGGGCCGCCTTGCTGGTCTCCTGGGCCACCTGCGGCACATCAGGAGTGCTGGCAGCTGCTGTGCTTGAGCATGTGCACGTGTGTGTGCAGGTGAGTGTGAGCATATGTGTGAACATGTATGTTCTGGAGCATTGTACACGCGTGTGCGTGTGCACATGTATACACGAACGGGTGAGCTCGTGTGTGCGTGCACGTGTGTGCATGTCTGTGTGCATGTTGTGCTGGAGCGTGTGTGTGGCCATGTGTGCATGATCATGTGTGTGTGTGTGTAATTCCTTAGGCGTTTTCTTGCCCAAATTTATTTCTTTTTTCTTTTCTAGAGAGAGAGTGCATGTGTGTGGGGGGGAGGGGCAGAGAGAGGGAGAGAGAAAATCAGGCTCCAGGCTCAGCCCAGAGCCCGACATGGCCTTGAGCCCATGACCCTGGGATCATGACCTGAGCCAAAAACAAGAATTGGATGCTCAGCTGAGCCACCCAGGTGCCCCAGTTGCCCAGATTTCTAACTCACACTCTTTTCCAAAATGTTTTTCTTGATCCTTCTGATGAAAGAACCCATGTACTTTTATCAGAAGCTCTTTTTTTTTTTTGGCAAATTTTGGTCAAGGGACTCTGCACTTTGGGCAGTGACTTGCGTGCTGTCCCAGGTGAAGATATGCTGGTGTCCCCGTCCGGCAGGATGTAACTGGCTGCGCGAAGGCTCAGGTCTGGCGGAGGCATGTGGCTGCTTCTGCGCCCCTCCCTGTTGGCTGGAGACCACGTGCCCCTGTGACATTTACTCAGATGCCTTTCCAACCAGAAGTGACATGAGCTCACTGTCCCCCAACTTGGAGGGGTTTTTCCTGTCCATCCTCAAGGCATCCGTGCCACGAGCCCTGAAGGAATCCCCGCCCAGGGTCACCCGAGGTCCAGAGCTCCCTCCCAAGGGGCCGGGAGGGCCCAGTGCGCTGTCTGGCGCGTCCACCTCGGCCAGTCTCCGTGCCCATGGCGTGTGCGGCAGCGGCAGACTCATGCCGCTAGTTAAGGGCTTCCTCCGTGTCCAGCACGTGCCGAGTGCCTGATCACGGCGTCCTCACCGACGGCTCGCAGTGACTGTCGAAGGCAGGCAGCCCAGGGCAGCAGGGAGGACAGAGCAGGACTCTAGGCAGGCAGGTGTGCTTCCTGGAGAGCCCAGGCCACCACCCACCCTGCCCCCCTGCCCCCCGCAAGTTATGGGAGCCCACTGCTCTCAGGACCCGGAAGTTGGCTGTTACGTGCATTTATAAATTTGGTTCTAGAAACATGTAATTGAGTAAATGATAATAAAACCAGGGATAAAAGATGCCCCACACTCATCACTGCTGAGTTATTTTGCTATGTTTCACTAGTGGGATCCAGATACTTTGTGCCTGTAGGAGAGGATAGAACACAAGTGTCTGTGAGCATCTCCCAGCATCCGCGCTCAGTGCCATCACGCCAGGAGCTCGGCATGGGCCGCGGAGACGGCACTTAGGCCACGGAAACAGGTACACCCAAGCAGTCAGGGCTGAGCTGTCAGGCAGCCGCCGCGCACCGCTGCCTGTGGAGCGGGCTGAGCAGTGGCTGGCTCAGACCCTTGAAGACACATCTGTCCCCAGGGCAGCAGGTCCTCGGATGTGTCCAAAACCACCATGGGTGTTTTTTGGCGAATGAGGACTCTGCGGCAGAAGTAGTGGCTGTCACTGGGCGCGGTTTGGTAAGAGTGCACAATGGGGGGAGGGGTGTGTGTTCTAGAATGGCCCAGCCTGACTTCCCACGCCACTGCAACTTACAGCTCTGCCAGTGAGGGCTTATGTTTGCCTGACAAAGCACCCTGCAGTGCCACTCACTTGCAGAGGAAATATTTTCTATTTGTGAAAATTCCCATAGTATGTCAGTAAAATTACCATTTTCTAATGAACTATTACGACTTTCTCATCATGTGTCATAATTAAATTTGTTATAAAATGAAGTCCTCACTCTATGTGTCTGTTTGCCTCTGAGGGACCCCATTACAGATGCCCCTTCTTTGGGTCAA
>NW_027529672.1:8080001-8083165 GCF_008692635.1 Crocuta crocuta
CCGCCCCCTGAGCTGGCAGGTGGAAGTGGTCTTGAAGCTGAGTTCCAGAGTGGGACGTCAGGAGGAGATGTGGCACCTGTGTCCCCCTTGCCTCGCCATTAAGGAACCAGAGAAGGTCCCCCTGACACGGGCGTGGTGGAGCGTCCCCCCGACCCCGCTCGGGCCCCGGATGGTGGGCTGGTGAGCCGCTCTTGGGGCTTCTGGTCCTGCCCCCACCGAGCTACATGATGAACGTGATGGGCCAACTTTGTGTTACGGCGACTTCTCACCATGCATGAAGTGGAGGGAGTGGTACGGGGTCCCTCAGTGCCCACCACCCCCTCCCTGTTTCCAGCTCTCGGCAGGTCTGGTTTCAGTTATGGCCCACTTCCCGTCCCCTCCCCGCCCCATCATCTGACGTAAATGCCAGGCGGCATCACGTCACTCACCAACATGGCAGCACGTGTCTCGAAAAGAGTTAAAAGGAAAGAGTTAAAAGAAGCGTCCTCTGTGTAGTCACATCCGAGAAGGTTACTGGTAATTCCGTCACATCACTGACTACCCAGTCCCGTTCAGAGGTCCTCGAGGCCATGTGGTTATCTGCAGTGTGTGCGCTGTAGCGGCTCTCGCTGTATCAGAAGTTAACATCTTCCATAACTTGATGGGGGTCTAATTGGCATACGGTGGACTTTGCGTGTTGGAAGCGGCCAGCCTGGTTGTCTGCCCTGGGAGCTCGCGTGCTCACAAGGTTGCTGGCAGCCTGTGACCCGCCCCCCTGTCCCTGTGCTGGGCAGCCACCCTCGCTGCCCGTCACTGCATTTTCTAGATTTCCGTGTAAATGGAATCAGACGGCGTGCACTTTTTCTAATCTGGGTGCTTGTGTTCGGTGCACTTCATGCACTTTGTCTGGAGAGTCCCGGAGGCCCAGCAGTGACCACTGTCCGCGTGAGCCCTGCAGCCACTGCCTGGATGGTTCTGTGAGGTCTGTCACATCCAGGTGCTTGCTTGTGTGCACATGCACACATGCGTTCTCGTGTGTGCATGTGTGTACGTGTGTGTGTGAATGTGTGAGTGTGTTCTTGTCCACACTGACACACTGGTGCTGTTGCCGTGTAGACGGCATTGCCTCTCAGTGGAAGACATTTGCCTGCACGTGCTCTAGCGGATTCCTCAAAGTAGCTGGTGGAGACGGAACTCCCTAGATTTGTCTGTTGAAACTTTTTCTGTGCCTGTGACATTTGAAGGACACTCATCTGGGTGTGTGCGTCCTCGGCTCACACTTCACATCACTGAGGCTTCCAGAGAGCTCCTTCCATTGCCGCCTTGGTTTGCGCGCTGGTTCTGACCATTCTGGTGCGGCTCTGTGTCCCGGGTGGTGTGTGCACCCGTGAGATCTCGTAGTTCCGCCAGGCTACGCCTTGGGTGGATTGTTCTGGGTCAGTCTTTCAGATGCTCAGTAAGCCTTTCCGAGGTATAAGTTCAGGTCTCTGTCTGATCGGATGTTTTCTCCCGCAGGGACCAGGGGCTGGCCTGCTTCTCCCCGCCCCCTGCCCCTTCCTTGTGCTTTGTCCTGTCCGCCGACCCTCTCTTGGGTGCTTTGCCATCGGTTCATCTTTTCTGTGAGGATTTTGTCTTCTTCTCCCATTTCTTCCCGGAGGTTACTGTCACTTTCTTCACTTTCTCTTTTTGGTCCATTTCTGGGTTAGTGCTGTGTTTCTGACTACGCGTGGTTTGAGTGTATTTAATTCTGCTGCAGCGTGGACTCCGAGGCCCTGTGTCTGGGATGGGGGAAGGGAGCGGCTCGTCAAGCTGCTTCTGGAAACTGTCCTTTCCTTTCCCCAGGCCACCTTCAGGGGCTTTGGGGAGGGCTGTGCGGATTCCCAGCCCAACGGTGCCCCNCGCCCCCCTTCTTCTCCACAAGCCCTGCCCGTTTGCGCCCTGCGGTCCCGGGCCGTCCTGGCCACACCGCGGCCCTGCGCTGGGCCGCCCCTCCTCCCGCCCAGCGGAGCGTCCTCGTGGCCCGGGCACCGGTCCGGCCGTCGCTTGCCCCTGCTCTGCCGGCGGGGTGCCCGCTGTNGTGTCTGGAGCCACCACTTTCAGGAGCGAGTCCTGAGTCCAGGGTGGCCAGTGTGTGTGGCGTCGGGCCCTACAAGGCCACGGACACAGACGCGTTTTGTTTCAGTCCCTTCTAGGCGGTAACTGCGTGTCCCAGACGTGGTTCGTGCCGTTGGGGCCGGTGTGGCGCCTGTGCGGGAGCGCACCCTGGGGCCCAGGTGACCCGTCAGGCCGCCCCTGGAGCTCGGCGGGCGGCTCCGGGTTTCCGGGCGCGACCCAGGCCTCTCAGCAGCGGCTCCGCGACGTGGCCACTCGCCCGGCCCCCGTGTGCGGGGAGCCTGTGTGCAGCTGCGGCGGCGGAGCGTGTGCGGGGGCTCCTCACGTGGCTCCTCGCGTGGCTCCTCGTGTGGCCGTCCCTTACATGTCTCCTGATGCTTTTCCTGGAAGAGATCTTGTCATTTAAACACTCAGCTTTCGGATGACACGTGACCTTGTATCTGTTTATGTCTCATTTCTGTGTAACGTCCCTCAGGGCAGGGGCCGCGTGTCGCCCCTGCTGCCACCCCGTGCCTCCCTCGCCGCTAAGTGAGTGTCTCTTGGGCACCAGGGGCTCTGAAGGCGTCCGGGCTGCCCTGGTGGAATAGTGCGACCTCTCGGCAGCGAGTGAGTGTGTGTTCGGGACGCGGACACACATTCCTCCACGTGGAGGGCCGCCCCGCGGCTGTGTGCCTCCCGGCGGTGCCGTCCCGACCCTGCGTCCCACGCTTCTCGGCGCTGAGAGGAAGCGCGGGGCGGCCTGGAGGGACGCGGAGGGGGCGTCCGCTGTCAGAGGGGGGCTGTGCTCCCGGTCAGAAGGGGCCGCTCGGGTCGCTGTGTAGAGCACGTGGAGGTCAGGCAGCGTCACAGAAATGAAGTGATATCACTCACTCTATTTGGCTGCTTTTTAAAACTTACGATTAGTTAAAATTTAGTTTCCAAATACGGTGAACTTAACTTGGAGAAAGCACTGTTGTCTGGACAAAACGTATTTGAATGTTGTAGGTCTTTCCTTCCCCGGAAGTGCAGCTGTCAGGGTGCAGCTGTTGTGCCTGAGGGCAGTTCAGAAACTTGAATCCAGGAAAACCACAGCA
>NW_027529672.1:8083365-8085352 GCF_008692635.1 Crocuta crocuta
GCTGCAGGGGCGTGGGGGGGGGCACGGGGCGGGCCCTAGGGCGGGGCTCTGCACGGGCGAGGCACCGCCTTAAGAAGAGAGACAGGGGTGTGGTCGCAGGAACACCTAACCGGCTGTGCAGGTCTAGGCCCCCGAATGAAGTGGTAGGAGGCCGAGAAACGGAGATTGTGGGCGGCCACGTGCTCCAAGCCGCTGTGCTCCAGGGTCGGCTCCGCGGCGCCTGCTCACGTGCCTGTGTCGCCGACCCCATGGCACCGGTCCCCTGTGTGCCTCACCCTTGTGACTTTGGGGCTGCTGCACCCAGCGGTGGGGAGGTGGGACTGGACACGTCACATTCACCGTGTGCCTGAAGGGGTTGAGGCCTGGCCCCTGGAAGAGGTGCAGGCCGTGGGCAGGCTGCAGGGTGAGCCGTGCGGGGCGCCCGCTCCCGGGGAGGCGGGTGAAGCGGCCAGACCCTGCCCAGAGCAGCAGGGGGAGGGAGAGGAGGGCCCAGCTTGAGCAGAAGGATGCTTGGGAGGGCCCCACAGGCCACAGAGCGTGAACTGCCGCGGCACAGACGGACGGGTGCTTTCTGGGGCAGGGACTCCGGCCTGGCTCCTGGGGAGCGAGCGTCCTCAGGGTGAGGGGCCAGGGCGGCTGCAGTGACCTTCCACAGCCTCCCCTCTGCCTCTCTCCCTCCTCATGTCGTCCAGCCCACACTGGGGAGGGGACGGCCCCGTGCTGGGCACCTTCCAGCACCTCTGTCCTGGCTGACAGGCGAGGCCTTCTGCAGCGGAGGTGCCTGCGGGTTTCAAAGGAAGAGAAAGCAGAGGCCCTTTATCAGAGCCCTTAGTCCGCGCCGAGGGCTTTGCTAATCGTGGTCTTCAGAGAACATGAGCCCACGGTGTGTCCTTGCAGCGGAGACGCGACCTGGCGGGGAGGGCCTGCCGCGGGCCAAGGTGCAGCCTGGCAGCGGCCGCGGCCCGGAGGACTGCCCTCTCTGCTCTCGCTGTGCACACCCCCAAGCGCCGGCCGCCTGAGTCCACCCCAAGGATGTCTTTCCGAGCATGTGCCACTGAGAGATGTGTCCCCTGGCGCCTCCAGTCATCCCCCCGTTGGATGTGGAGTGATGAGGACCAGGCTGAGGCTGCCCTCGTCCGGGCCGGGCACTTTGCTGGGTTGCTGTGGGCAAGGCCTGTGGCCGACCCCGGCTGGAAGGAGGGCCCAGGCGGCGGCTCTTCTGTCCAGGCCGGCCCTGAGGCCCCACCTCTGTCCTGGGAGCCGACCCAGCCCTCCGCCACGCGGCCACACCACGGCCAACAGCAAGCTGTGTGTCAAGGGTCAGTGTGGCAGACACGGTCAGCGCTGTCACCGCCCAGTCCTGGGAGCTCCGTGTTGCTTAGGCACAGGCAGCCCGCGTGGACAGGCCGGCCCTTTGGGAAGGACGCTTGAGCACGCTGCTAAAGGGCAGTGCACCATGCAGGGTCTCGGCCTCGGGGCCGAGAGCAGTGGGCTGTCCAGTGGGCTGCAGAGCCTCCGGACAGCGGCCGCACTGCTGACGGCGTCTCGGGGGCCAGCAGACTGCGTCACTGGGGGTGCTTTCCCGAGCTGTCCGGGAACGAAAGCGTGGGGAGGGCTCGCGGCTTGCGGCAGCCCTGGGGACACACAGTGCCGGGACATCGCTTCTGCAGCTGACGGCCGTGTGCCGCAGCTGTCCCTGCGGTGACGCGGGGGACACGGGTGCTGGGCACCTGCCGCTTCGGGTCGTCGGGCGGTCGTGTGCCCGTTGTGTGCAAGGCAGCGCCGGGCCCTGGTGAGCGCAGGCAGCTTCGCTCCCTCCCGGGCAGGTCAGGAGTGTGCGCGTGCCCACGACAGCGCGCGGGTGCTGGCTGGGCCCCCGCCCTCCGTGGGGGATGCAGCCAGGTGCCCACAGCGAGGCGCTAACTGGCGTGTTTGTTTCTGTGGGACTTGGATGCTCCGTGGTTGACACGTGTGACTTTTCACAGCT
>NW_027529672.1:8086746-8089457 GCF_008692635.1 Crocuta crocuta
AGACACGGTCGCTGTCACCGCCCAGTCCTGGGAGCTCCGTGTTGCTTAGGCACAGGCAGCCCGCGTGGACAGGCCGGCCCTTTGGGAAGGACGCTTGAGCATGCTGCTAAAGGGCAGTGCACCATGCAGGGCGGCCTCGGGGCCGAGAGCAGTGGGCTGTCCAGTGGGCTGCAGAGCCTCCGGACAGCGGCCGCACTGCTGACGGCGTCTCGGGGGCCAGCAGACTGCGTCACTGGGGGTGCTTTCCCGAGCTGTCCGGGAACGAAAGCGTGGGGAGGGCTCGCGGCTTGCGGCAGCCCTGGGGACACACAGTGCCGGGACATCGCTTCTGCAGCTGACGGCCGTGTGCCGCAGCTGTCCCTGCGGTGACGCGGGGGACACGGGTGCTGGGCACCTGCCGCTTCGGGTCGTCGGGCGGTCGTGTGCCCGTTGTGTGCAAGGCAGCGCCGGGCCCTGGTGAGCGCAGGCAGCTTCGCTCCCTCCCGGGCAGGTCAGGAGTGTGCGCGTGCCCACGACAGCGCGCGGGTGCTGGCTGGGCCCCCGCCCTCCGTGGGGGATGCAGCCAGGTGCCCACAGCGAGGCGCTAACTGGCGTGTTTGTTTCTGTGGGACTTGGATGCTCCGTGGTTGACACGTGTGACTTTTCACAGCTCGGGGAGTCCCTCAGTCCCCGGGGAAGGTTCTAAGAAGTTCTGAGTCGTGTCTGAGGGTTGGGAAGACACAGGAAACCGAAATGAGTGGATGAGCAAAGGTGGTTTGACTGCTAGAAATCGCTCAGAGCCGTGGCTGTGGCCGTGGGGCCTTGGCCCCGGCCGCCGCCCCCCTCGCGGAGCCGCTGAGCCCGTCCTGTCTTCCCCGCAGGTGGTGCACGCACACAAGCCGCACTTCATGGCCCTGCACTGCCAGGAGTTCGGAGGGAAGAACTACGAAGCCTCCATGTCACACGTGGACAAGTTTGTCAAGTAAGTCCTGGCGGTGTGTGCCGGGCCCTGCTGCCCCCTCCCCGGGCCACGTGCCACTGGGGGGCTTTCTGTGGAGACACGGGGCACAAGCCCCCCTCTGGGAGGCTCCTCAGGCGGCCGCTCTTCCAGGAGAGAAGTCCTGTTCCAGGTGTATGACCACGTGCCTCCCGGGGGACCACGGGGTGACGTGTGCCTCCCGGGGGTGGGACCACGGGGTGACGTGTGGCCCCTGGGGGGGAACCACGGGGTGACGTGTGGCCCCTGGGGGTGGGACCACGGGGTGACAGCGTGGTTCCTGTGGGGGGGACCACGGGGTGACAGTTTAGCCCTGGGGGTGTGCAATTGCAGGGTGACAGTGGTGCTTTGGGCTTGGAGACTTCCGCCCTGGGCTCCATGTTGAGAGTCCCATCTGTGTGGAGGTCACGCCTCTGGTCTGACGGCTGCTCACCTGCTAGTCTGTGGATGGACGGACACACAGAACTGGTTTCCACCCAGCAGCTCACGTCTGTGTTTGTCACAGTGAGATGGCGATGGAGCCCCAGTCGTGTGTGGATGGTGAAATCTCTGTCATTTGAGAGGAAGTAGCCACAGGCCTCCACACAGAAGTAGGAAGTGGATGTGTGGGGGTGCGGCGGGGGCGGAGCGCCTGCTCAGAGAGGCCCGGGAAGCAGGGCCCATCTCTAGGCCACGTTGGTGGCCGGAGCCCCTGGGGCGCCTTTCTTCCTTCTGCTCTGCCCCCAGCCCAAGTGTGCAGGACGCCCTCGCTGCCCTGGGCCCCACCGTGCCTGCCTTCCGTGACCCCGGGATGTGGACTCAGGGCGCCCTGACTGCTCCCGCCAGCCAGGGGTGAGGTGACGCTTCCTGACTTCGGAGGCTGGCCATCGAAGGCCACCGCGCTGGATCTGCGCTCAGAGCCCCGGCGCCTGGTGCCTGGCCTGAGGATGCTTTCAGCCGCTGTCAGCAGCGGCCGTCCCGTTTGAGGTCGCTGATCTGGTGGACACAAGCCATCCACGTGTCAGTGGTTAAACTGGGCTGATCTGCTAAAGGGCAAAATTTTTTTAAAGAATGATCAAAGTTTCCCCAAATAATCGAGTTTTAAGGCAATTTTAATAAACTTTAAAAAAATTTTTACCACTTAGGCTAATATTAAAGTTAATATGGAAGGGCAAGGGGATGCCACTAAATCTCTAAAAGTAGCCAAAATAATCCTGGAGAAGCGCGAGGTGGGAGTTCCCCCGTCCCCCCAGAGCGGGGGGGGGGTCTGCAGGCTCCCTGGGGAGCAGGGAGGGCGGGGGAGGGGTGCAGGGCGAGCACGAGCTGCTGGAGGACCAAGTGCAGCCGGGGACTGGCTGTGAGCCGCCAGGCCTGAGTGCTGGAGAGAATGGCACTGGGCCCCGGCCTCCCCCACGAGGAGGGGTTTAGGCTGTTACTGAGCAAACGGGGAAGGCCGGCCGGGAGTTAAAATGCCCGAGGGTGTGTCTGTAGCTCTGGGGCAGGGAGATTAACTGAAAGAGATGCAAAAAGTATCACTTATAAAAGAAGGTTGTGAAATGGGAATGTTAAACAATTAACTGTTTAACAAAAGACGCTGTAAAGGAAGTCCGTAGTTAGCTACACCTGGGAAAGCCGCCTGCGGCTCACCGTAGTGACCAGGGTGGTACTTAAGTACTTAGCATAAGGAGCCTGGAGGCCAGGCAGGGGCGGGCTGGGTGGGGACGGGGGAGCCTGGTGGCTGGGGCGGAGGGAGGCC
>NW_027529672.1:8089464-8095109 GCF_008692635.1 Crocuta crocuta
TGTGTGCCGCCCCCGCCCCGCCCCTGCTGTGTGCAGCCTCTGCCTCCTGCCCTTGCCGGGTGTGACCCATGTTGCCCCTGGTTTTGCTTGAAACCTTTACGTGGTGTAAGGATCAGAAAGGGAGAGGAGGTGTCCTTTACTGTGACCACTTTGTCCACGGGCTCCGGCGCTCTTGCTCTCACGAAGCCTCGGTTTCTGTCTGGTACCATCTTCCTTCATCCTGAGAACGTCTGTGACACTCATCCCAACACGAGTCACCGGGGACGAATTCTCCCCGCTTTTGTGTGTGTGAGCCAAGTCTTTGTCTGCGGTTCTGAAAGATGCTGCTGTTGCAGCGGGGACCGCGGCTTGCCCGCGTTTCTCTGTTAGCTCTTGGAGGACATCATCGCCTTGTCCTCTGTGTCCTGTTGTTCAGGACGGGCCCTGCCTTCGTCCTCGCCTTAATTTTCTGTGTATACTGTGTCTTCTCCCCTGTGACTGCGGCGTTTTGTCCCGGGTGGCCTGCTGCGACTGCATGATGTGGTGTTTTAGCTCAATTTCCCTTGTGTTTGAGCTTTCGCAGCGGGCTCATAATTCGAATCCTGTTCGGANCTTCCGCCCCTCCTCCAGCGCATGCAGGCCCTTTGCCTCGGGCTGGGCCACTTCTGCTGCCGTGGCCTGTAGTCACGGGTCTCTTATCTATTTAATCTTAGGTCCTAAGCTGTTGCTAGGCCCACCCACTGAGCTCAGTTCCCGGCAGAGAAGCTTAACGTGTGGTTCCAGCGCTTGCTCTTCTCCTGTTCGTGTTTGCCTCAAAGCTTCGGTCACTTCGGCGACGCCGCGCAGGGCTGTTTGCAGCCGCCTTCTGCCCCTCCAGGCCTGGCCCTGTGGCTCTGCAGGCTGCGGGCGGCGTTCTGTCACTTCTCTGCACAGCGAGTTAATTTCCTGCCAGACGCCAGGCGCCCCGGCCGAGCTGTGGTGCCTGGGCTGCTCCTTGCTTCCTGCCTTGAACGTTGGGGAGGCGGCGGAGGGGGAGGGCTGGGCCCTTCTGGTGTCTTACTTCTTAGGGCCAGAACCCCTCTTCTGGCTGAACCGCCCGCCCAGTGCTGGGTGGTCAGATGGCTCTGTGCCCCCCTCCCTGCTGCTGCAGAGCCGGTAGGAAGGCGGGGGCCTCCGCTGAGGGGCAGGCAGGTGAGCAGGGAGCTCCCCACTTCCGGCGCGGCTCCGGTGCACAGCAGCTCCTTCCAGCCCCACGTGCTGAGGTGACGTGCGGGCGTCTCCTACACCTTTTCTGGTCGCGAAATGAGGCAGTGAGATGATGAGGAAGGGTGGGGCCCCTCTAGCCAGGGGTGTTCGGGGACCTTCCTTCCTGTCGTAAAGCCCCTTGCAGCTGCTCCTGATGGGCAGCTCCTCTCCCATGGGTGCACCTGCCTCGGCATTTCTCCAGTGGCCAGGAGGCCCGACAGACTTAGGGATCGTGCGGCTGCATTGTGTGGCCCTGGCCACGTTCCCGGTGTCCCCGCACCTCCACGTCTCTGTCCCTGAGGCCTCTGGGTCCTGTGCATCCATAGGCTGTCATGGCCGCAGCTGATGATGACACGCCCCGCCTGTCCCTGCGCACAGTGGGGTTTGGTTTCTGCCGCACTCCTTCCTCCCACCACCGCATGGTGGCGTTTTGGGGTGATGTAGGACACCACGCCGGGGCCAGTAGCCTGGGTCTCAGAAGCAGCTTTTGGGTGGCTTTTGTACTAAAGAACTGCCTGTTTTCCATCCAGAGAGCTGCTGTCAAGTGACGCGATGAAGGAGTACAACAGGGCTCGCGTCTACCTGGACGAGAACTTCAAATCCCAGGAGCACTTCACGGTACGTGCCCTTCTGCTGTGTGGAGCTGGCCCCGGGTCATGGCCTGCGGGACGGTGATCGCAGGCTGGGGGGCTCTTTACAGAGATGAGGGGTTAAACCCATCCCCAGATCTGCTCCACAGAGCTCGAGGGATGGAGGCCAGTCCCTTGGCGAGCCCAAGCAGCCCACCCCGGGGGCCAGTGGACGCCTGCAGAGGGAGCCCCACTGGGGTGCAGCGGCTGGGGGACGTACGGGGCGTGAGGAGGGCTGGGGCCCCTTCCCCCCGTCTCTGGGGAGGCCTCAGATCTGCCTCAGTAGCTGAGTTGCCTACACCTTCTCCTCCCCGCGTCTTTCACCTCACGTCTGTCATGTTGCCAGGAGCCTGGTATGCAGCAGGCGCTCAGCCGTTGCGTGCTGGTGGTGTGGGGCGGTGGGTGTGGGTGTGCCGAGAGCCGCCGGGACCGGGGAGCCGCGCCTGCGTGGGGAGCAGCGCGTGGACATCGCCCTTGGTTAGAAAGGCATCTGTCCAGTGTCAGTCTTTAAATTAGGGGTGTCTGTGTCAGTTCGGTGGTGTCTGCCATGGCTGAGATGGTCATCGTCACGTGGCCATGGGATCCCGTGTGCCCCGCGCCTCTGCTGTCCTCGGGCACCCCCCCCCCCCACACTCACACGTGGCCTCTCCGCCAACCATGTCAGCTGGCTCTCAGCTCGCCCCGCACAGAAAACTCTTCTCTTGACCCTCACGCTTCCCTGGGCTGGGACCTGGCTTCCCGCTTCTCCCGTCGGGCCTGCTTCAGGTGAAGCAGCTGCAATGGAAACTGCACCGGTTTGGGGTTAACGGCGGGCCGGGCGCCCCGGAGGGGAGGGGATAGCCATTGAACTTGAAGCCCCAGCAGTGGGAAGCACTCCCAGTAAAACGTGGGGGGCACTGCTGGAGAGCTTCCGGGGGTCCAGCCTGCGCGTGACTGGAGCCCCGGGGTGGGCGGGAGCAGGAGATGGGCAGAGGGCTGAAGAATGGCTGGAAGTCTTCAAAACGTGATGAAACGTGTGGCTGCGTGGATCCAGGTAGAACAAGGAGCACGGCGGGCGGGGGGGAGGGGAGGACATAACTGCGTGGGGTGCGTGAGTCCA
This sequence comes from Crocuta crocuta, assembly GCF_008692635.1. Classification (NCBI taxonomy): domain Eukaryota; kingdom Metazoa; phylum Chordata; class Mammalia; order Carnivora; family Hyaenidae; genus Crocuta; species Crocuta crocuta. The sequence goes on from NW_027529672.1 coordinate 8,092,417, forward strand.
GCGCCAAGACCTGCACACGTGGACGTGACCGCTGGCGGCGGGGAGAGCAGGCCCGTGGCGGCGGGGCCTTCGGCGCCTCCCCTCGCCGGCCGATGCTGCCCTGGGCGGGACGCCGCTGCAGGAGAGGCTCACTGCACGCTGGGAGGCGCAGTAAAGGCCTGTGCGGGAGGGTGGATGGCAGCCGTGGGACTGGGGGTGGCTAGCAGCTTGCTTTATGTTTCCTCAAAAATGTCTTTCAAAATGAAGGTCAGGGAGACTTGGACAAAGACAGTCTGGCAGGCTTGCTGTGGGCCTTTCTGGACGGGCGCAGGGCAGCCCCTCGGGGTTCGGGCCATCCTGAGAGCCACCTCTCCGAGGACTCCGCCTGTCCACGTGCCCTGGCCACTCCCACCCTGGCTGCGGGGGCCTCTGATCGTGTCCACGGGGGATGCTCGAACACGTGTGGAAATGTGGTATGAGGCTAAGACCACGCACACGTGTTCTCTGACCACAGAGTAGTTAGATTAGAAGTAAACAGAAACAATTGTCTGGGAAATTCTCAAATGTTTGGAAATAAACAAGAAACTTTCAAATACCCTAGGAGCCAAAGAGAATTTCACAGAACAAATGAGAAAATAGGTCCAGAGACGTGAAAGACATATGAAACCTTTGGATTTGCGTGAAGCAGCTTAGAGGAAAGGTTTTACCGTTAAATGTTTATGGTAAGAAATTTTAAAAGTGAGAGCAAGTTAACCAACGCAACTAGAAGGAAGGAAGTAATACAGTGAGAGAAAATAGGATAGAGAAAACCGGTGAAATCAAGCTGGTTCCTTAAACAGGTTAACGAGTCAGAACTGATGTGTTTGGGGAGTGAGGCCACGGCCTGGAACCACCAGGAGGCAGAGGGACAAGCCTTCCGTCCCCCTTCCCCCCCCCCCCCGGGGCAGAGGGGGCACAGCCCTGGGTACTTGTGAGAAGCTATCCTTCCGAGCGGCCTGATGCCCGAGGCGCCTCTGTCCGTCTCTCCGGCTCCCGCTGGCCTGTGGAAGTTTTCTGTTTTCTGGGGACGCTGCCTGCGGCCCTCCGCCGTGCGGCGCCCCCAGAGCCGCGTTCCTCTGCCGCGGGAGCGCTGGCCGGCTGGGGGTGCAGGGGCTGCATCGGGGCCAAGAACCCTCTGCTTTGGTCTTGCCTCATCCTTCGAGATTCCTCTCGAAGTGTCGTCCCTGCAGTTTGCAGTGAAAAACAAAACCTGTAAACGAGCATTCCCTAAACTCAGCAGTTTCACTGAAGAGTAAGCATTCTTGCAGACAGCTGTGTATAAGGTTGGCCCTCAAAAATTATTTGATAGCAAAATTGGAAATAATAGTATGTATCCAGAGTGAGAGATTTTCACCCTGTGGAACAGCCACGTGACACGTTGGGTGGCACAGGGCGCGTGGGGAGGGGACCGGCCTGCAGGCCCCGCTCTGGAGGAAGCACAGAGCTGGAGCCCATGCTCTCTCCCCTGGAGGATCTCACGGTCCGGTCGGTGCGTTGACATGTAGCGGAAACGTCTCATCTGGTCTGTTCTTCGGTGTGTAGATTCTCAGATTTAAAGTGTCTGAAGCCAGGGTGCACCCAACATCTGTGGCATTTTAGTTAAAATGAGCAGTGCTTTTCTCTCTTGGTCGTAAGTGTAGAAATGTCCCCTTAGCCGGACACGTGGTCGTGTTGCTTGGTGGGGGCCTCAGACTGCGCGGGAAAGTAGCGCCTGGCTGGGCAGGACTGACCGGCCTGGGGCCACAGAAGGGGCTGCCCAGCGTTGGATACGGCCCGGCCCCAGGCTGCACCGCCCAGGGGGCTCCGCAGGGGCCTCAGGGCTGGATGGGGTGGGGGTGGGGGTGGGGGGGCTCTGCAGGGGCCCCAGGGCTGGATGGGGTCAGGGGAGGGGCTGTGCAGCTGTGAGTGCACAGTGGTCGGTCCTGGGCATTTGCACAGTGCCGTGGCCTGGCTTTCCCTCTGGTGGGGAGGGGTCTCCTCCCCTGCAGCCGCGGTGCTGGGTGAGGTGTGCTGCCGGCCCCCGGATAGCTGGACGGCCGTGTTTGGCGGGTGGGCAATGGTCGGTGGAGCTCCTGATGCTGGAGCTCATCTCGGACTTGGCACCGAGGTCCGAGTGTGTGTCATCCTGCCTCGTGACCGTGACGCTGATGGTTGGCGATAAAATCCTGTTTGACCCTGGGGCCTCTGGAGCACCGTGCCTTTGTGCCTGTCCATCGCCCCCTCCGCGTGCCATGGGGGCAACCTTCATTGCTAGGGGGCCCCTGACGTCCTGGTCGAGGGGACCCTGCACCCCCAGGGTCCTGGGCAGGGCTGGGCTACACTGACCAGCTGTGTGGCCACTCTCCCACCCCAGCCTGGTGGCCTCTGCCTGTCAGACCGAGGAAAATTTAATTTTTACAAGATTAATGGTATTGGAGCAATATTTTTAGCTGAGTATGGTTCAAATAATAGGCCATTAATTGAAAAAGGAAATTGAAATGAATTTATCTTGTACATAAATGCTGTCACAGGTATTAATAGGGATCAGAAAATAGTGGCCTGTTCCCAGAAAGAGGTTGAACCTGAAGCTGCACCTGGTGTATGAACATGACCGTGGGGGTTTGCTGTGCACATGGAAGTGTGGGGGGCTGCGGCCTGGTGGGCTGCAGCCTGGGGAGAAACCTGGGCCTCTGGGG
>NW_027529672.1:8095120-8102159 GCF_008692635.1 Crocuta crocuta
GGGTGTGGGCTCTGCCTGGGCGGCTCTGGGTGGGGTCGTGCTGGCCGAGGCAGGAGCCCGCGAATGCTCCTTGTCACCAGCAGATGGCGCCAGAGCAGCGCTTGGTGCCCAGCTGTTGGTTCAGGAGACGCTCACAGGGCTTTTTTTGGACTTAAAGCAACAATGGTTGTGTTAAGTTTTGTTTGCTCCTAAGAATCATGCTGGGGGTGCTTTCTGGTGAGAAGGCTTGTTTCCTCCCAGCCCCCACTGGCTGCCGCCGGCCTGGTGGCCTGGTCACTGGCCGGGTCAGTGCCTGCTTGTGCTTCGCTGGAAGGTGGAGACCGCAGGCCGGGCCCTGTCCCGTTCTTAGAACTCGTGGGGGCGTCCCTCGGGGCAGACTGAGGACGCTGGCCCAGGGCGTCAGCGCAGCGGCCCAGCCACATGGGCCAGGCGTGCGGGCCAGAGGGCGCAGGCTGTGTCCGGTGCCCTGGTGCCCTCAGGCCCTTCCCCCTGTGGCAGCACCCAGGAGGTGCCCCTGCTGCGATGTCATTTCTGGCTGCCCGCCTCCTGGCCCTGGAGTCAGCTGGACCATCCCGGGTGCCCAGTAAACATGCTCTGAGTCAGCGAAGGAGTGGGTCCTGGGGGCGGGAGAGCCGGGGTTCAGCTGTGGATGCGACGTGGACGCCCCTTGTCCCTCCCGGTGAGGGTCCCAGGCCACGGCTGCTCCGGTGTGAGCTCAAGGGAAGCCGCCAGTCTGAAGACGGAGCGTGAGCGTGGTGGGGTTTGGATTTATGACCACGGATGGGGCACGGGCTGCGGGGGGTTTGGGCCTGGGGCCCCTGCATTTGGACACTGGGAAGACGAGGCGGCTCCTTCAGGGCATAGGGGGCAGGGGGTGGGCTGTGCTGGGTGCCCCGTGGGAGCAAAGACCCATGAGGACGGGCTCGCCCCCCAGGGACCCAGGCCCCTGCTTGGTGCCACCCGAGAGGACCTCGCCTGTCCAGGGGTCCAGGCTAGGGAGCAGGTCCTGAGGGGACGCAGGGAGCTCGGAGGGACCTGAGACCGTCGGGGTGGCAGTCAGCCCCCCTGCAGGGTGCGCCTGGACTCCTGAGCGTCCTGAAACACTCCCCACGTGAAGCCTTCCAGGATTTGCCTCCTGGGAAACTCGCCCTGAAGTCACAGGTGCCTCGCAGTTGGTCACAGTTGACTTCACTGCAGCCCAGGGCGCGGCCACGTGGGCCTTGACACTGAGGAAGTGCCCGGCGTAGTTTTCCAGGGCTTCCCAGTGTCTATTGATCGGAGACCTGATAGCACAGGAATTGTGTCTCATTTCACGGGAGGAACATAGAAAACGCATCACTTACCACCTGAAAAGCCGGGACGTCGATAGGGGGACGTGACGGGAACAGCTTTCCTATACTCTGGCTTTGGAAATGGCTAAATGAGGAAGAAATTGCAAATTTATTTTGGTATAATTTCGTCTTGTCTCACTGCAGGAGTGGCGCGTCTCTTGCTGCCCTGCTGCTCGTGCGTGTGACGGGCAGCCCCCTCCGTCGTGTGAGTTCAGGGCTTCTGGGCTGGGAAGGCCGAGGAGGCTCTGCCAGAGCCCCCCCCATTCCCCGTCCCCCCCTCACCGGGGGCCTGTGCGGAGGAGGAGGCGGGCGGGGGGTCACCTGGCTCCTGAGGCAGGGCACGCAGGGTCAGGGGCCACTCCGAGAAGGTGCAGCCGCGGCCACGTACCCCAGGGAGCCCTTCCGTTTCTGGGACGGGCGCCCCTAGGATGTGAGGCTGCAGGTGAGTGCGCTCGCTCAGCGGCTTTTCTCCGGGTGGCGGCGGCTCCCTGGCAGACACAGGCCAGGCCGTTTCCTTGGCGGGAAAGCTGGAGGCCGTGGGCACCCGGCCCCCACCTGCCAGGCCCGTGCAGGTCCCCGCGGAGCCTCTGAGGCCCCGGAGCCGCACGAGCAGCCAAGCAGGGAGCAGCGAGCGGGCCGTCCCTCGTCCCCGGGCAGGTGTGGCAGGGACGTGGCGCCCGCTGCTGTGGTGCCGCCCCCCGAGGCTGTGGCCCCCACGGTGCGGCTGTGGCCGTGTCTGCCGCGGGAAGGCAGTGCCTGGCAGCAGCCGGGCCGCACCTTTGGGACCCTCGGCACGGAGAGCACGTGGGGCCCGTGGAGAGCACTTTTGTGTCTGCACGGCTGCCTCAGCACACGGAAAGCTCTCACTTCTCCTCTGAAAGCGGGGTTTCTTCTGGACAGAGGGGTCTGGAGCCAGGGATGTGTCCGCGTCCTTTAGCGCCTGGAACTTGGCATCACCCAAAGGCCCCTGCTTCCCGGGCTCCGAGCCCTTAGTGGGGAGACCCAGATGCCTCCGCTGCCCGTGGTGCCCCAGCTCAGCCCTGGGAGGAGGTGCACTGGTGAGTTCGCCTCCATGAGGTCAGAAGTGTGGTCCAAACCAGCAGTTCACCGACAAGGGCCCCGTGGTGCCCTGGAGCGTGGCTTCGTGCGCGCAGGCCTCAGGGACGGCTGTGGGGGCCCTCCAGCCGGCACCTGCCCCTCCCTGGCCTGAAACCTTTGCAAACCCACCACGGCCAGCGGGCTCTCCCTCGGCACCGCGTGGCGGCTGCCCTCCTCATCCTCCTGAGTCAGCCGGTGCAGCCCGAGGGGGGCCCTGGTGCCGGGAGGCCCCATCTGCCCGCCCATGCCACGGAGGGGTGGGCCCCCGCCAGGCTGGGGGCGCCCATGCCGGCGGCTCCTGGTCCTGGGGCGTCTGCACTGCCGGTCACCAACAGACTGGTCTCCCTCTCACTTTCCCTCTCTGTTCTGGGGGCTCCTTCCCACCCCAGCCCCATGTTGCCCTTTGCACTGCCGGAGAGGAGGGTCCCCACGGGGGAGGCACAGGCCCGGAGGGCTCCGTGCTGGCCTTGGACCCACTTTTCTGGGAGGCTCTGGGCCTCCGTCAGTTGGGGGGCCTGCTGGATGGCGGGGGGGGCGGCAGCTGCTCTCTTCCTGCCCTCCGGTCCAGGCCCCTCCCTGCTCCCCCCGTGGCCCTGGCCCCACCGGAGAGGTGCTGGCGGGAAGGGGGGCCCCGGGGGTANCTCCTGAGTAAGATTTTAGGGGGAATTTATGGAAAATTAATGGAGTTTACTGATGTTCTTTGATCTGAGGAAGGGGAAGGAAGGCAAATGCATTTCTGATGAGGGAACTAATCTGCTCCAGGAGCGGCCCCCCCTCCCGCGGCTGCGCCCTGCCTCCGCGCCCCGCCTGTGGGGCCAGACAGGCCTGATGGAGTGCGAGGAGCAAGATTGGTTTTCCGAGGGCACCGGGCCCTCCGCGCTCAGCTAAATCACGCTGTCTGCTCTGCTGGCGGTAACGACCCGCTCCCCTCGGCGGCACCTGCAGCCCCCCGGGACGCGGTGATGTGCGGCCGGGCAGCAGTGGGGCCCGCAGTGAAGGTGAAGCTGTCATATCGATCTTTTTAGCACTAAAATATGAGCCACTTTACTCCACTCCCCGCTGCTGTGATGTGAAAAATAATAACTCGGATCCAAATTAAAAATATTGATCTCTGGAAGGTGCTGAAAGTAAATAAACACCCCCCGAAGTTTTCGGGTCAGCCGGGAAGCGGCCTCAGCAATAAATGTGTCGGCACGTCAGGGTCCAGGGTTCTTGATCTGTTTTTTCTTTGAATTGATTTTTCATTATTTACTTCCTAAAAGTGTTGAAATTTGGTCTTCCACTGTTAAATCCCAGTGTTTGGGCAAATTATTTCTTTGGGTCTTATGAGGTGCTCCTGATCCACTCGCTCATTGATTGATTGATTTTTGACTCAATAAGCTTGCAGTCCCTGCCTTATTTAGGGCTTCTATCATAATTTTTTATACATTTACACTTGACTTTTTTATTTGCTTCTAACGGATGAGGTGGCGTGGGGCTATCGAGCAGGGTAGCATGGTTGCCACAAGGTTAGTTTTACCTGGCTCCGTGCATTCCGAGGAGATGCTGGTGTGTCCTGGCCCAGCAGATCCCCCCGACCTCCAGAAACCCCTGTACCCAACAGGGCCCTGGCCTGTGGGTCCCCCAGTGGCCCGCAGCCTGGTCAGGGGCCGTGGTTCAGATGCCATGGTTCTCGGCAGGCGTGGGACAGCTGTGTGCTTCTGGAGCAAAGGCTTCCGGGAGCCTCCAAAGCCCTGGCCGAGTCCCCAGGGCCACCCGGGTGGATCCGTGTGGCCCAGCAGGGAATGGGAGAAGGGGCGTGCGACAGGGCGGGAAGCGCAGGGGAGGTGGCATGATGGCCGTTTGCCGGGACGGAGACTTTCCTGGGAAGACTGAGGACCTTAAACACAGCTCGTGGCTGATATCATGTCTTGCCGCCCCAGGAGTCAGGGCTCCCTGCGACCATTTCCCCCCCACTGACGTCGGGACCGTGGAGCTGCTGGCCGCGGAGGCCCCTGGGTGGGACCCGGCTGCAGGGGCAGCAGGAGGAAGGGGCCCCGGCCCTGGGACTCGGGTGCTGGCCCTCGCCGCCCCGGTCTGCACTTTGCAGGCCCCTGTCCTCCTCTAGGAAGGCCCAGCCCGGACCCGCCCGGCGGCCTGCACGTGAGCCACGGCCTCCGCACCAGCTGTCTGTTGTTGCTGCCGCTGGTGGCGGCAGGAGGCGAGGGGCCTGCGCCGCTCCGGCCGACGCGTTTGACAAAGGCGTCGCACGGAACCTGCGTGTGACCTGGGGTCCCCACTGGATGGAGGAGGAGGCAGAGGCACACAGGCTCCTCTGCGTCTGCTCAGACTTGAACCCAGAGCACAGAGACTGCTTCCGTCCGTCGTTTGGCGGCTTGGGGCTCCGACCCACTGAAGCCAGAACAGGTCCGGGCGGCCGACGGACGACTCTGAAGGTGGCTGTGCACCAGCAGGAGGGCAGGGAGGCCACCACCAGGGGGGGTCGTGGAGGAAGGAGCGGGGGTGGAAGGAGGTGGGTGTGGAGGGGCTGACTGCACTGGTGTGACGGGGGGGGGGCGCCCCGAAAGGCGCATTGTCCTGTTGGGAACCTCCCATGGCCAGCTCCCCTGGGCCCGAGATGGCCACTCCCCCCCAGAGAGCGTGTCCGAGTGCCAGATATGTGCGCGTGTCCAGTCCCCGAGCCCTGGTTTCTTACCATAATCCCTTTTTCTGGCATTTCCCTTTGTTCTGGGCACCACGTCTGCCTCTAGAAACAGTGCTTCAGACAAGACACACGTCCGAGAAGGATGGCGTGCCTACGAATGCACACAGGCGCCGCTGCATGAACTTCCAGAGCCCTGCCACTCCGTTTCCTCCCCACGGACCAGGGAGGGCCGTCGGGCCAGGCTCTACATCGTTCCTCAGTTGATGTTGAGGCCACAGGTTGGTCTCCTTCCCAAGAACCAGGATCTGCTGTCTTCAGCAGACGACTCGGTCTGGCTTTGCAGGTGTGAAGGTGACTTGAAGCCTTTCCATTTGTCTTCGTGCGCGGAGCCGGTGCCGTTGGGTGGGTGCGTCTGACCTCTGGCCTGGGAGTCCACGCCGCAGGCTCCTGGGCACAGGGAGGCCTCTGCCAGGCACCCCAGAGCATCACATTGTACACATCAAGTACGCACAATTCTAAGAGTTGCCTTAGAAGAATCCAGAACTGGAGAGGCCAAGGACTGCGTGGCCCCCGTCCGTGCCTGTCTGGCAGTGGCGCATGTGCAGAGGTCCTCTGCCTCTGTGAGGAAGGCGTGGTCGGTGGCACGGCTGACGAGTCCACATAGCCTGTGTCCCCAGGTGGATTCAGAAAGCCGAGGTTTAAAGGATGACCATGCTCAGACTTGGCCAGAATCTGGACCTCAGCAGTGAGTACTGAGCTCAGTCACCCACACTCCCTGGTCAGGCCCCGCCGCGGCCACGAGTGCGCCACACCGCGGCAGGCGTGGCGGACATGGGACGGCGGCTCGTCCTCTCTGGGTGAGAACACTGAGTGCAGGCGTGAGGCCGGAGCCCGAGGCTGAGAAGTCGGGTCACCTGGTCACTGCTGTGCCCACGGGGGCTGGTCACACTCTCCGCTCCCAGCGGACCAGCCCGTCCCCAGCCTGGCTTCACAGCGGGAAGCAGGAGGAGAGAAGTCCAGCAGCCCCTCCACAGCCAGACGGGGCCCAGTGCCAACTGCTGGCAGCAGGCTCCACGCGGCCTGTGACACCCGACGGGCTCCACGCGGCCTGTGACACCCGACGGGCTCCATGTGACACCTTCCTGCTCCTTGTCTTCGAGCTCAGCGACTCCAGGGAGCAAATACTTAAACACAGCACCCGACCGTGACCCGCAGCTGTCACACGTTACCGTGTGCACACGACAGACCATCTGAGTTCTCCGCCTGCAGGGAGCGCGCAGCCTCGAGGGCACGAACACACGGAGGTGCAGTGACCGGGTGTGAAGAGACCCAGGGGCCTCACGGGAACAGGAGTCACAAGCAGGCTGCTCAGGGGGAAGCTGGAAGGTGAGCGGGAGTGGTCACGGAAGGAAGGACGGAAAGCACTCCAGGCCGGGCACTTGGGCGCACGGAAGCCGCAGCAGACTGGGTCTGCATGTCCTGGGCCCCCTCGGGGACGGCCTGCTGCAGCGGTGGAGCACGTGATCGCGGCCAGCCCGCGCTGGTGCCTGGGCGAAGTGGGGGTATGCAGACCCAGCTGGGGCGGCCCCACAGGGCGGCTCTGGGGGAGGACAGAGCAGGCCACGTTCTCACCGAAGGCGTGGGAGCCACAGTGGCACCCTCTTCCCAGCCTACACTGGAAAGCAGATGACGGACAGGAGCAGTGTCCTCAAGCCCTGGGGTACCAGAAATTCCTGTCCACAATGCCCGTCGGGCCGGTCTGTGAGCAGGCAGGGAAATGAGTGTATCAGATACGGAAGATCTGAAAACAGATGATGTCCCCAGCACCCTTTGGCAAGAAGCGCTGTCAGGAGGTCCCATAGCAAAAAGTGGGCGCAGGGTCCAGGAACTAGAGGGAGCGGGTGTTTGAACACAGCAGCTCCCCTGAGGGCGTGTGGCAGAGAGCTCACACGTGTGTCCAGCCCCC
>NW_027529672.1:8102276-8104356 GCF_008692635.1 Crocuta crocuta
GCCGTGACCAGAGTCTGCAGAGGGCTTCTCCCTGTTTCTGGACACGCTCCCCCTTCCAGCTCTGGAAGCGCCAGCGTGTGCCCTGTGTGTGCGGCCTGAGCCCCAGCTCCCCAGCGGATCCCCGGATCGGGAGTGAAGGTAGAGCCCAGGAGGAGAAGCACACACCAGGCCTGGGAGCAGTTATGAAGCCGGTGCAGTTTCTAAGAAGGTTCTCTAACAAGGTGTCATCGATAGGTTGTCGGTGTGCTGAGGCGTACCGAGGTGAGGAGCAGGTGTGGGGGTTCACACTGACACGGGAAGGGAGCTCAGTTAGCACGAAGAGAACCCGTCCTGACCCGCAGGAGAAGCAAGCAGCTGTGGAGGAGAGGAGAGGCCGTCATAATGCTCTCCCGTTACGAAGAGCGTTCTACAGTTATGGTGATATAGGTACCGATTATTAATTCAAGTGAAAATGTGTTTATACCCAGAGGTGGAGATCAGAGATGCATGCGTGAGACATGTGAGTGCACAGGAAATCAGGGTAAGGGAATTAAGTCTTCACCTTCCATAGTGGAAAAGTCAATAGTGAATGATGAAAACTAGAAAATCAAGAAGTAGCAATACAAGTTTTAGTGAGATAGAGGTAAATACCAAAAGAAAACAGGTAAAAGAAAGTAATTGTCTCTGGTGGAGAGAAAATTGAAATGATCAGGAAACTGCTGTTTTTCATAATAAACCTTGCAAACCTGATTTCTTTTTTTTTGACAAAAGAAAAGAAAAAGTTTTTTAATTAAAAAAAAAAAACCTTAAAGGGCAGAGATTCCTTCTCATGATGACCCCAAAGAAGACTTGCAGGAGAAGGGAGAGGGGGGAAGAGAGGGAGGTGGCATGTGGATCTGTGCACTGGCGCCCTGAGCAGCTGTGCACAGCAGGCGGAGGGGTTCGGTCATCTGAGCCTAGGCCGTCAGAAAGATTGGCTGAACGCTGATGACCTTTTGAGCATCAGGGAAAGGACTTGAAGGAGAGTAGATGGTCAGTGGGGAGCCACTGCAGTTTGGGGCAGAGAGGTGAGGTTATCAGAGCTATGGAAAGACAGAGGAGGGTAGGCAGGTTGTTCCAAATTTAAAAGACCTATTAGATCTGGCTTTGAAGTTATTGTTGAAGTACAGAGTGGACTCTGTTTCCTTCTCTCTAAGCTCACACCATGCAGGGGGTGTGCCCTTGTGAACATCAGAGAGAAATGGGACCAAACGCCGGAGGTGGCAGATAGTGCAGGTCTCTGTGGCTCAGCTTGGTGAGGAAGCCAGAGCACAGCCTGCACTGCCCCCCCCCCACAGGCTTTTCCCCCCAGCCAGACCTCACTGTGCCCCCAAATGCATGTCTGCCCCTCGGTGCTGCCCCTTTTTGTACGTTTGTATAAATTGTTTGAAGCTGAAAATCAGCTTTACTGAATTAACTACATTGAAACTAATGAGGACAGTATCTCCTTCAGGAGAAGAAAAATATGGAACGAAGTGCTTCCACGAATGGAAGGGGTTGAATAACGTGAAAGTATTTTGCTCATATTTTAACAATCTAGTCATGTAGTTATGACTGTCAACTTGCAAATGATTGAGTTGGAATTTGAAATTTAATATTATCACATATAATAGTATCAAAATATAAAATATTTAGGAATAAATTGGACCAAAGATGTGCAAGACCTGTGTACTGAACACTACAACACATCTCTGAGAGAAGTTAAAGAAAATCTAAATAAATGGAGAGATAGACTATGTTCATGGATTGGAAGGCAGTACTCTTTAGATATCATTTCTTCTCACACTGATGTTAAGATTCAGTGTGACACCACTTAAAATCTGAGCAGGCCAGTTTTTTGGTGGAAACTGTTCTAGAATTTATGTGGTCATATGAAGGATTTAGATTAGCCATCATGAGGACTTAAAGCTATCTGATTAGGACTTATTATAAATCTGCAGTCATCAGGACAGAGAGCACTGGCACTGGCATAAAACCAGCTCAACAGACCAGCGTAGAACTAGGAATAGACCCTCCACTGGATTTGACAGGGTGTCAGGCAGCTCACGGGAGTGAGGGCTGG
>NW_027529672.1:8104475-8113979 GCF_008692635.1 Crocuta crocuta
CTCCTAGATGACCATGTGAAAAAAGTCAGCCCTTATTTTAAAACTTAAGAAAACTTAACTGTAAACAGACGTAGCATAAGAGCTAAAAATGTAAACTCCTACAAGAGTACATAAGAGAAAATCTTAGTGACCTCAGCTTTGATAAAGATTCATTAAATATGATGCAAAAAGCACAAACTATTATGAATGAAAAGTTAATCTGTTGGAGTTCATCAAAATGAAAAACACGTGCTCTTCAAAAGACACAAGAATAGGCAGTTCACAGCCAGAGAGGAAATATTTGCAAATTATCACACTATATATATTATAAAGAGCTCTTAGAACTCAGTGCTAACCAGACAACTGAATTTTTGAAATATCTGAAGAGACACTTCACCAAATGAGATCTGGAAACCGCAGATAAGCATGTGGAAAGGTACTTGGCACCAGGTGTTGCTAGAGCAAAAGGCTGAAGACCATGTTCCCTAGAGACCCCATACTTTCTGCCCTTGGCTACAAAGGCCACACAGAGTGCCCGTGAGGGCTTGGAGGGACTGGGCCCTGCGTTGTGGCTGCGGAGGAGACGTGGGCTCGCACGTGTGGGAAAACACCGTGGCAAGTTTCTTAGGAACGTAGGATCCACCGGCCGCTCCGTTCCCAGGAGTCTTCCTGAGAGAAGTGGAGGAAGCTGCCCAGCAAGGACGGTCCCTGCCCCCCGACCGTGAACAGCTGCTGGCAGGCGAACAGACAAGCCGGGGTCCCGCTCCGCGGTCGCTCCGCGGTCCGAGAACTGGACGGAATGTCGGCGGGACCCTGCAGGGTTCCATTGGCAGGATGTTCTTGAACACGCACCCTCGTCGGTGATGGCAGAAGGCCGATCAGGGGCTTCCTGGGACGGGGACTCCAGGGCAGTGGCTGTGCCGGCCCTCCTGTCTCTTGTGACGGCTGCGTGGGCGTGGGTGTGCGTCTGGCCTCCTCCGCGTGCACGTGGCTCAGACTTCAAAGGATTTAACTGGAAAGGGAAATGTGTCCGTCCTAGCCGACTTCGTGTACCAGGTGCGCAGATCGCGTGTCTTACGGTTCAGGACGAGAGTCGTTCCACAAGAAGCATCAGCAGGACATGACTTGCTGGCAGTTTCGCACACAGGCGGGCACACCACCGGCGGGCACAGCACCGGCGGGCACACCACAGGCAGACACACCACAGGCGGACACACCACAGGCGGACACACCACCGGCGGGACACACACAGGTGGGACACACCACAGGCAGACACACCACAGGCAGGACACACACAGGCGGGACACACACAGGCGGACACACCACAGGCGGACACACCACCGGCGGGACACTCAGGCGGGACAGGGGCTGTTGGTGTAAGATCAGCAGGGCTTCCCTGAGATCCAGTAAAGCTGTACTGGTTTGAACGCTCCCTCGGGAACGTGAAACGGGGCGTGGCCGACACACCCGGGGACGCGCAAAGCAGGTGTTGGTGAGCGCACCCCCACATTGGGGGTCTGGACTCGGGGCGGGGCCGGTGCTCGGGGTACCGGCGCGCCCACTCTGAATAGGGGGAGGTCACATGTGGCCTGTGCGAGCGCCAGCACCTGCCCCTGAGCCTGTCCACACGTTGCCGCCTGCAGTGGCTTCATCTCTGCGAGGAGCAGGCGCACGGAGCTGCCGGGGGGCAGGGTGTGGGAAGGGACAGCGGCCCCATAGCTGCCGTGGCCTCGCCTGACCTTGCCGTCCAGGGGGTCACGGCGGCCCTGCACGCGATTCCCCAGTGAAGGGCCTCCGAGCAGCTGGCCGGTCCCTGGTCCTCTTCCCGGAGCCCCGGCAGGGTCAGTTCCGGGTGCCGCGGCCACGCGTCGTGCTCCCTCCCGCCCCCCGGGGGCTCCCAGGGGCCCCTGCCCGTCCGAGCGGCCCCTCCTCCGTGCGAGTCAGGCTCTCCCCAGTGGGAATCCAGAACGGGCGCCTCGTGGCCGGCCGATCCATCAGGCGCAGACAGGCGTGATCGAGGGCCGTGTCACACGCAGCCCAGGAAACAAATACACCGCTCGAAATGTATTGGTGAACAAACTGAAAAATTGTAAAGCTCTTAAGGACTTTCCTGCTTGTTAGCATTTTTTGACAGAAAATCAGTGAAGCAGCGAACATAAAAAAATAGTCACGGTTGATTCACAGTCTGCCTTGTTCTGCTCATTTGGCCTCGAGCGACATCTCACTCCTGGGGCCCCTCTGCGGGCACCTCCGTGTCCTCTCCTTTCGTGCCCCGGCCTCCCTGGAGGTCAGTGCTCAGCACCCCAAAGGGGACACGAGGAATATCGGCGCAGAGGTTTCCAGAAGCCCAGACTGCGCTGCTGAGAGCTGAGGCCAGTTCATGGATGGACCGAGCTGCCAGGGGGTCACGAGGGTCGCACCCCGGGGTCACAGCCCAGTGGAGTGGCAGGACCCAGGGAGGAGAAAGGGGCTTGACTGCCCTGTGCGCTGAGCGCCTGTGCTCGGAGGCCTCCAGGGGTGTCTTGGATTTGTTCTGCGCAGGCAGAGGGACGTCCTGACCAGCCTCCTGGGCCGACGGCTCCTGCACTTCCGTGACCCGTCAGGTTGCCGAGCGCCCGGCAGAGCGGGGTGGCCGGGCCCCACTCAGCCCCGTCCTGCGGGGAGCGAGGAGCGTGTTTTCCTGAGAGAGGTCGCCGGCCTCCCCGTGCCTGGCTGCCTGGGCACAGCGGCATTCAGCCCGCCGAGGGCCACTGGCCTGGGTCGCGGGAGGTCGTGGCCCATGGTGGCCTCGGGGGCCAGCCCCTGGCTGTCCTGTCGGTGAATCCCCCCGCGCACGTGTGCAGACACGCGGTGGCGTGGGGTCACGCCGGCGGGCGTGTGCTCTGCAGGCCTGCCGTGTGGACTTGTGTCTGTCAGACTTGCTTCTGTCCAGTCCACACTGCTTCCCGTCTGCTGTTAGACACACGTGGCGGCTTGAAGGAGGGGCCGGCGCTGGCGCCCGCGTGGGCCCCACCTCCCTCTGCCGTGGGGCGGGGGCCCCTTGCAGCCCAGGTGCTGAGTCTGCTGCGCCCGCAGCGCCCCAGGCGGTGGCGGCCGGGCCCTCAGGGCTCCAGGCCCCTCGGCAAGAGGCAGTGAAAAGCCAGGTTTAGACGCTGCGTGCTGTTCCTCGTGCATCTTCCAGTGCTTTGGATCTTCCAGTGCTTTCAGAAGAGGCCGGCCAGGCAGCACCCGATTCCTGTCAGCTGGGACGCACCCTCCTGGGTGGGCACGTCTCGATTTCGGGCGAACTGCCGCACAGCAGGTGCACAAGAGCACCCTGGCAGTCAGCTCATCCCCGCTTCCCCTCCTGCCGTCTCTGCTGCCTTTCAGGAGACCGGGTCTGAGTCGTCACAGAGAAACGTAGCACTGAGACCTGGGGCCTCCTGCTTGGGAGAGAAGAGCGTCCTAGCCATGCTCTTCCCTTACGTTTGCCGTGAAGGCGAGTCCTCGCACGCCTGGGTTTTAGTCACTGTTCCTGCCCGCAGTGTGGTCCCTTGTGAGCACACCCAGAAGTCCCGTCTGGTTCCTCATCTGTGGACACGGGAGACGGTTCAGCTCAGCGGTGCTGCGTGTCCCCTGCACTCTGCTCACACGTGCACGCAGCTCACACGGGAGGCGGGTGGCGGGTACGGCTTCGTCAGTGCACACGGGGCCCGGTGCAGCCCGGCTGCCCCCAGACCACACTCCTCCACGGACCACGTGGCGTCCAGACACACGAGCCGCACCCAGAACCCTTCAGGTCCCCGGGAACAGGTCACTGAAGGGCGGTCGCTGGAGGCCCCGGCCCCGTGGGCGTCTCTGTGGCTGCTCGGGTCACCTTCTGGAGGGAGCGGGCCTCCAGCCCCTGAAGGATCGGCCACGCGGCGCTTCAACATCTTTCAAACGGAAATTGTTACACTTTGCTCTTCATCTTGAAATTAATGTTGGGTTGTCAATTTTTATTGCCGATCTGACGGATGAGGCCCCGCACCTGCCGCCGCCCCTCGGAGCAGCCGGCGAGCGCCGTGCTGCGGGCCCCACGCGGCCAGGAGCTCAGGCAGAGCCCCGTGGGAGCAGCATGGGGGTGGCCGCCCTGGCTCTCTGTCCCCGCACGCCCGCCCCCCCCCGCCAGAGGCCACGTTCCCACGTCCCACGTCATGCTGCAGGCGGCGCAGCTCCCCGTGGCCCCTCACGAGGCCCCGCTAATGCAATGATGCGGCCGCTGTCCTCTCGGGCTCCGGGCGGCAGACGCTGCTGCGGAGCCGCAGCCGCTCCCGGGTTAGAGCCGCGCAATTTAATAAATGTCGGCCGTTCTTCCAACCGCCGTAATTATTTAAAGGGTTTTCGAAAGAGAGAGAACAAATCAAATCAGACCATAACTGTTGTATCTCATTCCCGAGCTAAGTGTATTTTTAGAAATGTGGGCCTTGTTTACAGTCTCCTCCCAGTTTTCATCTGTTATCACAATAATTGAGTTTGTAGCTGGAATTAAATTTATCAAATTGCGTTATCCTCTTTAGAAATTGGATAGGCACCCTGGCGGGCGAGGCAGAAGTTAATCCGCTTTGCTAAAGCCTCTCGTGGCACCACGCAACAGGACTGAGGAGGCTCAGCGATCTTCCTGCCACCCCGGACACGATGTAATTTCTCCTCAATCCCTTGTGCAAATAATGACATTTGAATCGAGCATTAACAGGCTTAATTACTTTAAAATTGTCATTTTAATTTACACTGATACAGTATTGATCATACAAGCAGAGATTAAGCTGTTCAGCGGAGCGGATGATGGGGAATTAAACATTAAAGGGTCCTCGAGGGGCCGCGTGCCGCCGGCGAGAGCCGGAAGAGGGATGGCATTTCTCGGTAATGAACTGGCGGCATGCGGGGACATGAATCTTGGGCTCTTGGAAAAGGGGAAATAATGGGGTTTGGGAAGCATTTGCAGGTTATTCATTCGCTGCCATGCACCAATTCTCCAGTGATTCATCCGCCTCACCAACATTTATTTATCCAGCAAATTCCGAGCTTTGACCTTTTTGCTAAGTACATTGAACATAAGTTTGAGTGCAGATTTTTCAGGTGTAACTTTTGTAAGTATTTGTTATTTTTCCTTATTTCTAGGCAACATCAAACGAAATTACTCAGTTTTTCTAACGTACTGGTGTCGGCGGGGCCAGCCGTGTGTGGGCAGCGGGAGGCTCCGGGGCGCCCACGGCCACACCCCTTCCCGCTTGCAGATCTCAGGTTTATGTGTCGCCAGGCCCTTCTTCAGACAGAATGACAGGAGAACCTCACATTTTCACCCCTCTTGAGGTGGCCTTCAGGTCTCCTGCGACCACGGTGCGAAGCGGTACCCGCCCACGTGTGTCCAGGCCGCCTTCTTCAGGAGCATGCCTGACACGCACCTGCTCACGTCAGAGCACATCGGATCTTTTAACCTCAAACCGTTTTACTCTGTAGAACTTACCTAATAAAAACTCAGGTGATTGATTTCATAGCTCAGTAGGGAACGATGAAATTCTTGATCACTGTCCATAATGGCTTTATTTTAAATGGTGGCTGGAGATTTAATTAAAACATAATCAGAGAAATGAAAAAAGACTGCTACTTCTCCCCAAGTGAAACGTGGATTTGCACAGGGAGCCTTAGAGAGGCCCGTCATTTCTTGTCGATGTGACTTCAAAGCTTGTCCATTTTCCTTACTCCTTGAATAGCTCAGAGGTCCCCGTCGCTCGCGATTTCAGCTCAGCTGATTTCTGTCCTCCTTGAAGCACAGCTGTGCTCTGGTACAGCCGCACCACGACTCACTTTCCCGGGGCACCTGCCCTTTGTCAGGATTGTTCTGTGAACCTGACCACGATTTCCCCGTGTGACAGCCAGGGGCCGCGAGATGCAGGGCGGCCCGGGGCCGGTGCGCGGTCCTGGGCGGGGGGCGGCGGGCGAGCACGGAGTGGGCACCCTGCTGCCCGTGCAGGTGGGCGTGAGGGAAGGCGTCCCTGCAGTTTTCCTAACCTTGCACTTGTAGACAGAGAGTGAGAGGGGCCGCAGTGGCCTCTGTTTTATAAACCAGAAATAGCAGGGCCCGAGGAAGATACTTCCTGGGTCGGATGGCCGTGCTCGGTCTGGCTCAGCCTTGCCGTGGAAGCAGGTGGGGGTGACGGCCGGCTGCTCGCAGATGCTGGCACGCTGCGGGCACAGTGTCCCTGCTGTGATGGTGACGGGGGAGTGTGAGGTGTGAGGCCGCGCCCGTGTGGCCGAAGCCCGGGCTTGCCGGGGTTGTGAGTGGCGGCTCCAGGGCGCTGGGAAGACCCTCACGACAGGGAAGGTCGCTTTCATCGCCTTGGCTGTGGCTTCCAGGGCAGCTGCGTGCCGGCACCTCCCCTCCCCGCTCTACGCGGGCGTGTGGGACGCGGGAGCATTGGTGTGGACCCGGCTCCTCACTGGGCGCGGTTCCTGGCGCGGCCCGCTGCATTTGCGGACCACATGTCAGTCGCACGTGGCTGCCCTCCGTGGCCCCGCGTGTCATGCCCCTTCCTGTCCTCACAGCCCTGGCGCTTGCGGCCCCCGCTGCCACCCCAGAGATGCCCGGCCCTGCCGCGTGTCTGGACCTCCATCCGCAAACCCCCAGCCTCCCTCTTCCTCCCCGATGGTCGTCCGCCAGCCCTGGGCCGAGGGGCCTCCACGTCCCCCGACGGCACCGCCCCGCGCGTCACTCTCTCCCGCCGTGTTGTGGGCCGGCGGGGCCCCCCTGGCTGGTTGTCGTGCCCGCAGCTGCATCCCATGACCCTGGGCAGGTGGCCGCCGTGGGTCCCTGCTCACCAAGGAGGGGGGCGCGGTGGGGGTGCCTCACAGGTGCCTCATACTGACAGTTGTAAATGACTTAGCGTCAGACTGGCTTTCTAGAGGGTTCCGTCAGATGCCCCCTGCCCCGACCCTCAGGTTTTCCCTTTGTGCAGACTCTCCTGACAGCTGACACACGTGCCGATGCAGCCTCCTTTTTATGGAGGAAACCTCCGGAGGCCACACCTCCCTCAGATTCGTGGTCCTGTGCAAACACCGGCTTCTCCTTTTCTTTTTTAAGGAAAACGATAGGTATTTGTGTGGTTGGGGCAGCAGCACCAGATGGAGACGGTGCACACAGGGCCCGATGCGGGGGGGGGGGGGGCCCNTATCCAGGCCATTAGTGGGGGGTAGCTTTTCCCGTAAGGGCTGCCGTGACTTGGCCTCAGAAGGGTCTTTCAGACTGTGGGCAGTGTAAGTGGCCAGCTGGCCGCCCCGCGGTGTGAAACGTGGGGTGTGCTGGAGCCGCCTCCTTCACCCCCTCTTCCTGGGGGGCTGTGGGGACACAGGGACTGGGGCTCAGTGGCCTCTCCCTGGCTGAGGGGGGCCATCAGACTCACCCGGGGGGTAGACGTGTGTGAGCAGTGAGGCTCCTGCCTCTGTGCTGGGGAAGCAGGAGGCCCCCGCCCTTGGCTGCCGGGCCCCTCCCTGCCGCGCCCTGCATTCTGGGGCCGGCCAGGCCACGCGGGAGGCCGTCCCGTTCTGCAGCGCGCTGCGGGCACTGGGGGCGGGAGGGAATAGTGAGCGATGTCACCCAGTAGTTGGTGTGGGACGGTTACAGCACCGTCCGTGTGCATCGCACCAGCCACCTGCCGGGGCTCCCGGCAGCCCTGGAAAGCGGGTGCTGCGATGCCTTCCCGGTCACGTACGCCGCCGCCCCGCGACTGACAGAGGCCCTGAACCCGGGAGAGGCCGCCGCCGGCTGGGAGTCCAGCACTGCGGCCGCAGGACTCGCTTGTCCAGGAAGGGGCCCCGGCGGGAGAAGGCGGGGTCCGGGGGGGCGGTGCACGTAGATCTGGGGGGCCATCGTGGGAGTGCCGGCTGAAGGACCCACGCCCCGGTGCCCGGGTCAGTTGGCTGACCCGACCCAGGGGCCTGCCTGCTGGTGGCCTCGCTCCCAGACTCCCGTGTGTGCGCACACTGTCCCGTGACCTCCCGTAGGAAGAACTGGATGGTCAGTCCCATCTTCCAGAAGGCGCGACTGAGGCTGTACTGACGCGTTTGTCCCGGTCACATCACTGAAACCGCGGGGACGCAGAAGGGGGGCGGGTGTGGCTGGACACGGAAGGTGCGAGGCCTGACAGACTGAGGTTGGAGCCTGAGGACAGAGCTGGGAGATGAACCGGAAGTCATTTTTCCCCCAAAAAGTCATTTTTGAAGAGATAAAAAAAAAAAAAATGACAGTTTTCCAGTGCGTGAAAGACCTCACCACACAAAGTCGGGAATCCCAGGGACGCAGCCAGACCGCAGCGAGGCCGGGCACAGGCGCAGACGACGGTTCAGAGGCCGCGCCGGGGAGGGAGTGGGCCGCCTTCACGGGCAGCGCGTAACGCCAGGGCAGCGGCCGCCCCGCGCTTCTCCGTGAGCAGAGGTTCCCGCCAGGAGAGAGAGTGACCGGGACAGATGTGCTCCGGTGCAGCCGCGAGACGGCCCCCAGCAGACCCGCGCGAGGATGTTGGCGCGGAGACGCGGACGCGGAGGCCGCTCGCGGCAGGAAGTGAGCAGGCCGACACCCCTGGGCTCTGTGCCCCGGGGACCAGTGACAGTGACCAGGCCAGGGGCTGTCGGAGGGGCGGCTGCCTAGCGTCTCCGCCCACAGGGACTGACTGACGTTACTGGACCTGGAGTAGACGGCGTTCCCAGCGTAACTGAAATTCAAAAATCAATTAAGTCTTTTCAGTCGTGTTTTGTCTGCCCCCAGCCTCCCCGATGGCAGAAGGAGTTCCTTAAACAGCTTGTGTTTGGTCTCCGTCTTTCCAAGTGCATCGGGCTTTAATTATCCTCCGTCCATAACGCGCATGACAGATTTCTCCACGTTTGTGAGGGTGCAGTTGTAATTGAAAAGCTAATGATTTTTGTAAGAGAAAAGATAAAAGTCAGAGCTGTTTTGATTATGATGCAAATGCCCCACATAATTTAATTGGCATAAAAGTTTATTGATTTATTTTTGTAGTCATTTAGACATGAAAAAATGACTTAGTAAATCTCGTAATTAAAACTGGCTACTTTTAGACTGATATTTTTCTTTGCTTGCTATTGAAACTCTCAGTCTGCAAAATGCATGTTATCGAGAAGTGCACCCACATTGCAGATGAGTCTCGTTCGGAGGGGAAAATGCCGAGGTGCGGCGCATTAAAGCACTCCCTGGGGTGCTTGCAGAGGGGCTCCAGGGTCACTGCCGCGGCACGGCGCCCGGTGAGAGCTCGTCATGTAGGTGGACTTCTCGGCCAGCCCCCCACTTCCTCCCAGAGAAATACCCACCCGGGGGGTTTGATTGGCTCCCCGCCTGTTGGGAGGCGTTGGTTGTGAAATGTATTAAATCGAGTGTAAGGCAGTAGGTTTCCCTTTGGGAAGAGAAGGTCTGAACCTGCTGGACCGCAGGCGACTGCGTGGGAAGGAGCCCGTGGGGCCCGGCCGCGCCGCCAAGCACTCCGTGGGCGTCCTGCG
>NW_027529672.1:8114079-8141188 GCF_008692635.1 Crocuta crocuta
CAGCCGCCAGAGGGAGAGGAGCCTCCGGTGTGGGCCGTTCACCCCTGGCCGCTGCGCGGAGACCGGGCGCCAGTCCCCCTGCACCCGGGTGCCTGGCCCCACGGCTGCCCCCTCCTCGCCACTCACCTCCGCGATACCGCCCCCCCCGCCCTCCGTCCTCTGCTCTGGCTCCGGTCCCTCCTAGGCAAGCTCGGCATCCGCGTCCTCCACCGTCCACGTCGTCCGCCCCCACTTACCTCTGCTCCCACGCCTCCGCCCGGGACCCCAGACCCAAATGGGCAGCCGCCTTCTCATGCCTGCCTGTGGAGTCTCAGCCGCGTCAGGCTGGACACCTTCTCCGGGGCCCCGGCCCAGCGCCCAGCGGAAGCCCAGGCGTTGACCTGGAGGCCCCCCCGCCCCAGGCGTCCTGTGGACGCAGCCCCTGTGGTCCGTGGCTGACCCTCTGGTGAAGCAGCTGTCACCGTCCCCCACGCCTCAGGCCATTTACTCCCCCGTCTGTCTGTCGGACGTCCACGGCCGCGCGGCCCAGAGGAGGCGCTGGCAGCCGTCTGCGCGCTGACTGGGTGTGTGAGTGGATGTGCGAGTCCCCTCTCGAGGGCCGTTTCCCGCGCCAGCTGGCAACCTTGCTGCCCGGCCAGGTGTGCTGCCCACTGCCGCTTGCACGCGAGGGCCTGGCGTCTCCACCAGGCAGCCCGTGCCGGCGGCCGTGTCAGAAGCCGTCGGCGCTCCTCGCCGGGCGATGTGAAATGGGAACAGGCGNTAACCACACGAGATAGTAAGTGGCTGTTGTGGGGGGGGTTTTCCCTCCCCGTCAGGCCCCTCGCTGGGCTGCCTCGCGGGGACGCCGCCACCAGGGGCTGTGCCCGGGCTCCGCACCTCAGCTACGGCACGCCGGCTCCCACGGCGGGAGCTTTATAAAATGCTCTTTAATTCAGGAGCAGAATATCATTAGCTGTGTAAGTAGATGAACACAATGGACAAGCAATTTAATTAACTTCTAATGCCGGCTGTTGGACGGGAGACGAAATGAAATTATCTGTGTCTGCAGCAGGCAGCCGGCCTGGAGGCGGCCTGTGGCCGGTCAGACGGGGGGACACCGTTGTGCCGTCACTTCACGTTTAGCCCCAGAGGCTGAAATTGGAAAGTCAGTACTTTGTACGTAAGTCAGCTCTCATTTTAGACGGTTACAAAGCCGCTTTGGGAGAGAGGGATGCACCCGTGACAGTGACGTGCTAAATGCAGCCTTTCCCACATGCGCCCCTCCTGGGTGACGCCGGGTGTAACGCGCAGTGATGCCGCTCACCCCGTGAGGTTGGCCGTCCGCGAGTTTATTACGCAGGAGAGACCCATGAAGCCCTACGCGGATTTAAACAAAAGCTGTGTTTCATTTATTATTGCTTACAATCTAATGAAGTTATAGTAAGTTTGCCTTGATTTATTACTCAGTGTATTAAATTGTTTTAAAACCAGGATTCCGGGCTCACTCTCGCGAAGGACTTGTTCCCTTTTGGATACAAAGTGTGTTGCTTTTTGCGACTGTCGCAGCTTCTTGGAGGCCCTGGGAGGTGTGTGTCGGGTCGTCCTTCGAGGCCTGAGTGTGCGCTCGCGCGCTGCTGCAGGCTCGCCTCCACCCCTCTCCCTTTGCCAGGCGTCCTTGAGTGCCTGCCTGGTGCCAGGTGTGGAGCTGGGGACTCAGAGGTGGTGAGAACACTGGCCGGGAGCCTCCCAGCTGCTGGCAAGGAAGGCACACGCGAGAAGAAAACCCGCGTGCAGCCAGAGCGGGCGGCCCTGCGGGGGGCTGGGGGCTCTGCTGGGGCGGCCGAGGCTCTGCACGAGCCGTCTGGGAGGGCTGCTCAGAAGAGGCAGCCTATCCATGGAGACCCACAGTGGCCGGGGGATGTGAGAAGAAGCTGAAACGGGGAAGACAAAGTAGCTGAACGCCCCGATGACGGCAGAAGTCAGCCTTCCCCCGCCCGAGTGTCAGTGTGGCCAGAGCTCTGCGAGCAGGGCCCGGGACCGCGGAAGGGCAGCCAGGAGGACCTGTGCCCTGGCTGTCACCGAAGAGCTGAGGAGTGACAGCGTCAGAGTCTCTTCTTAAAAGGTCACCCGACATCGGACGAAGAGGCTGAGGGGTGGTAGGGATGCAGGAAGTGGGGTCCCGGCCAGCGTGGGACTGTGGGAATGGAGAGAAGTGGAGACTTGAGGTACAGAGTGGTTCTGTAGCCTCTAGAGGTGGAGGGTGGTGTGTGTGGGACAGGCGTGCGGACAGGCGTGCGGGAGAGGCGTGCAGACAGGTGTGCGGACAGGCGTGCGGACAGGCGTGCGGACAGGCGTGCGGACAGGCGTGCGGACAGGCGTGCGGACAGGCGTGCGGACAGGCGTGCGGACAGGCGTGCGGACAGGCGTGCGGACAGGCGTGCGGACAGGCGTGCGGACAGGCGTGCGGACAGGTGTGCGGACAGGCGTGCGGGAGAGGCGTGCAGGAGAGGCGTGCGGACGGGCGTGCGGGAGAGGCATGCAAACAGGTGTGCGGGGAGGCATGCGGACAGGTGTGCCGACAGGTGTGTTGACAGGCGTGCGTGATCATCGGGGAGCGCGCAGTTGTCAGAGCTCGGACGGACGGGGCCTGTTGCTGAGCACAGGGCAGCCAGCAGCGGCCCTGCTCACTGGCAACAAGTAGTTCTAACCCAGCAGCGGCTTTAGAACTTCTGTCTTCTCACAGCAGCAGAAACTAAAGGGTAACTAAGAGTAAATCTAGTAAGAGGCCTTCAAGACCTGGAGAAAATTATAAAGCTTTATTAGAGGATAATTCAGAGGACCTCAGATGTCTGCCTAAAGATGTGTCGTCTTTACGGGCAGGAGTGCTGAATATCCTCAGGATGCTCGCTACCCCCGGTCTGTGCGTCTGCGATCCTGACCCCCAGCGGGACGGCTTGGGTGGCATCCAGCAGCTGCTCTGAAGTTCCACATGGAAATAGAGAGGCCCCAAATGACCAAAGCAGTTTTAAGGAACAATAAAATGAGGCACTTGTTTTAGTAAATATCAAGACTTGTGATAAAGCAAAATAGGAAGAGTGTGAGTAGTGACAGACCAGTTGGCAGCACGGGGAACTCGTGAACAGGCCCCGCGAAGTTAGGCAGCTGAGATGTGAGAGCAGAGGGGTAAATTATGGGTCAGCGGATGATCCGTTCCCACAGAAAATGTAACGATGCTGGATTTTACCTTGAGCCAAACCTACAAACAATTCTCTTGTTACCATAAAAACCTAAATGAGTAAAACAGTCTTGGGCTTTTACATAAGAATATAGAGAGTATCAGCATGGAATCAGATTAGGGAACTATTTCGAAATAAGACATAAAGCAATATATTGATAAATTTGACAACTTTAAAAATATAAACTTTTATCTAACTGAAGATGCCCAAAAAAAGCTTCAAAGAGGGAGAAATTCTTTGTCATGCAAGTAATAGATGAAAAAATAATTCCAAATTATATTGAGAATTAAAAATCGTTTAAGATGAGAAAAAGGCAGATAGAAAAGCAGACACAGGACACGAACGAGACACTCACAGGAGAAGCTGAGTCGCCGAGTCTTCAAAGCAGATGCTCCGTGGGATCGTGCAGTGAAAATGCAGGTGGAAACAAGGGCGTGCGGCTCCACGCCATGCGACCAGGCGACCGGCCGGCGAAGGTCAGAGTCCGCTGCTGGCCTGGCTGTGGGGCCGCGGGCGCTGCCCGCAGGTCGGCAGGGCTGCACGATGACACCGGCCTTGAGGGTGCAGGGCCCTGTGACCTCGAAGCTCCAGTCTCCCCTGCGTGCGTGCACGTTTGGGACACACGTGTATGTGCCTGGCACGTGTGTGCCCCAGGATGCCACGGGAGCGCACTCACCGTAGCCTCAGCTGCAGCCGCGGAAACATCGGCGACAGTCTTCATCTCTAACAGAAGAATGGATACAAATGGCGGTATTTTTATATACTGGATCGTTATGCCGCGTTAAAAGGAAGCTGAAGTTACAGTCTCGATATGGAACATCGATGGAATATAACTTTAAATGGAAAAGAACAAGTTCCTGAGAAGAAGGTAGATAAGATGGCGTTGATGAAGTTGAGGGCCCCGGGCTTCCGACCTTGGTCATAACCGTTCGAGACGGTGACCACTTCCGGGGAGAGGCCGGTGCGCCGGGCGCACAGGGCACAGCAGACACCTGTCCGGTCTCCGCATGACCCCCCACGTGGCCCCTGCTCTGAAGTTTGTGTTTATCATTTTATTCCTTTTTCTGATACAAATCTTAGCATCACATTTTTTGTTTCAGCTCCTTTTGATTCAGTTTTGGTTACAGTGGCCATGAGGCGTCTTCAGAGCCGCCTCTTTCTCAACACTGCGAAGCCCGTCTGGGTTTGGGGCATGGTGTTTACCCTCCTTCCTGGATGGGGCCCCCAGAAGGTATGTCGGGTTTCACTCACCCGCCGTCACGTGAAGCATTCGTGGTTGGTGGTTTGTCGCTGTCTCGAGGTGTCGGTGTTGCACTGACTGCGCCCTCCTCAGCGCTCTAGCCTCTCCCAGGGCCGCATGGTGCCAGCCAGCAGGGCAGCTTCCCTCTGGCATCGAAGTCTTGTGTTCAGAGAGGGACGTGTGTGTGGCTGATCCTCAGAGCACGGCTGCCCCCTCACGATGAGCTTCTCCTGCTCACTGCTCGCCCCGCAGTCACGGGCGAGGCCACCTCTGTCACGTGGGGGTGACGTCGTCCGCCCACGCCGGGACGGAGTGGACAGAGCGCGAGAGGCTTCATCACACTCTCCAGATGAACCGACTTTTCCAGCCATAACTCATTGGAGTCTTAGAACAATGAGGGTTCGCTGATGTTTGTGTACACCTGAAGGTCATCAGCAGTATCTCGTGAAGTTCTTTTTCCCGTTCATAGATCCATTTATTTTATTTTTGAAAAATAACAAGTTGAAGGGCGCCTGGTGGGCTCCGTCAGTTGAGTGTCCGACTCATGATTCCAGCACAGGTCATCTCACAGTTTGTGGGTTCGAGCCCTGCATCGGGATCTGCCCTGACAACCAGAGTCTGTTTGGGATTCTCTCTCTCCATCTCCCCCCACCCACTTGTGCTTGCTCACTCGCTCTCTCAAAATAAATAACGCTTTTTTTTCTTAAATTAAAAAACAGAAAGTTGAAAACACTTTAGTTACAGGAACAACATAATGTGCCATTTTGGAAGAGCAGAGACGCATCGAAGCCCATGTAGCTTGTGATAAGTGCCGTCACCCTTCCTTGTGGTCGGATTTCCAGAGCTGTGCTGGGCCAGGACCCCGCCCCGTGCCCTCCCGCCCCGGTGCAGGCCCACGGCTGGCTTCCCGGGCCTCCGCCTCAGGCCCGTCCCCTGGGAGAGGTGCTTGAGTCCTGGTGACGACCGGTGGGGCGCTGTCAGGAGTTGGCAGCTGACTCCGTGACCAGGACGCGGGGCGCTGTCGCCCCTGGGGTCACTCCCAGACACTGTTCCGTCGTGTCGGCAGAAGGATGCGTTCCCCTCTGCCTCCCCCCCCTCCCCCCCCATCCATCTGACTTGAGCGGCAGGAACGTTCTCTGCTTCGTGGAAAAGCGAGCCCGAAGCGGCAAGCCTGCAGGTTAATGATGTGTACTTTGGCTGCTAACCTAATTGCCAGAATGATAAATTACTGGCCATTTGATTTGTTTGCAAATACAAGGTGATGGAGGCCTTTATGGGAGCAGCTCTGTGTCTTTCCCGGTCAGCCTCTGCCCAGGCCCCACGCAGCCCCACCGGGAAGGCCGGAGCCGCGACAGACGCGCCCCTGTGAGGCTGCGCGGGGGCTGCAGCGGCCTGTGTGGGGGTGGGCTGCTGTGATCATGGCCCCGACTCAGCTGTGGGGGGGGGTCCCTGCCATCATAGTGCAGCTCCAGGTGGACCATTCATCATGTCAGCAGGCTCTCGTCGGGCTGAGGCCTGGCTTTATGGCGCCCACACCCCTAGTCAGCCGCTGAGCCTCGGGCGGGTGGATTTCAGGCACTGCGGGCCGCGATCTACGCAGACGCCCAGGTGGCAGGTAGACGGCGACCGGGAGACACCCCCCTGCCACGTTCCACCGGGCGCGGGAGTGGGGTCTTCTGCGCAGCCACGCCTGCTGCGTGCGCAGCCCTGGGGCCTGGGCTGTCCAGGCGCACCTGTAGGCCGCCCTCGCCACGTGAGGACCGGGCTCGCGCCTCGCGCTCGCTGGTCGGGCGGAAGCACAGCATCGACTGGGCTGCATGTCACTAGTGGAGAATTAAAGGCACCCTTGACAGTCAGGCTTATAAATATGTAGAAAGTATTTTAATTGTTTTTAGTAAAACAGGGAAGGAGCTGATACTCCCCGGCACGACAGGCACGGTGCCCACAGGTGCCGCCCCGTCCTGTGACGGATGTGTGACCTGAGCCCTATTGATAGAGCAGGTCAGACGCTGGAAAGTCAGCCTGAACTCTGACTTTAAATATTCATTAGAGCTAATTATGGATTTTCTGACTCTATGAATCAGCTTCTATACCTGCGTTGGCAATTTATTTTCACTTATTTATTGTAAACTTCATAACATTGTATTGGCTTCATCACACTCAACAAGGGACCAGTTACACGTTTGCCGTGACATTGGTTTGCTTACGACTTTTCAGAGAGCTCTCTTCCCCGAGCCAAGCGGGGCACAGCCTGCCGAGAGCCCATGTCAGGCCACAGCGCGGGAAGCGGGGACGCGGGCCTGCGGAGGTGCCCCTGGGGCTGCGGCCGGCCGTCCTGAGCTGTGTGCGGGCAGGCGGGCAGCCCATCCCGCTGCCACGTGTGCTGAGCCCGTTGGCTCAAGTCCCCGGCCAGCCCCTGGCTGGATGCGCTCGCGGACGCGAGAGGGTCTTCTCAGTCAGGACGAGGGCTCAACTCTGTGCTTCTGGCAAGTCAGCACATGTCTGGTGTCTGGCTCCACGGCTGTTTCCACAAACACACGCAGCCGCCACCGAGCCGCCCGCTGTGCCCCGGGGAGGAGCCCGAAGCTGGGGTGCTCTGCTCATGCCCACTCTGCCTGCCATGTCCGTCCCCACGGCCCCTCAGGCAGTGAGCACTGGGGCGGTTTAGCAGGTCCCCAGGGTCGCCTGCACTTCCGGAAGTGTTCATGGTTTGTCTTTGGGTCACGTCGGGGAGGCTTGTGAGGCAGCACTGTGCTTGGAACCGAGGAAGGTGTCATCTCTCTGCCCTGGGACTGCTGGGCCGAAGGAGACTGCCAGGAGTAGGCCTGGGGCAGGGCCGCGCACGGGGCAGAGCCCGGCCCCCGCAGGGCACCTGGCATGGTGCCCGCAGCCTCTGTCGGCGGGCCCGTGCTGTGGTTCTGAGCAGAGTGTCCTTCACGGGATCGGCAGCAGCACAGAACCGGGGGCATGTGTGCCCTTTGACCCAGCTTGACAGAGGCCGCGGTTGTAGCGTCCTCCACGGGGACAGGCTGTGAGGACAGCCAGCATCGGCGGGAGGCTTAGAAGGCAGTGCCCAAGATGCGGAAACCCCCAGGACCTGTGACTCCAAGGCTGCTGAAATCTGATGGGGGGGTGCCGGGGCCGGGGCACGCGTGCCCCANAGGTCCTACCAGCAGATCCCCCGGAGGGCGCGGGGACGACCGTGCCTGGCACGCGGGAGCCGTCAGGAGCACCGCCCAGGTTCGGGGGCCACGGAGGGCCTGCAGCAGGCTGTCCCCCACTTGAGGGGGGATGTGGGCTGCCTGCACCGTGCCCTCCATCTCCCTCCGCCCCCCCAGCACGCAGCCCTGCAGTGCGGAAGCCACCCCTCCAGGCTCCAGACAGACTGGCTGGGGGAAGGGAGCGGATGAAGGATTTGTAGGGAGTTTGGGAGCTTTAATCTGGGCTGTGAGATTGTTCGTCTGTGGATCGCTGCTCATCTTCTGCAGAGACAACCCTCTGTGGTCACAGAGAACATTCTTGCCACGGGGTCCTCACTGCAGAGTTCCACATGGAGGGTCGTGGGTCGACAGCTGCTTTCGCGTGGTTTGGCCACATGTGCGTGTGTCTGCTGTGTGTACCCATCCATGTATGTGGGCATGTGTGCACTGTGTGCGTGTGTGTGCGCATGTTTGTGTACCCATGCATTTGTGTACCTGCACACGTGTGTGTCCACGTGCGTGCATGTGCCTTTGCGCACATATGTGCTGTGTGCAGCCACCCATG
The DNA here is from genome assembly GCF_008692635.1 of Crocuta crocuta. Classification (NCBI taxonomy): domain Eukaryota; kingdom Metazoa; phylum Chordata; class Mammalia; order Carnivora; family Hyaenidae; genus Crocuta; species Crocuta crocuta. The sequence goes on from NW_027529672.1 coordinate 8,122,300, forward strand.
TATGTGTGTGCACAGACACATTTAGAAAATACCAAGTCAAGTGTGAATTTTAGAGAAACGGCAAATAACACTAGTGTCAGGCGTGCTGTGTAAGCTCCCCCTTGGCAGCCTGGCCTCTGTGGCTCCGCCTCTTCCCGAGTGTGGGGAGCGGGACTGACAGCGATGCCCAGAGCAGTCAGCCCTGGCGGGGCGGGGCCGGGCGGCCCTGGGGGGAGTGGTGTGCAGCCCCGTGTGCGGCAAGGAGCAGGGTGGGCAGGGAAGGGGTGTGGGGTGCAGCTGGTGGGGGACCCTGGGCGGGCAGGTGCAGCACGGATGGAGCCGGGGCCCGAGTCCTTGTCGCTGGTCCCTGGCGCTCACAGCAGAGGCGAGACCGCGCCCGTGTGCGCACCCCTGTGCCCCAGATGTGCCAGGTCTCCTCCGTGTGACGGTGATTAAGTGCGGATGAGTTCACTTTTGTTTCTAGTCCAGAAGACCTTTTCGTTCATCACTTACAAAGCGTTCAGATGGTTCCCGGTGCTGGTCATTCACTTGACTTCTCTTTTTGCTCTGCAGGCACTAGGAAGCTTTTATTTTCTTCACGAATCCTTAAAAAACATCTACCAGTTTGACTTTAAAGGTAAGACGCTTCTGGGACCCCTGCTGGGCTCAGGCCCCGTGGGAGGCTCGCAGCCACTGACTCGGGGCCTCACGGGGACAGCTGGCTCTCTGGCCCCAGACCCCAGCCCTGCTGTCCTCCTGCGGGGCAGGGCCCGTAGGTGACACTGGCCTTCCTGCAGCGCAGTCGAGGGGAGGCAGGGGTGGTCTCGGGTCCGCGTGCAGGTCAAATGGGAGAAGGTGGAAAACGGCAGGAGAGCGCGGCGTCTTTAAAAAGAAGGACGAGAGCCGGTGGGAGCGGCGGGGTGGGGATGCCCGTTTCTGGGCCAGGAGCGGGCGCTGGGTGTCGCACACGCGTCCTCAGCGGCTCCTGAACACGCGGCCTTTTTCTCTGTGTCTCAGCACGTGGGTCAGCGCGCGGGAGCCGTGGGCCAGGCCGGTGGCCGCAGCGCCTGCCCTGCACGCGCTCCGGGCTGGGCGCCGTCTCGCCCCATCCCCCCACCCCCGTGAGTCCTCTGGCTCCGCGGCGCGCTTGAGCCACATCACATTAATCTGCGGTGTCGCTGGACTTGTAATGACTGTGGAGCAACTAATTACGTCAGTTTGTCCAGATTCATTATCTTTGCTCACTTAGGAGACAGATCACCTCTTAGGAAATTGAGAAGCAGAGTCTTCCCTGAATTACTTGAGTAGTGATTTCGTCACCGTTAAGGACAGGATTCCGGGGCAGGACGATTTTTCACGGGCCCTGTTGCCTGAGGGCTCTTCACGCGGTTGTAACCCAAGCGCCCGCCTTTTCCTGCCGAGGAAGCTGAGGGCCAGGCCGAGGCCCCCGCCCCCGACCTTAATAGACCGCGGACACCACTGCGTCATGCTGTCACATGCCGGGGCCGCGGGCGAGAGCGCAGGGGAGGTGTTCAGGGGTGGCGCGCTCCAGGTGGGCTGGGAGCGGAGCGGGCTATGCGTCTAACAAGCCTGTACTTCCAGCTTGACCGTGTTGCTGATCTCTTTACCTTTTCCTTTTTTTTTTGAGTGACCATCTGCACACATATTTCATCACTGCATCGGATGGGTCATGACTACCTCGCTGGCCCATGGTTTACTCAAAACTGTCCATTAGATGATGTACACGTGACCCAGCAGACCTTCCCTGAGGCCCCCGTTGTCGGTGACAAGGGCTGAGACGGTGACAGCAGCCGTGTCCTGAGCGCGTCTGTGGCGGGGGGTGTGCAGACCCTGGAGACGCGGCGGCACTCGGTGTGGCCGTGTCACTGCCGCCCCGCCGAGCAGGTGCCGTCTCAGGGAGCCGGGGGGCCGCCCGCCCTGCACTGTGTCCTGGCTCTTCAAGGCTCACTCTGACACCTTGAGTTAAGTTACAGCAAAAATGTAGAATTTGTGAAAAGTTTAAGTAACATTTTTAAGATATAGCCTATGTTTTAACAAACAAGCAGTTAGAAATCTGAGGACTCCTGAAGCCGTGGATGGAAAGGGTGACAGGGACGTCCCTCTCTGGCCGGGTACCTGCAAGCGTGGGTGGCACTGAGCGGACCTGAGAGAGCGTGTCTCTGAGATCCTGTCACAGAGCGAGGCCGCAGGGGTGATGCGGCCCCCAGACTGGAGGGCCGGCCGGGTGGACCACGACGCCCCGAGCTGGCGCCCCGGCTGAGGGGGCGGAAAGCCAGAGGCTCCGGGATGGGGGTTTGGGAGAGAAGAGCACCTAGGGGCCCGGCCTCAAGGGCCCCCACTTCTGTGAGCTTTGCCTGCAGGAGCGCCACCATGGTGTCTCGGTGAAGGTCAAAGAAAAACCCACTTGTGCTGCTGGCGGGGGAGGGGGGAGGAGAGGAGCTGCTCTGAAGTGTGTGTGGACACTTGGTCCTTCCCAAGAGGCCCGCCCCCCAGAGCAGGCCCGCCCCCCCAGAGCAGCCCCGCCGGCCTTGCCCTGGGACCCAAGGGGCCGCTGCGAAGTGTGTGCCAAGGTTGNCACCATGGTGTCTCGGTGAAGGTCAAAGAAAAACCCACTTGTGCTGCTGGCGGGGGAGGGGGGAGGAGAGGAGCTGCTCTGAAGTGTGTGTGGACACTTGATCCTCCCCAAGAGGCCCGCCCCCCAGAGCAGGCCCGCCCCCCCAGAGCAGCCCCGCCGGCCTTGCCCTGGGACCCAAGGGGCCGCTGCGAAGTGTGTGCCAAGGTTGCAGCCGGGGCTCTGCTGGCGAAAGGCCGAGGCGGGGCCACGAGGCTGCAGGACAGTGTCCCTGCGCCCAGCCGCAGTGCCCGTCACCACGGCCCCGTGTGGCGGAGGCCTGCAGCACTCACCTGGCGGGAGAGACCACAGGGGAGGGAGAACAGGACACGGGCCGAGGGCCCAGCCCCCGGGCCCTGCAGGGAACAGCCCGGCTCCTCGCCACACACACTCAAAGCCTCGTGTAAAAGGCCCGTCTGCTCAGCTCGTCCCCAGTCATTCGTGTTTTGCTCTCTGCCAAAAGTTAGAAACCGAGCTGACAGCCAGGAGGCCCTGTGTGCAGAGAGCAGGCTCACTCAGAGCCGGACCGCGAGGTGGCCTCGGCGCGGGGCTGTCAGCGGGCGCTGTGCGTGGCTGTGGCTCACACGCCAGAGGCGCCCGTGGGAGGACAGACCGCGTGGAGCCGCAGATGGCAGCACGAGTCACGACGGAAACCATGAATCCACGGGACCAGCTCAAAACGAAGGACAGTGTAGCACGCACCAGGCCTTTGCCAGGCCCGCCAGCCCAGACGCGGCTGAAGACAGAGCCAGCCGGCCAGGAGAGTGGGGTAGAAAACCTTCCACGCTGAAGAGGAGGAGAAAACACAGCACAAAAGCAGAGCGAGATGTCCGAGCACCGTGGACCCGGCACCGGGACACGCGCGCCGAGGGCCCCGGCACCGGGACACGCGCTAAGGCAGGGCAGCAGGGAAAGGAAGAGAGAAAGGAACAGAAGAAATATTTGAAGTAATGACCAAGGACTTTAAACACTGATAATGGACACCACGCAGCAGAGGCAGAGAGGGAGCTCCTAGGTGGCCGAGCAGGATAAGCGCCCAAAATCTGTGCCCGAGCACGTCCTTCTGAAGCTGCAGAAAGCCAGAGATGAAGGGAAGACCTCGAAAGGAGCAGCGGTGGGTGGGGGTGACCTAGAGAGGAACGCGGACAAGACGCGCGTTGGGCTTCTCAGAAACCGCGGAATAGAGTGGTACAGAATATGTATCGTTGGGAGGAAAAAGTCTAGAATTGTGTATCCAGCAAAATTATCCTTCAAAGTTTAAAGAAAAATAGACTTTCTCAAACACAAGTTGAGGGAATTTGTCTCCAGCAGACCAGTAGACCCACACGCGGGGGGAAGAGCGCGAGAGACGAGTAAACGGACGTAACGTGTTGGATTTGTTGTTCTTAGTCTGACAGAGAACCTTTGTGCAGAGTGTCAGCAGCAGCAACGTTCTGGGTGACTGCGGCTTCTGGACAGGGATGAATAGCAGCGCACTGAGGTGGCGGGGACAGAGCCGGCGCTCTGTCGCAGGGAGCGTGCGCTCTCGGAGGGTACAAAGCTCTGTGAGGGCGGACCTGGATCAGCTATAAACGTGTATCTCAAACTATGGCAATGAAAAACTTTGAAAATGAAACACAGTTGGCACAGAGAGAATGGGGCTGTGTAAAGTGCTCAGTTAAACCAGAGAAGGCAGGAAGAGGCGAAGACAAAAAAAGACACAGGAAACGAAGGCAACAAATGGAAAAGTTACTGACATGGAGTTTCTTACTCCAGCTATAACAAGAGTCACTTTCGACGTTAGTGGTGCAAACACACCAATTATAAGACAGAAGCTGTCCGAGTGGTCAACAAAACAATACCCAACTATGCCTTGTCCGCTAGGAGCCCACATAAACTATGTAGACACATATGTATTAAAAGTAAAGAGATGGGGGCGCCTGGGTGGCTTAGTCGGTTAAGCGTCCGACTTTCGCTTAGGTCATGATCTCGCGGTTCGTGGGTTCGAGCCCCGTGTCGGGCTCTGTGCTGACTGCCAGCTCGGAGCCTGGAGCCTGTTTCAGTCTGTGACTCCCTCTCTCTCTGACCCTCCCCTGCTCATGCTGTCTCTCTCTCTCTCTCTCTCTCTCTCTCCTAGAAATAAAAAAAAAAAAAAGAAAAGAGATGGACAGAGATAGACGACACTAACACTAATTAAAAAGAACACTGAGACAGCAATATTAACTTCAGACGCCACAGGCTTCAGAGCACGGAGACTTGTTGGGGTTAGAAACAAAGCCATTTACTACATAATGATAAAAGGGTCAATTCTCTAAGAAGACATAACAGTTCTTTTTTTTTTTTAATATTTATTTATTTTTGAGAGACAGAGAGACAGAGCATGAGCAGGGAAGGGGCAGAGAGGGAGACACAGAATCTGAACCAGGCTTCAGGCTCCGAGCTGTCAGCCCAGAGCCCAACGCGGGGCTGGAACTCACGAACCGCGAGATCATGACCTAAGCCAAAGTTGGCCGCTTAACCGACTGAGCCACCCAGGCGCCCCAGCATAGCAATTCTTAATGTGTACGCACTTAACAACAGACCATCGCAACACAAGAGGCAAAAACTGATGGAACATCAAGGAGAAATGGATGAATCCGCTGTTAGCTGGCGCCTCCAGCGCCCCCATCAGAGACCCGGCAAGGCAGAGACTCGGTAAGGGCGTGGTCCAGCTCAACAGCACCGTCAGTCACCTGGAGCTCACTGACGCTTATATAACATTCTGTCCAACAACAGCAGAACACACATTCTTCTCAAGTTCACATGAAACATTCACCATGATATACCGCGTTCTGGGCCATAAAACACCCCACAACAAATTTAAAGGAACAGAAATCATGCACAGTATACTCTTGGGCCACAGTGGAATTTAACTAGAAATCAGTAACAGTAAGTAGCTGGAAAATCCCAAAATTCTTGTGTCAAAAGTTCAAAAGTGACAGAAGTAAAAACAGTGAATCACTGAGGTAATAATTGGTTGCACACGTCAGCAAGACCCTTTGCAAAGCCGAGCGCTCAGACCGAGCTGTGGAGTGAGGCTCCTGGGTGTGTTGTTAAACAACAACTTACACGGTGTATAGGCAGTTGCTGCTGCTTCTTACTCGTGATTGGTCATGAGATTAGAGGTCTCTTTTTTAAAAAAATTTTTTTAACTTTTATTTATTTTTGAGACAAGGCATTAGGAGAGGAGGGGCAGAGAGAGAGGGAGATAGAGAATCTGAAGCAGGCTCCAGGCTCTGATCTGTTTGTCAGCACAGAGCCTGACATGGGGCTCAAACTCACAAACCATGAGCTCATGACCTGAGCTGAAGTCGGACGTTCAACCAACTGGTCACCCAGGTGCCCCTAGAGTTCTCTTAAGTCACAGGGAATCACTTAGTGGTTTCCTCCTGTCAGCCTTTGGAAACAGTTTGAGGTGCTTATGATTGTCAGAGGTGTGAGCAAGAAATGAACCAGTTTAAGTTAGTCTTGCAAAATAAGCTAATTTCAGCTATGTTTATATGACTGAATTGGCTGTCTACTTGGGGAATTTTAAAGGCTGGTCACTATTTTTTATTTTAACACTTGGATGTTAAAGAACACACACTTATAACTAACACATGGGTCGAAGAATAAATCTCAAGAAAAATTTTAAAAGCATTTTGAGTTGAATGAAAATGAAATACAGCTGATCAGAATTTGTGGGATACAGTGAAAGCCGAGTGTGGGTAGCATCCAATGTGTACAGTAGAAAAGAGGTAAGACCTAAAAGCAATAATCGAAGCTTCTGCCTTAGGAATCTAGAAGAAGAGCAAAGTAAATCCAAATCATAAGGAAAGAAATAATAAAAATTAGAGCATAAATCAATGAAATTGAAAACAGGAACTCAATAGAGAAAATTAACAAAACTCAAAGCTGATTTTTTGAAAAGGTCAATAAAATTGATAGACCTCTAGTCAGGCTAACCAAGAAAAAGGAAAACACAATTTACTGATGTTAGAAATGAGACAGGGCTCATCACTACCGACAGCATGGACACTAAAAGGATAATAAAGGTATATTGTGAATAGGCCTATAAATTTGACAATTTAGATGGGCCAATTCCTTGAAAGATGCAATCTACCAAACCTCCTAAATGGAGGACTAGATCATCTGAATAGGCCTTTATCTATCAAGGAAATTGAATCAATAATGAATAACCTTCTAAAACAGAAAGCACCAGGCCCAGATGGTTTCACTGTGAATTCTACCAAACATTAAAGGAAGAAATTACAATCTCTTCCAGAAAGTAGAAGCAGAGGGAAAACTTTTCTAACTCATTCTGTGAGACCAACCTTACCTCATCCCCAAACCAAATAAGGAAGTCATAAAAAAGGAAGACCTTAGGCCAGTGTGTCTCTCATGAACATAAAATGCGAAACTCTTCAGCATAGTATTAACAACTTGAATTCAACAGTGTGTAAGAAAGATTCTATACCATGACAGATTGAGATTTATTCCAGGTACGCAAGACTGATTCTACATTTGAAACTCAGTTAATGTAATACATCATATCAACAAACTAAAGAAGAAAATCACATGATCGTGTCAATGGATGCAGAAAAGTATTTGACTAAATCTGACACCTATTCATAATAAAAACTCTCAGCAAACTAGGCATAGGGAAGAAGTACTTGGTAAAGAACAGCTAGAGAAACCTACTCCACATCACACATAATAGGGATGAGATGCATTTGCTCTTAGAGTCAGGAACAAGGCAAGGACGTCCACTCACCATTTCTCTTCCACATTGCACTAGAAATCTTGGCTGTGCATTAAGACAAGAAGAGGAAATAAAAGGCTTATTGATGGGGGTCGGGGTCAAGGAATAAAGCGGCCTTAGTTCTCAGATGACATAATTATGAAGAAAATCTGAAAGGATCATCAACAACAAAAACTGGTACAAATAAGGTTACAGGATACATGGTTAATATACAAAAGTCAATGGCTTTTTTATATCAACCGTGAATGGGTGGAATTTGAAATTAAAAACAAGATGCCATTTACATTAGCATACAACACAAGAAATGCTTAGGAATAAATCTAGCAAAATATGTACAAGATTAATACAAGGAAGGGGTACTGGGCAGCTCAGGCAGTTGAGCATCCAACCAGCTCAGGTCATGATCTCAAGGTGCACGAGTTCACATTAGGCTCTGGGCCGAGAGCTCAGAGTCCACTTGGGATCCTCCATCCTCCTCTCTCTCTCTGCCCCCCTCCCAATAAATAAAGACTTTAAAAAAGATTAATATGAGAAAAAGTACAAAACTGTGCTGAAAGAAATCAAAGAGGATCTAAATAAGCAGAGCAATATCCCATGTTCATGGACAGGAAGACTCAGTATTGCCAGTATATCGGATCCTACCAGTTTGATCCATTGATTCAGTGCAATCTTAATCAAAACTCCAGCAAGTGACTGGAGACCTCAACAAATTGATTTTAATGTTTATAGGGAAGAGACAAAAGACCCAGAATAGCCAACCCAATATTGAAGGAGAAGAACAAGGTTGTAAGGCTGATACTACCTGATCTGAAGACTCACGGTAAAGCGACAGTAATCAAGATGGTGTGGGGTTGGCAGAAAAGTAGACACATGAGTCAGTGGATCAGAGAAATAGACCCACATAAATACAGGTGACTAATGTTTGACAAAGAGCAAAGGTAACGCAGTGAGCAGAGATGGTCTCTTCAACAGATGGTGCTAGAACCACTGGGCGTCCATGTGCAAAACAGTGAATCCAGACCCAGATCGTCCACCTTCACAAAAGTTAACTGAAAGTGGGTCACAGAATTAAGTATAAATCATGAGAGTATAAAATACCCAGAAGATAACACAGAAACCGCAAGTGACTTCGGGCTTGGTAATGACATTTAAATACAACTCCACAACCCATGAAGAAAATTGGTAAGTTAGACTTTGTTAAACTTAAAAGTTTCTGGTCTATGAAATACACTGTTGAGGGAGTGGAAAGAGAAGCCCTAGATGGGAGAAGCTCTTTGCAAACGACACACCTGGTAATCCAGCATATGCCAGGAGCTCTTAAAGCTCAACGGTAAGAAAACAGTCCAATGGAAAGATGAGCCAAAACTTTTAACAGACACCTCACTCAAGAAGATACACAGATGGCACATAAAAATATGCGCATGTGCCCACATCGTGTGTAAGGAGACAGCACCCGCACCTGTTGGCACGGCTGGAGTCCAGAGCACTGACCGCACCGGGTGCCGGTGGGGGGAGAGGGTGGAGCATCAAGACCCTCGCTCCTGGCCACTGGGGGTGCGACGCGGTGCAGCCACTTTGGAGGACCGTCTGGTGGTTTCTTATAAACTAAACGCAGGCTTCCTGTGAGTCCAGCGATCACGCTTGCCATGTTACCCAAAGGAGCCGAAATTTTATGTCCATACAAAACCCGACACAGACGTATTTATAACATCTTTATTCATAATTACCCCAAACTAGAAGAAACCAGAATATGTCCTTTCTAGGTGAATGGATAAGCAGACTATGGAATATTTCAAACAGTGAAATATTACACAGCAATAAGGTGAAGCCACAGAAAGACAAACAAGAGCCTTAAATGTGTATTTCTGAGTGAAGGGAGCCCGCGGGGAAAGGCTGTAGCGAGCTGACGTTTACGGAAGGGCAGGAGACGGGTGTAAGCAGTCACGTTGCAGGCGCTGGGGAGGGGGGAGTCGGCCCAGCACCGAGCACGTCCCGACAGCGGGGGGGTCGGTGCGATGCCGCAGTGCTGGGCGTGTGTCTCCGTGCCTTGGTCCGAGCCCCTGGCACACCCAGCACCACCATGAGCCGTGGTGCCGGGCCGGGTGTCCCTGCTGAAGGAACGCGGCGTGGCGGCGGCGGGACAGGCAGGGCGGGCGGGGCGGCGTGCTTCCTGTTGCGGTGTTTTTGTGCCTAAAACCGCTCTAAATAGTAAAGTCTATTTTTTAACAAAGCACGAACTCCTTTCTCTCCAGCCCTCCCCATCTCTTCCTTTTCACTCAGAGGCAACGAGGGTTTTCATCTGAAGCTAAGTTGCCTTCCTGCCACGGCCTCTTCTCTTCTTCACTGACCTGAAACCCCGCAGACCCAGTGCCGCCCTGTCACCACGAGATGCTGGGCCTGTGCCCTGGGGGCGTGTGCCCTGGGGGCGTGCTCCGCCTGTGCTCAGGACCTGGTGCCTCGGCCGCCTGCTGTCCTGACTCCGGCTTGACCACGAGGGGCCGACCAGTGGAGGAAGAGCCCAGGGGACAGCAGGCTGCAGAGCTGGGCCTTTGCTGGGGACTCCCCGGCAAGGACGGAGCTCTGGGGACCCGGGCTAGAAAGGAGGCAGGGCAAGGCGGCCCCAGGAGCCCACAGACACGCTAAAGCCACGTGGTGTGCATGACAGTGCCAGCGGGACGGGCAGGTGTGGGTGCGGGCTCAGGGCTGCCCTCCCGCTGGCGGCTAGCTCCCCGGGGAGGGGGTGGCCCCCACGCACCTGTGGCAGGGGCCCACGGCCGTCTCAGATGGGCACGTGCACCCCCACCTCTCCAGTGTGGTGCCCTCACCCGGGGCTGGTACGTGGTAAATGCTGCCCTCCCCTGGGCACGGCGGGGGGCGGGGGTGCTGGTTCCAGGAAGTGCTGCCTGTGACCGGCACGCTTCTGTGCCACGTCCATTCGAGGCAAATGTCAGGAATGGGGTCCTGGCTACACGGTGGTCACTCATTCATTCACACAAGCCGTGCCCAGCTGCCCCCTGGCACCAGCCTCCTGGCCAGTGGGGTTTGCCCTGTTTCCCTCAATGGGCGTCTGGAGGCAGTGGTGACTGGTGAGGGGACCAGCTTCCCACACCCACCAGTCACCTCAGCAGGTGGCGCTCGGGTTTGGGAACAGGGCCAGAGGGACGGTGGGTACAGTGAGCAGCTGTGTGTCTGGGGATGGCTCCACGTCACCGCTCTGTCCTGAATTCCCCGGGTCACCAAACGTCTCCTCGTGTGTCCCCCTGGTGGGGCAGGTCACAGTTGATGAGTCTTTACCCTCCAGTGCTTTGCTTTGACCTGGGGTTCACTCTCCTCTGAACCCACAGTGGCCAGAGCTTTGTCCCAACCCCAGAACATCTGTCTCCCTCCCGCCGTCCGCCCCCATCAGTGGGTCTGTGGGTGCATCGCGTTCCAGGAGCTGCAGAAGGGAGCACCGTGGGGCAGGGAGCCCTGCAGACTCTGGGAGCACACCTCAGGATTCGTCCCCAGACACCCCTTACCCGCCGTGGGCTCCCCCCCGCCCCGGACCCAGCCGGCCGCCGTCAGGGCCCGCGCGCTGCCCAAGGTCCCTGCCTGCGGCCTTGGGGAAGCCAGTAGCCTCCACACCCCCCGGCCACTTGTGAGACTCCGGCGTGGGTGTGGGGCGTGCGGCTGTGGAAGGAAGGAGTCCCGGGCCTTGATGTGAACGGACAGGGGCGTCAGCCCAGGCCTGGGGTCTGGGGAGCCACAGGCAGAGAGGCCGAGCGCCCCACGCCGTGTCTGCCCTGTCTCACATAAAAACTGCTCTTCCCTGGACGTGAGTGATGTTGGCTGGATGTGAGGAGGAAATCGATGTTATTAAATAAATTCGTATTAAGGTATGAGTGAACGGTAATTCTGCAGCCGCCTTGAACATATTCATGGTTTTACGGAGGATGCCAATTAGCCCTTGTAAATCTGCAGGATGGAAGCTCTTAAGGGATAATGAAGTGGAGTGTCGGGCTCTGGGGCGTGGATGGCAATTTACGAGCCACTGGCGTCCCCGGAGCAGCGGGTCCCCTCCCTGGGGCCTCCCTCGCTCCCCATGGGGCTGTGCTGCTTGGGTGGGGCGTAGCGATGCCGCCATTCATGTCACCGTTCTGCTCTTTTCCAGCCAAGAAGTATAAAAAGGTCACGGGCAAGGAGATCTACTCGGACACGCTGGAGAGCACGCCCATGCTGGAGAAGGAGAAGTTCCCCCAGGACTACTTCCCCGAGGTGCGTGGCGCCCGCCCGCCCCTCTCGCGGGAACTTCTCCGAGTGCGCGCCGCAGGAGCGGATTTAGGGCCTGAGGTCTTCATGCTTCGGGGCAGGGACCCCAGCCTGGCTGCGCCGTCGTTCCGGGAGGGGCTGACCCCACGCGGGCCGGCCCAGTGGTCTTCCTGGNGGTGGTCTTCGGGGGGGGCCGGGAGAGCCAGCCGGGTCCGCCCCCGTGTGAGCCGCCACGTTTTCTAACCGTCGTTTCCAGGCAGAAGCACCTTGCCCACAGGATGTAGGAAAATAACAATCAGTTCGTGTGGGGCCCGGAGAAGCCTGGGGCCTCCCCGGAGGCGCGAGATGCCAGCAGGTGGACGTGGCCAGCGGTGACGCGGGCCCTCTCCTGGCGCCCCAGTGCTGGGAGGGCCCTCTGGCCATGTCACGGGTCCGGCCTCGGGGCAGCAGCCGGCAAGAGGCACCGTGGACAATCGGAGCCTCCCCGTGGNCCCCCTCCCCGTGTCCGCGTGCCTGCTCCTATCTGACGGGCACTTGCATCTGTCCCCACGGGGTCTGGCAGGGTTCTGTGCAGCTGCACTTCTGGGCGCTGTCGCTGTGGCTCTGGGCATCTTGGATTGGGCACCAGTAAACGGGACCGCCGATGCGGAACCCGCTAATCCTGTGTGACTCGCGTGCTAGCCGGGCTTGCCTCCTGTGGTCCTGTCACACCGCGGTGGGACGTGGGGCGCGGGGGTGGCGTGGTACCGCCACACAGGAGGCCGGCTCCGCGCGAGAAGGACAGCCCCACAGGGCGCTTCTGCCTGAGGCTCCCTGCCGTCCGCGGAGACGCCCACCTGCGCCGGGAGCTGATTTCCAGCAAGGCCACGAGGGCATTAACTTGTCTGTGCCCCGAGTGCAGGGTGAAGGATGGGCGTGCTTGTCATTCCGGGCAAGCGTCCTCATCCCTTGTCCCTGAGCCAAGGACGTGGTGTCAGGGGGCCGGCCCCTGTCCTGGCTGCCCAGCCCCTGCTTCCCTTGAGGTTGGAGCATGGCCGGAAAGCTCTGGAAGCAGCTGAGGGACTCCTGTGGCCCTCCCTGCACCTCAACCCAGGGCTGTTGTCCCCTCGGAGATGCCAGAGGCCACAGAGTCGGCTTCAGAGCCGAGCAGGGTCCCTGAGAGTGACCACGGGCCCCAGGGGACACAGCTGGGAGGGCTGGGGGGGGCCGAGCCAGGGCACAGCAGGCCTGACGGGCGCCCGGGGGTTCGGGAGCAGGCGTCCCGGCGTCCTGTCCACAAGGGAGTCCCTGGCCCCAGGCCCCTCAGGCCGCCTCTCTGCTGTTCCCAGCAGCCGAGCATCGCCCGTCTCCTTCCTCCTCGGCCCGGTTGGGACGCTCACCCTGGCACGGTGAGCTTGTGGCCCAGAGGGGTGGGTCCCCCGCAGGGTGTGCACAGGAGGGCAAGGACTCTGGGGGGCCAGCGAGGGGCGCGTCTGCAGTGTCCACCTGCCCGAAGGCGGTGCTTGCCGAGGAGCGAGTGGCTGGCCATGACCCAGCCTCCACGGGGACGTGCTGAGTGGCACCTCANGCTGGTGCCTGCCGGTCGCCCCGTGTGCAGCGCGCCTCCCAGCCCCCTCCTCCTCCCGCCCCTGGGCCCCCGGCGGCACCTCTGGCCTCATCCTCGTCGCAGGAGCCCCTGGAGGCTGCGGGCTGCGGGCTGTGAGCCCGAGAGAAGCGGCCTCCGTGGTGTTCTCCGCATCCCTCTGGGTGCCAGGAGGGGAGGGCACGGCAGTGCCCCGAGCGGGCCGCCCACAGAGCAGTTGGGCCCCTGCTGAGCCCCCGACCCTGAGTCTCTGTACCCCCAGGACGGGGGGCCCCCCTCTGAGGGGCCCCCCGCTCCCTGGCCCTCAGGCTCTCTCCGGCTCCCCAGCCCCCAGCGCGCGTGGGGCCCTGCGGCCTGGCCCCGACCCCAGCTCCTCCCTCCGCTGGCCCGGGCCATGCGGGCTCAGCACGAAGTCTAGGGCTTCGCTCCAGTGGCGCCGTCCCGCTGCCTACACCCCCTCAGAGGGCAGGCGCCGCGGGGGCCCCGATGCCTTGGCCAGGGCACGGCCCCCTCTGAGGTGCTGGTGTGGCTTCGTGGGGGCAGACACGTCTCTCCTGGGGGAGCAGGGGGGGTCGAGGCCCCAGCTCCCCGGTGGCCCCCGCCCCATCCCCGGGCAGACCTCGGTCTCTCAGCTCGAGGGCGGTGGCCCTGGCCCCCCTGTGGTCACCATCCTCATTCTGCTCCCACGGCCACGGCCACGGCCACGCCGGAGACTGTCAGTCCCTGGTCCGTGTGCTCTGACAGCGTGGGAAGCGCGCGTGGCTTCACTAACAGAAGGAAAAGCATATTTAGAAAACGCGTAAAGGCCCCCAACTTTCCACCGCTAGCATGGTGTTTTCGGGTGTGCGGAAGTCTGCGTCTGTACTCGGAGCCTCTGCCTCGCACGGTCCGTCCCCCCGGGCAGGGCCCTCGGGGGCCGCGTCCGCAGCCCTGTTCCCGAGACTCCCAGCCAGTCACTCAGCTTTCTCTGAACACTTTTTAGGGGAAGGAATTAGCCTAAGCCTGATTTCTCTTCTTTTATTACTGTCACTTAAGGATAATCTAAATGTAATTACCATGATGGAGGCATAATGCAATTCCAAATAATTACAGCCCACCGCATGTAAAACTAACAAAACTTTCTCTGTTGATTTATGGGTGCTTTTGGCTCGGCATGAAATTCAAATGCTGCCTCTGGGAGCAGCACTCCAGATAATGTGAGACCATTTTTAAAAAGCAGATTTGTGTAGTCGATCAGGGCCGAGGCATTTTTTTCCTCTTGCCCGTAGTGAGAAATCGGTTGTTACCATAGATCACGGGGACTGCTCCAAGCGCTTATGAAAGATGGATTAATTTCACTAATGCTCCAAAGCGGGCCTTTCACGGGCAAGGCTGCGCGCTGATAACCCCCCTGCAGCCTCCCTTTTCTCCGTGGTGATTTATGCCGTCCTTTAGTGGATGAACCATCCTGCATTCGCCATCCATCTGCTGGCTAAAGGAATCCTATTAACAGGAGGTCTGAGCACGGACTTAATACTGCAAGCTGAGTGATCCGGCAGCCCCCCACTGCCCGGCGTGACGTGGTCTCATTCCCCGGCAGCAGCTCCCTGCAAGCTGGGTGGGCACCCGGCTGCTGCTGCCCCTGCACGGTCGCCCGGTGGCCTCCGGGGGGCTCCAGAAGCACCTGGTGACCAGGAAGTGAAACAGATCAATTGACATTTGAGGGAACCCCCAGCCCGTGATGGAGGCAGCAGACTCCCATCTCCAGCCCTTCTGGGTGCAGGGCTGCTGTGGGCGTGTGTGTGTGTGTGTGCGCGCGCGCGCGCGTGCGCGCATGTGCACACACGCGTGTTCCCTGTAGGGGGTTATGCAGTGAAGCCTCACAGGGCAGGCACTTGCACCTTCTGATGACTGAGGTGTGTTCCTAGCCCTGCCCAGCCTGACCCAGGGCTCAGCCACAGTAGGGAAGGGGTGGTCACAGCAAGGGGACTTGGGTCCAGGCTTAGGGAAATGTCAGTTTTGGTCCTTTCTCCAAGGAGCCGCTGCTGTCAGGCAGGTGGCAGTGTTCAGGCCTGGGTCTGTGCCATGAACGTGACCACATTGGCCACGACTGCCTCCCTGGCCCTCTGGGGGAAGGCTGTGGGGCACTCTATAGGTGAGGAAGGCAGTTTCTGGAAGGCCCCCGGCGTTACGCCTAAGGACCCGCGTTCACCTGCGGAGCACAGGTTTCCACACAGGAGGTCACAGGCTGCAGCCCCACCTTATCATCGTGTGAAATTACTTGGAAATGCAACCTGAACACATTTGTAATTGTAATGATGACTTACCTCAAAAGAAATGTATTTTCTACAAACGTTTAGTCAAAACATTTGGGTGTGGGGATGCCTGCCAGTCGGTTGAATGTCTCACTCTAGATTTCTGCTCAGGTCAAGATCCCAGGGTCATGGGATCGAGCCCCATGTTGAGTTCCACGCTGAGCATGGAGCCTGCTTGGGATTCTCTCTCTCTCTCCCTCTCTCTCTCTCTCCCCACCCTCCAACCGCCCCTTAGGCTCCTGTGCACGTGCTGTCTCTCATTCTCTCTAAACTTAAAAAAAATTATAAAAAATATTTGGGTGTGACAATGCCATATTGTTAAACTTTTTGAGATTTATTTACTATGTAGTTAAAAATCTTAAAGCGAGTTAGAATCTTCCGAAAATTATAGTTATTACAAATCTGTGAAGTATGAAAAAGTAAGGTGTTGTTGCCTGCTGTGTATCTGTTCTATTAATAATACTAAACAGTGTTATGTTATTGTGGAAACTTTAAGTATCTAAAAAAAGATTCACCCACACCTATTGAAGACACGCATACAGGCGTACATGTACAGAAACACTTTAGTTAACACATAATTGAGAATTGAGAACAGTAATTTTTTGTTATTAAATTTGCAGATACCTTTCCATTTTTAATGGAAATAAAACCAGTGCTGGTTATGTTAAATTCTGGGCAAGAACCCACACGTATTCGGCCTCAGCAGCACCGCCCTGCACAGGGCAGTGGGGGGAGGGGGGGGTCCTCCTGTCCTGCGTCTGTCCTGGCTTCTGGAAGGAACCCTCCGGAAGCAGGGTGGATGCATCCCCGTTCGCTCCTCCACACCTGCCCCGGGTGCTATGGGTGCAGCGGCGGAGCAGAGGCCGCAGCCTTGAGGAGTGTGCACGCTGGTGCCTGCGGAGCGTCCGTGGGTTGTACGTGAGCGGGGGGAGCTCAGGTCAGGGCCGGGAGGGGTGCATCCGTGGGTTGTACGTGAGCGGGGGGAGCTCAGGTCAGGGCCGGGAGGGGTGCTGGGCTCGGCCGAGAGTGTTCGGGGACGGCAGGTGGGAAGCAGCCACCGAGTCCCGAGCACTTCTGAGATCAGGGAGGGAAAAGCACCCCCGCACCCCACAGTGACTGGCTGTGGGTCGTCTAAGGTCGGCAGCGCCCCGGGGCTGAGGGGCCCCATCCTTCGGTGCAGGGCCGCTGCAGGGGAGGTTCCTGGGGAACAGAGGAGTGGGGATCCCACCCAGGGAGCCCGAGACCCGAACAAATCCAGACGCGATTTACTCCAACCAAGCGCGTCCTCTGGAGCAAGCTGAGAAAGACTTAGGATAAGTACGTTTAGGCACTCAGAGCGCGAAGGAAGGCAGAAGACAGGGTCTGTGAAACTAAAACAGCCCAAGACAACGAAATAAAAGGAGGGAGGCCGGGGGGAGGGCGCAGAGCCGGCGAGCAGAGCTGTGGACGGGCGAGGGGCGGCGGACCCTGCCGCCGACACCGCGCTTGCTTTCGCTTGGCTGGGCTACGGGTTTCACTCTTTACAGGGAAGTTCAGTTAAAAGACACGAGGGGCCCATGGGGAGGCTCCGCTGCTCCCCCAGGGGAAGACCGGAGAGGAGCTGCAGGGCGGCTGTGGCAGGACGGAGCTTTCTGGAACTGAAGACCTGGTGGAGGGAGAGCACGATGCAGCCTCACCGGCCTGCGGGCGGCCTCAGGGCGTCCACGGCACAGTCAGCAGGAGGCGGGCAAAGGTGGTGCTGGCGGGTGGGCCACGTGGACACGTGCTGCGCGACGTGGACACTGGCCCTGGGCGACCCTAGGGCGTCAGGGCGGTGAGGGAGGCCTTCAGAGGGTCGCACCCGGAAGTGACAGTGACCTTGGAGACAGCCCCTCCCTGCAGCAGGACGTTGCTATAGGAACCAAGCTAGGCACCTTGGGGAGCGGGTCCTCAGGGCAGAACTTGGGTGCGGCAGTCGCTGAGGGGGTGTGGGGTCAGGGAGGGGTTTGTAGCCACTGAATTACTTGTACTACAGAAAGAGTAACCACTGAATTGTCTAGAGCCCCTGTTACTCTGGACCTTTCTCTCAGCCAGAACCCTTTCCATCAGCATTCAACCATGGGTCCTGTGGGGTTACCCCAGCACCAAAAGCCCAGGCCCACTGAGGCCAAGTCACCAGGCCACCCTCCTCTGTCCCGGGAGCTGCTCCTGCCGTGACGGCAGAGGGACACACCTCTGGGGTTGGGAAGATGGCACTTTTCCATGCCGTGTTCTGAAGTGTTTGCAAACTGGTGTCTCGGGGGGTCAGAGCCTCCCGGGGGCTCGAGCGGCGCGTGAGCAGAGCCCTGGCCACACTGTCTGGGCTGCGAACAGCCGCGAACGGCTGTGTAAGTGCAATTTAATCCAGACCACACAGGACTCTGAAGTTAGAGCTTTGCCGGGTGCGGGGGCCCAGCTGACCGTGGCTCCCGCGTGGGCCAGCGTGACACACCTCCCCTCCCTGCTCGGTGTGAGCTCACTGGACGAGGGAGAAGACAGCACCACCGGCCTCTCCCCTGCCCCGTCCCGTCCCTGCACGAACCCGCCAGAGAGGAGTGTGAGAAACACAGACCCTTCTCCCAGCTTCTAGAACACAGGCTGTTTTTAGGGAAAGTGTAGCAGAAGTAAATGCTGGGTTTCTTTGGCCTGACACCAGGGGCCTGTGCTGCTCCCGCGCTCGGGGTCACTGACCCTGGAGCCACTTGGGAGGCGGCTTCGGGCGGGACCTCTGGCGGCCAGCTCCCTTCCGTCCGGGCCGGGACCTCTCAGGGCGTGTGCGAGCCGTCCTCTGCGCCTGGCCAGGGGTGTCCTGGTCTCCTGGCGGCCTGATCATAGATGTCACGTCCCCACGGCTGAGCGTGAGGTGCTCCGCTTTCACCAGGCGCTGCGGTTCTGAGCAGGGGTCCCTCCACGGAGAGATGATGGGAAAGCACCGGGGCGGCGCCTGGGCGGCTGTTATGCACCCTTCCCTCCTCTTTGGCACTGGCTCACCTGTGCATCCCGTTTGTTTTTCAGTGCAAGTGGTCAAGAAAAGGCTTCGTTCGGACAAGATGGTGTGTCGCGGACTGGTAGGTTTACTGTGGGGACTTTACCTCCGCTTCTAAATTCTGGAACCTTCCCGCCCATTGTGCACGAGTGGTGTGGGGAGCTGCCCTGACCTGAAAGCCCCAAGTGCCCACCCCTCTGGCCCACCTTGTTCTTGGTGACGCCGTGTGACAGGGCATGTCGTCGCTGGTCCCCGCATCCCACGCCCCCGCGCCAGCCCACGGAGGCCCCACCACCTCCTCCCGGGGCACCAGCGTCGCCCAGGCAGCGCTCCCACGGCGGTCCCAGCGCGGCCGCGGTCCGCTGCAGTCGGCACGGGGCAGGCGGAGCCC
>NW_027529672.1:8141254-8142035 GCF_008692635.1 Crocuta crocuta
TTGGCTAGCTCTCCGTCCGGCACGGCCCCCCCTGCTGCTGAAACCCCTTACCTGCTTTCCTAACGTGTGCTCACGGGGCCACGCAGGGCTGAGGACGCCGGCCGTCTGCACCCGCTCTCAGGGCCCTAGGGTGGCCCTGGGAAGGCCTTCTGCTGGCTGAGGGTGCATGCAGGCGGGGCGCCCCACCCCAGGCCGGCCCTCAGCCTCCTCTGCTGTTGGCCCGGGACCCTCCCCGGAGCCCGTCCGGCGGGCTCCCTGGAGCAGGGGTGGAGGAGCCCCTGGCGGAGGTGCAGACTCACTGATGGGCTCCAGGGAGCACCTTGTGCCCTGGCGCACGCCGTGCATGGTCGTGAGCTTGGCACACGCATCTCACGGGGTCTTGGGCCCCGAGTCCTGGCACTGTGACAGCTGCAGTGTGCTTGTGCCCCCACACCGACCCCCGTGAGGCCGCCTGTCTGCGGCGACGCCTCGGGCTCCCCGTGGGGCAGGAAGGCCGACAGCCAGGTTCCTGCCTCCCCTCCTCCTCCCCGCCTCCCCCGGCGCAGAGACCCACAGCAGGGCTGCCCGGTCCCCTGCGGGCTTCTTGGCGCTGTGAGCCGGGGGCTTCTTGGGTGAAAGGACCCACCTAGTGCCCCTCTTCTGGTGTCACTAACCCACGGGGAGCAGCGGATGGGCCCCCCCCAGCTGCCCTTGAAGGGTCCAGGCCTGGGATTGTGCTGCCTGCTCCTGCCTCTTCTCCCCCTCCCCCCTCCCCCTCCTCCCCTCTCCCCTCCCCCTCCCC
>NW_027529672.1:8142107-8148056 GCF_008692635.1 Crocuta crocuta
CCCTCCTCCCCTCCCTTCCTCCTTCCTCTTCTACCTCCTCCTTCTGTCTTCTTTCTTTCCTCTCTCCTTCCCCCCTCCTTCCTCCCTCTAACTCCTCACCCCCCTCCTGGCCTGGGGAAGCTCCTGCAATCACTCCACACATTGGTCTTTGACAAGAAACAGCCCCTTCTCAGCGACCAGACATGTTTTAGGACCGACGCTGAGGCCGCGTGTGTTCTCTCTGACCAGGCAGGGGCGTCCCGGGCAGCCTGGAGCGGCCGAGCAGGACACGCGTGGGCCCGGGCGGGGCTGCCCCCTGCGACCCTGGGGCCCTGGCTCCCCGTCGCCCTCGGGAGCTGGGCCAGGACGGCGTAGGCGGGACGCAGGCGCCCGGCCCCTCCAGCCTGTGTCACCACGGCTCTTCTGTCCCCGCAGTGCCTTTGACTTGGTGAACATCCACCTTTTCCATGACGCTTCCAATTTGGTCGCTTGGGAGACGAGCCCGTCCGTGTACTCGGGGATCCGGCACAAGGCCCTGGGCTACGTGCTCGACAGGTGGGTGCTGGGTGCCCCCCCCACTGCTCCTCCAGGGCTTACGGCTGCTACTTTTCACCTACTTTTCCTCATCTGTTCCTGTTCACCAAAATACAAAACTTGCAAATGCGGACCCACACCCAGCCGCTGTCCCTGCTTGCGCAGTCCCTGTGAGACGGACTGGAAGGTGGGTGGCCTCACTCTCTCTCCCGGGTCGTGGGGAAAATAAGGAAACGTGCCCAGGGCTGTGGCCTCCCAGACGCGTTGCTGAAGCGTTTACCTTCCCACCAAAGGCTCAGAGATGCTGCCATGCGGGTCCCACGGCCACACAGGCCTTCCCACGGCCCCGGCCCACTGGCTCCGGGCACCTGGGGGCGGCCTGGGCTGTGCAGGCTCAGGCCCCCTGGCTCTGCCTCCCTGCAGCCGGGGGGGGGCGGCAGGCCTGGGGAGGGGCCACTGGGGGGTCTTCCGAGCCGTGCCCCCCCGCCCAGGCTCCCGCCAACCACCCTCACTCCATCTTGTCCTCGCTCCCCCTCCAGGCTGATTTTCAGGACCTTCCCACCCTGGGCCCCGTGGGGCCCGGCACCTGTCTGTGACCCTGCTGTGTGTGACCTTCTGCGGGGTCAGGGCTGGCAGGCATCTGGGAAGGAAGGGCAGCCCCCCGCACCCCAACTGACAGGTTATATTTGGTCGTGGCCCAGCGCCCCTCCTGGTTTGCAGACGGACCTTTGCTGAGGCTCAGCCTAGCGGCGTGAGTGCCCGGGGCCGCCAGGCTCTGCCCAGTCCCCCGAGGAAGCCGTCCCCCACCAGCTACTGTGTTCTCCCGGGCCTGGGAGAGTGGTCACTACCAGACAAGGTCTCCCCATTTCTGCGCAAGTGAACTCAGATCTCCCCGGGGCCCCCGCCGCACTCCCCACCCCTGTGCGGCATCTGCATAAATGTGCCAGTGGTTTAGACTCTGACATTTGACCCTCCCCGTGGATACCCCGCCTGGGCCTGGCCTGCGTGGGGCCTCACCCCCACGTGCCTGGTCCTCCTGGATTCCTCACGGGCTTCTGCAGGGACGCGCTCTGGACGGGGACTTGGAAGGTGTGGGATGGTGGCCATGAGTTCACCTCCAGGGACCTTGAGATCCGGGTTTTCGCCCTATCTGGCCACACGCAGGAGCCGTGAGCGTAGGACACCAGGGTCTGGTTCTCTTGCTATTGCTGATGCACACGGAGGGCCTGGCCTTCCTCCCAGAACAGGTTCTGTGCTGGCTACTCTCGGGGGCTCAGGCTGAGCTGGGAGCAGAGGTGGGACTGACTTGGGGGGATGGTGGACCCGTGGAGGGGGCCTGAGCCAGCCCGAACTCCGGGCACACCGAGTGGGTCCGGGCTCTGTATCCCAGCATGGCTGCCTGTCCCATGCCCGCCCGAGATGGGCCTCCCCCTCCCCTGCTCTCACCCAGGCCCACTCTGGAGGGCCCCCCACATGCGGGCCTCAGCAGTGCCACACTGGAGGCCCCTGGTGACTGAGAACACCAGCCCTGCCCGAGCGGATTCAAACACTCAGGTGGGCGCTGAGCCGTCAGCGCCTGGGCTGGAAGGCCATCTGGTCGTAGGAGGCCAGACAGGGATGTGCGGGTATGTGAGATGCGCAGGAGCAGCACCCTGGGCGGGGGTCGCCTCGAAAGAGCCGT
Source organism: Crocuta crocuta (assembly GCF_008692635.1). Lineage (NCBI taxonomy): Eukaryota > Metazoa > Chordata > Mammalia > Carnivora > Hyaenidae > Crocuta > Crocuta crocuta. Next base: position 8,144,302 of record NW_027529672.1, read on the forward strand.
GACCGGCTCCCCGCACCGAGCTGCTCGGCCGGGGCGCTGTGGACGGGATGGCGAGCCCGTGGCTGGGAGCGAGGACCTGGCCCGAGGCGCAGCCACGTGCCAGCCTTCCAGCCTGATGGCTCCGTGTTGGCTGCACCGGCTTGCTGGGACCTCCCGCGGAGCCCTGGACAGTCCTGTCTTGGTGACAGTAGTCGGGGCATGAAAACGCGTCATTGCCCCCAACTGCTGTCCCTGCGCGGCCTGCGGGAAGCAGCCTCTGGGTTCCGGGAACTTCTCTGCAACTTTGCATTCCCATGAATGGCTCCTGTGGGGCGCGCAGCCAGCCGCAGATCCGGGCCTCCGCGGCGCAGGGCCGGGCCGCCCCGCACAAAGGGCGGCTCTGTAGGAGCGGTGAGTGACGGGCCGGCCTTTCATCGCGCGGCTAACCTTTTGGCGGCCACCAGCAGACTGCATTCTGCTCTGCCGGTGGGGAAGACAATGCCACCAACAGTGCCCCATTCACGGCGTTGGGAACCTCCGGGAGCATTGTCTGCCGCGCTCTGGGGATGCAGGGGGGTGGCCAGGAGGCTCCTGAGAGGGGAGCCTACCTTTCCCCGGCTTAGGCTCCCCGTGGCATCAGACCCACGAGTGGTGGCCCTTGCGCCTGGCTCCCCAGCCCTGAGCGCTGGTGGGGGGCGTGCCGGCTGGGAACAGGCACGCAGTGCCGTGTGTGTGCCTTCCTGGACACCGAAGATTATTCCAGAGTAAGAGCTTACTCTAAAGAAACTTGGGAGACAGAGTCCCTGTCTGAAGCGTGTGCCCCCCACGGTGCCAATGCTGGGCGCCGCGGAGTGCCTCCGTGCAGCGCGTGGCGGTGGTGCAGCCCTGGCACCAGCCTGGGCCTCCTCGGAAGGGGGTCCTGGAGGCGTCAGGAGATGGGTCCTTGGGTCCTGAAGTGCAGCCCATGGGGAACCCCCCACTTTCATTACCAGTAACGACCTTCATCCTTTCTGCACCGTTCTGGGTGCTTTCTTTCAACCTCACGGGAGGTTGGAGGAGACCATCTGCTAGTTAACATGGGGTGTCGCTAACACAGGAGAGGCTGGGGAGCGGGCGACGCGGGGCCCCGGTGCATCCTTGGGACCCCTCCCCCCCGGGCACCTCCAGGCAAACCGTGGGGACAGCTCTGCCCACTTACGGACACCGAGCGCGGCAGCCGGGAGCATTTGGGGGATCAAAGCGGAGCAGAGACCGCGGAGCGCTGCCCCACAGAGCTGCCAGCATCACGATGTCCTGACGTCTCCCGAGCTCTCGGCCGTGAGATGAGATTTTTTTCTACAAGTGACAGGGCTCTTCTGTGTCCCCTTTGAGATGTGGCCTGGCCTAGTTCAACAGAAACATTTTACATTACAACTGTGAAATTCTGGCATAAAACACCCCGTTGTCCCCCCATTATTTTCTCACAAACACAGTCCATTGTCACGGCGCTGAAGTTAATTTGATCAACATTGGGACATTTAACTTTTATGTCCAGGCAAAAGAGCTGCTTCATGCTCATTTCGGGCATTCAGAGGAAATGATCGCCAGAAAAATAATGTTGCTGCGAACAATTGGGAGCAATTAGTTTCCCAGGGAGAGGCGACGTGGTGCGCCCCGCCACACAGCCCCCTTTGTGGCCTCCCGGGCGGCCATCCGTCAGCTGTCAGCCGCTCAAAGACCCTCCAGCCTAGACGCTTCTCCGCGGGCCGTTCCCAGAGCCCGCCTGGCTGTCCAGCGGCCACAAGAAAAGTCGCTGCGTCTCTAGGCAAAGGCGAGTGGGGTCCGGGTCATTTGGGACACCCCGTCCGCGTGGCCACGGCGCTGCTCCTCGCCTCTCCTCTCCTTCCCCGGGCGCCCGGGGGAGCGGTTCAGTCTGTCCTTCCAGGCTGTGAACACAGTGCTCAGGTGTCCGACGGCCTGGAAGCCAAGGCGGCCGTTGCCGTGTGTGTGTGTGTGTGTGTGTGTGTGTGTGTGTGTCTGGTGTCTGTGTGTGTATGTCCATGTGTGTCTGTGTGTGTGTCCGTGTGTGTGTCCATGTGTGTCTGTGTGTGTGTCAGTGTCCGTGTGTGTGTCTGTGTGTCCATGTGTGTATGTGTCCGTGTGTGTGTCCGTGTGTGTGTCCATGTGTGTCTGTGTGTGTGTCTGTGTCCGTGTGTGTGTCTGTGTGTCCATGTGTGTATGTCTGTGTGTATGTGTCCGTGTGTGTGTCCGTGTGTGTCTGTGTGTCCGTGTGTGTATGTCAGTGTGTGTCTGTGTGTGTCCATGTGTGTCTGTGTGTGTCTGTGTGTGTGTCTGTGTGTCCGTGTGTGTCTGTGTGTCCGTGTGTGTATGTCCATGTGTATCTGTGTGTGTGTCCATGTGTGTCTGTGTGTGTGTGTGTGTGCGACGCAGCGTGACATCTGGGCTGCATGGGTCAGAGCCTGGAGCCTGCTCAGCTCACGGGCTCTGTGCCACCGGCGTGTTCACAGCGTCAGGTGGGGACGCAGCCCACGGGGATGCGTGGAGCCCAGTGTGGCCGTGGCACCGCGAGCCCCTTGCTCCCCCGCCACACACAGGCGGCGGTGTCTGTGGCATGTCCTCGTAGCTTCTGGAGAACGCGGTCGAGCATCCAGGAAACAGGGAGGCCCGAGGACAGCGGGCGCCTCCCTCTGCAGCCCACGTCTGTGCTTCCGTGTTCATCCTGTGTGCCCTTCTGTTACGAAACGAAACCCGGGCCTCCTGAGGCCGCGGTCATGGTCCTGGCCCTGCCCTCCTTCGCGACACCCTTGTGGGTGCTGCCCCTCGTCCGTGTGTCCTGTCCACACCCGCGTGCGCCGTCCTGGGCTGCTGCACCCCGTGCCACGTGCAGCGGTGTGTGTGCTACTTGCCTTTTCCCGCGTGTGAGCGTCTGCAGCTGCGGCTTCTGGCCTCTTCACGTGAGTCCGGGCCTGACCGCCTCTGCTCGCCCCTCTCTTGCTGGCGTCTGTCTGTTTTGCCAACAGGACGATGTCTCGAGCCGTGGCCTAGCCACTCTGCGCTCCGAGCGGGCGGCTCGCCGGGGTCCTGGGCCTGGCCCGGGGGCCATGGCTGGTTTGCGTTTCCACGTCGTGTCCTGCGTCTGCCAGCAGTTCTCCCGGACTCCGGCTCCTGTGCCTTCTCCGCAGACACTCCAGGGTCTTCCGTGTCCACCGTGGCTCGTGGCAGCATCTGAGCCGTTTGACGGGCGGCCCTGGTGCAGAAAAAGCGTGCTTAACGTCTGGACACTATTTAAAGGGCATGAGACTGAGAATAGGTGCAGGGAGCTGAGCACGGCCCCAGCGATCCCTCCAGTCGTGCTGTGAGCGTGGTGCTGGGGGGGGTGTCGTGGGTTGCTGCCTGAGGGCCTCCAGCACCGACAGCAAGCTGCCCTCCACCGAGGACACTCCGAGGCCCCTGTGCACACTTCCCACAGCCAGCAGGCCGAGGGGTGCCCCCAGTGCCGAGCCACGGAGCCCCCCACCTCAGGCCCCTCGGCTGGCACACCTTGGGGTTGCCAGAGCTGCAGCACCCTGGCCCTGGGGAGTGCGTTGCGCACTGAGTGCTCCCAGCAGGCCAGGCAACGGCCTGACACTGAGGCCCCTCGGTGGCTGGTTGGGACGCTGCCCGACACAAGGGGATGTCAGGGGTCTGTGAAGGCCTGCCCTGCACGGCCCCTCCAACAGATTCTTCCTGTTTTCCTGTCTGAGACCCTCTTCCTGTGTCTGCCTCCCGTGCACCCC
>NW_027529672.1:8148094-8149077 GCF_008692635.1 Crocuta crocuta
CCCCCCCCCCGCCTGCTCCGAGGCCACCGGCCAGGGGCCTTGCAGCTTCTGAGTGTCGGAGCCGCGACTTCCGTCAGGGGGCATCGTCCCCATCCTCGGAGGGGCACCGCTCACTCCCCAAGACCCGAGCCCGCGACCCCTCCTCAGCGTGCGGGCCTTTGTGACACAGCCCACGTCAGCGTGGCTTGTCACATAATGAAATCCCCTGTCAAAACAGAAAGAGACTCTGTTTTCAAGGCCTAAAAAATTGATTTTTATGGCCCTTCTTGTAATTCTCTTTCTGAATTAGGCACATGATATTGATGTGGGCCTACTTTTTAATCATAATAGCGTCTGACAAGGTAATTAATTTTAAAACAACTTTTTTCTCTTGGTCCAAATGGCACTATATTGAAATTAAAAGTGAGCCGCGAGGGCAGCGGGCCTGGCACTCAGGCGATTGCCTCGGCCGTGACAGCCCCTCCATCTTGGCGCCACGACCTTTGGAGACACTGGCTGTTATTAATGAGCGCAGGCCATCACAGCCGAAGGAGCCGGGCGTGGAACGGGATCCAGTTTAGGTTTTAATGATAGTGTTACAAGAGCCGAGCTCTGCTGAGGAGACCCCGGCAGGGGCCACGCCGGCTCCTCGCCAGGGCTCGGGGGGGGCAGGGGGGACAGTGTCACGGGCCACCGGCATCCCTGTGCACCGTGGACGTGGGAAAGCCTTAGGAGGCTCGCCTTTTCTCGCTCTAGACACCCTGAAGCTTTTAGAACTCCATTCAGATGTTAAATCTGAAGTTTGTTAGTTTTTTAAAGAAGGAGTTTACCTCCAAATGCATTGTACCGTTTACAGCCAGCAGTGGCCAGCGTCCATGGTCCCTGCCAGGCCGTCCGCTGTCTGCAGCCCTGCAGCCCCCGGCCCCTCCCGTCGGGCTGGGACCGTCACTTCAGCTCGCTGCCTTGAGCCCCGTGAGGCCAGGGAGCCTGTGTCCAGCCCCCCC
>NW_027529672.1:8149104-8154245 GCF_008692635.1 Crocuta crocuta
TTGGAGCTTCCTCCCCTGCCGCCGTCTCCTCCGCCTGCGCCCGCCACGGCCTCCACGCACCCCGGAGGCCTGGAGTGGCGCCCCTACCCCAGTGGCTTCACGTGCCTTCTGAACTTCCACGGATCCCGGAAAACGCAAGTGCCGGCCTTGCTCCAGCGCAGACGGCGACTTCCGGCGTTTCGCACCAGGACAGGTGGCGCTTCCTCAGGCAAAGACGTGACAAGATGGCATCAGCTCAGGAAACAGTTAAGAATCGCTGTGCGCACGCTGCCTCCGTTCCCCCTTCCGGCGGGTCTCCACCGCGGTGGGGGTAGAGGAAGAACCCTGGTAAGAGACGACTCAGCACACACGTGTGTGACCGGTGTGTACACACACACGTGCCACGTGCATGTGATGTGTCCCCGCGTGCAGGCGCACCGCGTACACGTGGCACGGCTGTCCCCCCCCCCGCTTGCGGTGGGTGTGCACACACGTCTCCTGCATCCGTTTCTGCGGGTGGTGCCCGAAGTGTTTACCGCAAGCCCCGTGCTTGCAGCCCCAGGAGCGCAGGCGCGTCGACAGCACGGTCGTGAGTCCCGCACACGGAAGCTGCCGGATCGTGAAGACAAAACTCGTGGGCTCTGACGCCTGCTTCCTTCAGCAAGAGACAGCTCAGTGTTGCCTTGGTTCTGTTTTTTCTCAAAAAGTAAAAAGGAAAAGTGAAGAGGCTTTGAGGGGCACGAGATCACGTGTGCTGACCGGGAGGTGTGTGCACCTGAGTGGCGCTGCTGTGACCACTGACAGCGCGAATGGGCAAGGGGTTTTGGGGGTCCCCAGGCATTGGCCAGCGTCCTCATTGCCACGTCCTGGACTCTGCGGCGACAGGCCGGCTCCCCGCGTGAGCAGCGGACAAGCATTAGGGAACCATCTTGTGGACGGGGCTCCTTCTGACCCACGGGGTCCCCTGATGCGCCCTCCAGGCCTTGGCAGAGTGATGCCCAAGGAGCCAGCTTGGCCAGGTGGCTCTGCCTCTGCCCAGGGAGCCTCACCGGGAAGGGCTGTGTGGGGAGAAGCAGGTGCAGAGAGTGCACGGTGTTGGGGGGCAGTGGGAACGGCCCGGGGAGGTGGGGCAGGCAGGGGGCATCGCTGAGCCCAACACAGCTGGTGACGGAGGGGAGCAGCTGCCTCCCGGGTTCNGCGGCAGCAGGCACCCCCACCAGCACCCCAACGCTCTTCCTTCTCAGGGGTGATTCCTCAATTAAAAAGTTTGATTTGTACAAAGGAAGGAAACCCCAGGTTGCCTGCAGTATTGATGGAGTACTGAACACATCCTTTGTCTTCAAATTTATGTGTCAATTAAACGTTGGAAGACAGGGTGTCTTCTGGATCATAGCTAGACAACACGGCAGTTCACCTGCAAGAGAAAGGAAAACGGCAGAGGCGACTTTTAAAGGAACAGTCAGCAAGAAGGATGTCACTTAGAAGGTGGCCTTCGTCCCCAGCGTGCCAGGCAGGTGAAGATCTCAGAAGGACCCGTGTGTTGGGGAACTTTGTGCTGCACACACTGAATGGGAAGAGCATTGCAGGTTTAATAAACGATGCGGTCGATCGGCCGCCAGGAAAATCGATGAACTGAGATCCCTGCTTCACACCGTGATTGCAGACGGGGTAAAGGCTAACCACGAAAGTCTGCCTTAAAGATGGTGGGAGAGCCTGTCAGGGGCCTGGGGCCTCTGGAGAGGACGCACGGCCAGAGGCTGGCACGCGCGTGTGTGTGTGCGCGCGCGCGCACACACACACACACACACACACACACAAGGCTTATAGCACGAACTGGGCAGAAACCCCTGTGAGTGGCGTGGACCCCAGGCGTGGACCACAAGGTGGATGACGGCCGGCTTACGGGGAGGCTCCCGGAATTCAAAAGGCAAAGGGGAAGGATTGAAAAGAAAAACAGGCCGGCAATAAGTAGAAACAGAAACACAGGTTCCGACCAGTCCCTGATGAGGCAGGTGGCCCCTGTGGGCGTGGGGCGCAGGGCGCTGCGCAGCGGGAACGCAGATGCGCTGGGCTGCAGGGTGCTGGTGAGAGTGCCACACGCCGTCCTGCAGATTCGAGGTTCCAGGGCCACGCGGCATCTGGGGAGCCCGGACGCCAGGACCCCGTGTGTCCCGTGAGCCCCTCGCTGCCAGCCGCAGCCCACAGACACTTCCTGTGACCTAGAAGAACCTTGCGGAGCCTGAGAAGGTGGCACGTTGTCTTGCGATTGTCTTTCTGTTTCTCAAGCTAACAAATCAAGTGACAAAAGGCTGAGTCCATAAGCGGCACCTGAGCCCGTGGACACGGCGCCCGAGGCAGGGATGACGAGCCCGGGGGACACGGCGCCCAGGCGTGGTGCCCAGGCTGGCCCCGGCACGGAGGCATTACTGGGTAGCTGGTGGAACTTTCTGAGTCGGTCTGGTGAAGTCCTCGCCTCTGGCCTTTGCCTGCCTGGTGGGACTTATTTTAGTCTGTCTGGGACGTGCCCGTGGGAAGGACACCCTCCGCCCCGCACCCCGCAGCTCTGCCCACAAGTGTAGAGTGGAGCCACGGCACTGACCTGGGCTCCCCAGGCGGCTCTTCCTCTGTGCCAGCCAGCTCTGTCCTGCTGGCCGCCTGATTAGCGATGGCTCTCGCTCTGCTTTGCAGTCGGAAGTAGCCAGCACTTTGCTTTGCCATCAGAAGCGAACAGTGGTCATTAATCGAGAGGACTTGAGGTCAGAGCAGTTTTCCGGCCATGAGCGAGGGGGCAGCTGACGCAGTGGGCGGACGACACCTTCCGTGTGTGTGGTGCTCAGCGGGAAGATACGCACTGGCTGTGGTTGGTTTAAAATACGTGAGAAAGATGGACGGAAGGGATAGCCTCGCTTTAAAAAAACAGGTGCAGTTTATACCTTTGAAACGTGGAAATGGGGCGGCACAGATACTTGGGGAGCTCACGTTACATCCCCCTGGGCGGTGCGTGCAGACCCCCTTCCCCTGCGAGCTCCCAGGGAGAGCCTCTCTCCTGGCCCCTTCTTCCCCCGCGCGGGTTGGGCCACCCACCAGCTGCACCCGGGCCCCGATGTGAGGACCTGTCCACACTGAGAGCCGAGCACCGTCTGGGGGTGTGCGGCGTGGTCGCAGTGCTGTCTGGGGGTGTGTGGCGTGGTCGCAGTGCTGTCTGGGGGCAGGGGGGGTCGCAGTGCTGTCTGGGGTGCAGGGGGGACGTGGCAGTAACGTCGTCTCCTTCTCTCCTCTCAGAATCATTGACCAGCGATTCGAGAAGGTGTCCTACTTTGTGTTCGGAGATTTCAACTTCCGGCTGGACTCCAAGTCCGTGGTGGAGGTAGGCACCCGCTCCCGGCCGCGTCGGGAGCCTCCGCCGCGCTCGGCGGGTTTGGGGAAAGCTGCAGAGACCGTGTTTGGGCTTCGTGGACCAGCGCATCCTTGCCGATCTCACTGACCATGTTTAGGGACAAAATTCCTAATAGAAATGTTTCACTGTTGCAAAGGGGACCGTTATTTGAAATAGAAACGGAGTCCCTCAGCCTCCTGAAGCTGATCAGGTGACCGTCATCAAACGGCAGACCTGATGTCCTGCCGTGAGGGCCGTTTTCGGCCGTTAGAAACCGAAGCAGCCAGTGGGAGAGGGAAGGCGCATGCTGGAGGCCAGTGGTTGTCTTTCACTGAAAAATCTGTGGTCCCCTCGCCCCTCGGGGGCTTGGAGGCCATGTGTGTCCCAGGTGTGCCCGCAGGGCCTGGCGGGATGCCCGCTAAGGACAGGTGCAGACGGGAAGCCTCGGCCGCATGGGTCCCCGCCGTGTGACCAAGGAGCGCCTCCTCCACCCGCGCGGCCGTGACCCCGCCGCCTGTGCCCGGCCTGCACGGGGAGGCGGGGCAGCCCCCACCGGGCAGCTCTCCGGGGGCGCATGGCGGCCGCCCTGTTGGCATCACCGTCACGGCCACCGCCGCACATGGCTCGCCCGTCCGCGGCGAGGCTGCTCCTTGAGGACAGACGCGCCTGCCCCCGTCGCTGCAGGCCTCCCTGTGGCTGGCAGAGATGAACAGCAATNCACGTGCCCGCCGCTCCGCGTGTGACTCCGGCTGCGTGGTGGCCGTGCCTGGACGGGAGGGGAGCCTGCGGAGGAGGGGGCTGCGGCCCCCAGTGTGGCCCCTGGCTCGGCCGCCTTGTCTTTCCTCACTTTGAGGCCGGGGCGCTGGTCGCTCAGGTCCCAGGCCCCGCAGGGAGCCTCATCTGCTCCTGTGTCTGACGCTGTGGGGCCCGTGCCCTCGCCAGAGGCCGCCGCCGCCGTTAATTTCTGGCCACTGGGGGTTGAAAAGCCACATTTTTGTGAGACCCTGAGCCTCTGTGCTGGTGCCACTTCCCACTGGTGCTCAGGACGGTGAGCCTGCCGTGCACGGAGTAGCCCCTCGCCCACCCTTCCCTCTCCTCACTGCAGAGCCGCCTGCGGGAAAGTAAAGGTCCTTCGAAAGACACGGAAGCTGGCCAGGCGGGAGCTGCCCTGTGAGCGAGCGTTCGGGGGGTGTGGGAGCGCGCCGCGTGGCCGGGCCCCGGCGGGTGCTGGGCCGCGGAGCTGGCTGCAGCTGGAAGAGCGCGGCGTGGCGCAGTTAGGGCGCCTGAAGGACGCTTCCCCGGCCTGTTAGGTTAGGGAGCCGAGCTCGGGCGGCGCCCCCCAGGGGGACGGCTGCGGGCTGCGGGCTGGCGGAACCCGCTGGGGGCTGTCTTTGTCTCCTGGCGTGCCCCCCACCCCCCGACTTGTCCCGTTTCCTAAAAGAAGAGGCTCCAGCACACAGGCGGTCACAGCAGACGGCAGGGTCTGTCCTGGGGTTGGGGGGAGGTTCTCCTAAGAGCGGACACATTTTTCTCTAAGCCACTAAAGAACTTCCAGAATCTTTAAGTTGCCAATAGCCCGTATTGTTCCAGGGTCCGTAAGCAGCGCCGTCCCACGGGCCACCCGAGTTTTAACGTTTCTCCAGCTTTCTGTCCCCCTTCCTGCTGGAAAAGACGAGAGGGTGTCGTTCTGATTACTTTCCCGTCACAATTTCCTGACAGATAAGGACTTATTTGAAAAGCTGTTTTTAGGAGGAGATTCCACGATGGCTGATCTTCAGAAGGAGGA
>NW_027529672.1:8154250-8156742 GCF_008692635.1 Crocuta crocuta
CCCCAGCAGCCCGGGGCCCGCCCTCCCGGGGCAGGTGGTGGCCGCCAGCGCCCGCCCAGCGGAGGTGGGGCCGCCTGCGCTTGCAGAGCTGGAGGGTGAGAGGCTCAGTTCCCACACCCCTGCGGGCCCCTCCCCACCTCTGCACACCTGTATGACGTCAGGTGCAAAGTACAGCGTTAAGTACCGGGAAAAGTAATAATTGTGTATTGTGCAGCCCCTCCCTCACGGAGGTCAGCTAATAATTCCACACGTCCTCGCGTCCTGGCGTATGCATTTCTGTGCGCCCAAATCCTGTGCTGGAGAGGCCCGGGGGTCCACAGGTGGCTGAGGGTCCTGGGGACCCGAGGCTGAGCCACGGCAGACTCAGAGCAGGGAGGCCCAGGGCGCACCGTGGGGAGACCGGTCTCCCACCAGGGATGAGGAGGATGTGTGGAGGCCTTGGAAGGTCAGAGAAGCCTCTGTGGAAGGTGAGGCAGCAGCGGCTCTTCCCAGCGGTGCTGGCGGTGGGGGCGACGGGGAGGGAAGTCCGTGGGCTTTAGCTGAGTTATTTGCACGTTAAATAAACAAGTGCGCCTACGATCCGTCCTTTAATTTTGGGGGGAATTTCATGTGCACGTGGCTCTTGAAAACCTAAGGATAAACAGCTGTTCATTTGACAAAACTTTCAATTACCTTTTCGCATAGGGGCCGCTGTGTAAATAAGGCAGATTTATGGGAGATTTTTATTCCAAGCGTACGGAATATGATTTTGAGCATAGGGTGTTTAAGGACCTCTTGGTCAAATGAAGATTTTGACTGCGGCATCCGAGACCAGTTCCCTGGGCAGCATCAGCACAAGTATCAGCTGCTTGTGAAGATTCCTCGGAGCGTGAGAAGCCGAGGCCTCAGAGTTAACCGAGGAAGCAGGCGTGGGCGCCTCACTCTTCCCAAAGAAAGATCCAGTGGCTCTGAGAATCGTGGACTGACAGCCGGGAAGAACCTGGTGCCCAGCACGGCGGGTGACGTCCCCGACCACCACCAAGCCCACCCGCCGGGCGACCCACCCCCAGCGCTCTGCCCTCACACCCCTGCGTCACTGCCAGGTCTCCGGGCCCCTCCGGGCCAGCCTCACACACGTGCTGCTCACCCAGAACGTTCTAACCAATCTCATACCCGTTCCTGAGTAAACACTTGGGACACAGGGGGCCCCATGCGGCCTGCCCACGCTGCCACATGACGGGGGCCTGGGCCGCTGTGATGGGGGCCACCCACGCGTGTTCTCAGCCTGGAACCTGGCACTCGAAGTCGGGTGGTCTGGCTGTCCCTCACCGTCCCCACACGACGTCTCCCCCGCCCTGTCCTCACTGGTCCCTCATGTGGACCCCAGTCGTTGGCCTTGGGGCTTCCCCTAAATCCAGCCTGATTCTCCCTCGAGACCCTTAACTAGTGACAGCTACGAAGACCCTGCTTTGCAATAAGGTCACGTTCTGAGGTCAGGGTGGACGTGAACTTTCGGGGACGCTCTTCCACCCGTGACGGCATGTGATGCTGGATTGACATTTCTCCCACCACCCGACAGACTGAGCACTGACGCAGTAAATGCACTTCTTGGCAGAGGTGTGCCTGAAAGTAAATTTAACTGAAAAAGAACAAATTCATTTTGTTGGTGATTAATTTCAAAAGCATTAGTTAAGGTGCCTTAAGTTATTGAATCGTAAAATACCACGTAAACACCTCTTCTGGAAAATCAGAATCTGCTAATGGTATGGCATTAAAAAGCCTTGGCTTTTTAAGGGAGTTTTTAACTGTAAAAACAACTGATAGAAATTTTGTGGGAACCAGAGAAAACTCTGCCCACTTCCCCGAGAGCCTGAGTCAGGCTGGGCAAACAGCGGTCAGGGCCTCAGAGGACGGTTGTGGAGAAGCTTCAGGAAGCCTGGGCTGGGGCCCGAGTCCGGCCTCTGCAGATGTGCATCCGGGGCCGCAGGCGGGCACCAGCAAGCCCCAGGTCCCTCTCGGGCCCGTGTAACGAGGGTGTGACAGGGACCGGCCAGCACCCCAGGCCCCTGGGTTGGGGACCACAGCCTGAGAAGCACGACAAGTCGAGCCCGCGTCACCCCCACGGCTGTGCACGCAGGACGCCTGCCTCTCACGTGACGTGGATGTCGTGGCTGCCGTCGCCTCTGGGCTGCACCGCGCCTCCGTGTTTCCGGAACATGCGTGTCATCAGAGCCGTGGGGTCCTGCGGGCTGTCGGGCTTTCTGGCACTGCCGCCGGCCACATTCCCCTGTCTCTGCTGTGTCCTCACAGCCCGCGGGGAATAGATAGAAAGTCCGCGGGGCCTGGGGCGGCTCCGTGGCCCCGGGGGGAGCAGAGCTGCGTTTTCCTTCCCAGGGCCTGGGTGGGCGGGGCCTGTTCCACAGGCGCCCGTGGCGGGCGTGGTGCTGATTCTGGTTACGGCTCCGCGGTCGGCTGCCCCAGAGCTGGTGTTTCTCCCATGTGTGTCCTGCCTG
>NW_027529672.1:8156902-8180849 GCF_008692635.1 Crocuta crocuta
CCCGCCGGTACTTCCCGCGTGCCTGTGGCGCGGCGGGGTGGGCGCGGGGCCCGGGCCCGCGTGGCGGTGGTCCTGGGGGCCAGGGGGCCATGGGTGGGTCTGCCCAGGGGGTGGCACTGCCCCGGGGCCCCGCCCGCCTGGGGCACGAGTCCCGCGCCTCGTCCGCCTCGCCCTCCTGGGGGTCCCAAGAGCAGCCTGAGAAAAGCGTCGGCCGGTCTGTGCTTCCCGCGAGCCTGTTCTCGGAAGCCCCCCCCTTGCGTGGGGAGCCCTGTTGTGGATGCACCTGTGTCTGTGACCTTGGGCAAGGCCTGGCTGGGAGCCATGGGGTCCTGTCGGGTTCTTAAGCGTGGTCTGGGGGCATCAATGCCCTTGGCAGTGTAGATGGGCCAAGGGGGCGGTACAGCCCCGGGTGGGCACTGGGGTGTGGGCCCCAGGAGGGGCCACGGACGGGGGTGGAGTGTCCTCTGTCCATCCCCTCCAGGACCTCAGACTGCTCTCTGCCCCTTCCAATCCGCCGAGGAGAGGAGTGGGGCGCCTGACCTTTCCTTCCAGAGCGCAGCATGGCCCAGGAAAGCGCAGGTCAGGGGGAAGCCCACTGGGGCTTGACCCCGACCCACGCTGCCCCCGGCCAGCCTGGGCTTGGGCCTGGCACCGTCCCCCCTCCTCTCCACCTGGGTGGAGTCTGGGCAGAGTGCCCCCTCCTGGGGTTACGGACACCCACATTCAGTGCCTGCAGACAGGGTCCTGGGGACCGGGGGAGAAGGCTATGCTGACCTCGACCCCTGTTCTCAAGGAGGCAGCCCGCCCACGCACAGTCCTCAGATTCCCGAAGTCAGCGTGCAGGGGACCCCGAACGTTGTGGACTGTGCCCAGCTGTGTGTGGTGAGGAGGCCTAAGGAGGTGTCCAGGAGGGACTCCGCGGTCACTTCGTGGTTATGCTGAGCGCTGCTGTGTGAGAAGCCACCGCCAGACTGGGTTGGGGTTTTATGGTGAGCCCCACGTAGGGTGGCAAGGTCAGTCTCCTTGGACTTGGGGCGTCCGGGGCTCCTCGCCTCCTGGGTGCTGTCCCCGTGCTCACTGGCAAATCTTCTCTGAAACAGCGAGGGGCCAGCGGGCAGATGTGGCCTCCGGGAAGCTCAGGCTGCCCCTGTGCCTCCTGAGGGCAGAGCAGGGGGGCTCCCGGTGGGGGTCACCCAGGCCCCCGAGTGCAGGAGGGGAAACCAAGTCACTGGTAGAGCGGGCGGCTCTGGGGGCCAAGTCTTGCCCGGCACCAGCCTTGGAAAGAGCTGCGCCGCGGGGGAGCCCGTCCCCCGGGAATTAGCGGCTTCCTGTCTCAGATGCAGATGAACAGCAACATGCTTGCGGCGCAGAACTGAGAAGACGGTGCTGCGACGGGACTCGGCTCCACTGAAGCCGTAATTAAAACATACACAGATTGAACACGATTGTCACGTGCCGTCCAACAGGCCGTACGTCATGAAGCTGATTATTAACGCAGCCTCGGGCTCAGCCTGCCGGCAGGGCCGCCCAGAGGGTATGTTTTATGCCTTGCGCTGTGGCAACTGGCAGCTGGGGCGCTCAGCTGGCCACAGTGACAAAGAGTGACAGCAGTGCCAGGCGCTCCCGTCTCTGCGAGGCCCGGCCGCACGCCCACCTGCCGTCCTCCATCCCTGACAGCGATGGTGATGGATGCGTTTTTAGAGGCCGGCGGCCGTTTTGAAAACCAGTTGCCGCTTACTGTCACGTGCACGTGTGCCCGGGTGCCAGGTGGGCCTATCGGGACCCGGGTCCTCAGGACCCGTCTGGGAGGGGCGGCCCAGCACTGACAGCGCCAGCCTGGGAAGGAGCCGGAAGGAACCACAGCAGAGCCCACCCCCTGCATCACAAAACCACCAAAGACCACAGCCAGCAAGAGGGGTGCGGCCAGACCGTCCCCAGACCACCCGCCTTTCCCCAGGGCACCTGCGTCCTGGGGAGGGCGCTCCCACTCGGCCTGAGAGGGCATCACCCTTCCCGCCCTTGCCAGCACCCAGGAGGCCCTCTGAGAGGCGCCCAGCCTGCACAGTCACTGTGCCCACAGGAGCGCCAGGCAGCGTGGTGGCTCGCGTCTGCTCTCCTGTGAGCTCGTTGAAGCAGACCCCAGCCTCACCTCCCCACCCCCAGCCCCGGCCCCTGGCCCCATCCCCCGNATAATGCTTTCACAGACCCCTAGCCATCTCTGAGATGGTGCAGGTTTAAATGTGCAGACAGCTTCATCCTCTGTGTCGCTAGCACACGCTGTGGTCCTGAGGGTTTCTGTTCTGAATTGGGCGTCGGTATAGACGGGGCTGGGTGTGCTGGCGGCCTCCTGAGCTCTGGGCACCTCTCGCATCAGCAGACTCCAGAAGGTGCAGCAATGAGTGGGGAGCTCATGCCGGCACCTTAGCCTGCACTTGGCTTGTTTGTGCGGCTTTTTAAGACTCATAGTTTAAAGCAGCAAATTTACTCACCTAAGTCATTAGATTTAGTTGCTGTTTTAAAAAAAGAGACTTTATCTGGTCCGTTTTGGTATAGGGCCCGCAACAAACAGACCTAAACCTAAAACAAACTACATAACATCATAATTATGACTGTTCTGGTCTCACATTTAGGGGATTTTTTGCCAGGAAGTTGGCCTTACAAACATTAGCTGGTATTTCCAACTGGTACATTGATGTCAAAATAATTACTGCCTTAATGATAGAAAAAGAGGAAAAAAAGACAAAAGCATCAGAGGCTTTCACCCTCACCCGTCCCCTATTGTGAGAACTTGATTTTCTGCTTCGTGGGCGGCTCTGTGCTCAGTGGTGTGTGAGGCATCTGTGTGTCTGTCCTGCTGGGTGGTGCTTCAGGGGCCACTGCTTTCCAGGTCAGCGTGGCCCACGGGGCTCTACGACGGTGGCAGGCAGGCTCCGTGGCGGCGTGTGGCCTGCGCCGGCTCGAGGAGGGAGCGCCCGGGCCGGGGGTCCTGCCCTGCCTGCCCTGCTGTGTCCCGGGGTGTCCCCAAGAGACCAGGCCAGGAGCGCATCCGGTCTCCCCAGCCGGAGCTGTGCGCATGGCACACACCTGCCTTCCTTCCAGAACACTGGCCGCGGGGTCCCGCATGGGCTCAGAACTGCCACGGGCTTGCCCAGCGCTGCTCCCTTAGCGCCTGCCCTCGTGGCCAGGCTAGCAGGGAGCTCGCGGGCGCCGTCCGGGGAGATGAAAGGGTCTTTATGGTGTGTTGTTGTTCTGGGTGAACAGCGCACAGTCTGAAACAAAGCCGGGGAAGGCGCCGTGGCAGCTGACATAACCCTCATAACAGCGCCTCCCCATGACCCCCTGCTGGCNGGCCCCCGCTGCAGCAGCCCCAGCACCTCGGGGCCCCTCAGAGGCTGTGTTTCCCCCACACTTAGTAACAGATGTCTTTCCCCCTGGGAGTGCAGGGATTTGGTGGGAAAACCTTCGAAAGAGACAGAGAGCCCACCAGAAGGGCCCCTGGAGGTTAGCACGAACAGGGCAGCAGACGGACCATTGGGGGCAGTCCCTGCTGGAGGCAGCGGGTGCCTTTCCAGATTGAGGACAAGACCCCAGGGTGCTCTCCAGTCAGGCTGCCTGCTCAGCCCTCAGGCCCCCGGCCCCGTCCGGGGCTGCTCTCTGTCGGGCAGGCCATCCTGACCCTGAGACCAGGGGGACCAGCACGGGGACACTTGCGGAACGGCAGCTGTTCGCGGGCACCACCCCCGTCGCCTGCAGCTTCTCCCTTTGCTTCTCAGGAGCTGAGCATGTGAGTGTGTCCTGGGTGTGCCCTGGTGTGCCTCGTTGGCACGTGCGTGCATTGAACACAGGCATGTGTGTTCACATACACATCTGTCACCTGTGCACACATGTGTGCGCCTGAGCGTGACAAGGAAGGAGGCCAAAGAACTCATACCTCTTCTCTCCCACCAGAGACACGTGCTGTCGCCAGGGCTGGGTGTGCCCTGGTGTGTCCTTGCCGCTGTGGGCGTCGCTGCTCAGTGCCCCGTGAGCCCATGCCCAGCGGGGACGGTCAGAGAGCACTGGGTGAGATGCTCCTTCCTGAGCACTTTCCCTCAGATGCGCAGGATACCAGGGACCAAGGCAAGTTTTAAAGCCGCCAGTTTCCATTCCAGAACCTTCAGTGCCGTGAAGTAGTGGTGGCTCCCTGTTACAGCTCTTGAGTACGCTCACGACGCAGAATAACATCTGCAGGCGCACAGCAGCCAGAGCAGTAATCACGGGGCCCGACAGCGCTTATCTTGTGTCCCCGGCACTCAGATAAATGTCCGGGGCCCGGGGGTGCCTGTCGGAACCCGATGCGCTAGTCTCTGCGCGGCGCGGCAGGGAGCTCGTGTAGGACCCTGAGCCCCACCCCCGCCCAGGCTGACCCGCCGGTGGGTTCGGAGGTGTCTGTACTCTCGACTCAGGTGTGTGCAGGCAGTGGGGCGCGAGACTGGGGCCACGGTGCTGCCACCGGGCGCTGCGTGGCCCTCGTGGCCGGCGCCTGGGGGGACTGTCCGCATCGTAACATGACATTATTCCCTGGAGCCAGCTGTGTAAAAGGTAGCGGCTTCCCATTAACTCTTTTTAAGGAGAACGTACGTCAGGCACTCGGGCGGTCTTTGTGAGCTGCCTTTCAGAAGTGCTTCCCTGCTCTCTGGTCACTGCAGCCTGAGAGGTGACAGCTGTAACCTCTGCACACGGCCCCTCGTTTTCAGCCATCGGCTGAACAACGAGGAGAGCGATGGGTGGTGAGGCCCCCACCCGCTGACATGCCTCCGCTCCATGGTGGTTCGGGGAAGGGCGGCCTGCGCCCTGTGCCGGGGCGAGAAAGCCTAGTCGCGGACGGGAGCAGACTGTCCAGGGCTGGGGAGCAGCCCCGTGCCGGCGACCTGAGTGCACCCACGCCCGTCACTGCCAGACACCGGCCCACGGGGGACGGAGGGGCCGGGTCGGGCGCACTCGTGCTAACCGCGTAGCCGATGGGGCTCCGGCCCAACAGACACCCCGTTCCAAACACGGGCAGACCCCGTGGAGACGATGCGAAATCGCCTGCCAAGCCTGGGTGAAGCCGGGTGGGAGTCGCCACTGGGAGCTCAGCGTCCGGGTCTCCTGTCTGCAAAAAGCCCCGGTCCCAGAGGGCGAGGGGCGTTGGGCCGCGTGCCTGGGGCCTGCAGGTGGGGCCGCTGTGTCCGGGGAGGACGTCCCCTGTGAGCGCACGGAGCTCCGGGCCCCTGGAGAAGGCCGTGCGCACGTGCGCACCTGCCGTTTCTGAGCTCGTTCAGGCCGGCCTCACGCCCCTTTCTGGGCAGCAGAGGCCGGCTCGTCACCGCGGCCCCAGCTTCCTGCGCCGCGCTCTGCTCTGCGCGGGACGGGGCGCAGCCTCCCGGCTTCCGAAGGCGTCCGCGGCCCCTCCCTGATGCCGACGCTGCCTGGGACACTGGCCCCCGGCTGACCGCTTCGCTTCACTCTGCCTCCACAGCGCGTTTCAGCGCAGCTGTGTGTCGGAGGGTCCTGGGGACCGCGGCCCAGGCCCCACTGCTGGCCCGCCCGCGGCGGCTGGTGCTGCGCCCCGAGCCCTGGGCGTCAGCCGGCTCCGGTCCTCCAGAGGATGGGCCGCCCTGCCCCCGGCTCCCTGGCCCCCCTTGAAGGCTGGGGACCTTTCAGTCCATTCCTTCTGCAGACTTCTGTTGGCTTGGCCGGACTCGGGCCACGAGCATCTGGGGCTGAAATTACACTGGAGCCTTCCTTTGTTTCCGATTTCACGCTCTCAGAGGGTCTGCATGTCCGCCTGCGCCGAGCTGTCAGCCGATGAAAGCCGTGGCAGGGTCGCGATTCCAGGGAANGGACCCCGGGGGGGGGGGGTGGGTTCAAGCCCACCCACCGCTCCACCGAGGCCTGGCCACCCCTGCGGAGGGTGCATCCTCCAGAGCCCCTGGGCACGCGGCTGGGGCAGGGCTCAGGGCCCCCCCCCCCCCCGCCCCCCTGCTTCCTCCTCCTCCTCCTCCCTCCTCCCCCCTGCTTCCTCCTCCTCCTGCTTCCTCCTCCCTCCTCCTCCCTCCTGACCCCTCCTCTCTCCTCTCCTCCTTGTTACTGATGTCTGAGAAGTGCCAGATGCACTTTCCTTAACAGTCACTGTCTTCAGACGGGTTTATTCCTCCTTGTTGCTGGGAAGAGGCTTGTAAGGGACTAAAGCCGGGTTGGCTCACACTTCAGGAGCCTCGCCCGGAGCGCCAGGCGGGAGGGGTGAGGTGAGGGTGCCCGCAGGTCCAAGGTGCCCCCATTAAGCCGTTCTGCGGTACAAGGCTTTCCCGGCTCACAGTGCCTCCTCCAGACGGTCTGGGTGTGAAAACAGAGAAGTCTGCATCCCGTTGCCGGAGCCTAATTCCTTCAGAAATTGCTGGAATGTTTCCCACAACGCTGCCTGCACCGTGTCTGTGGGGGGCCCAAGCTGGCTTCGTGGCCACATCCATTCTCGCCCCTGCACGGNTCCCTCCTCCCTCCTCACCCCTCCTCTCTCCTCTCCTCCTTGTTACTGATGTCTGAGAAGTGCCAGATGCACTTTCCTTAACAGTCACTGTCTTCAGACGGGTTTATTCCTCCTTGTTGCTGGGAAGAGGCTTGTAAGGGACTAAAGCCGGGTTGGCTCACACTTCAGGAGCCTCGCCCGGAGCGCCAGGCGGGAGGGGTGAGGTGAGGGTGCCCGCAGGTCCAAGGTGCCCCCATTAAGCCGTTCTGCGGTACAAGGCTTTCCCGGCTCACAGTGCCTCCTCCAGACGGTCTGGGTGTGAAAACAGAGAAGTCTGCATCCCGTTGCCGGAGCCTAATTCCTTCAGAAATTGCTGGAATGTTTCCCACAACGCTGCCTGCACCGTGTCTGTGGGGGGCCCAAGCTGGCTTCGTGGCCACATCCATTCTCGCCCCTGCACGGAGGGAAGGAAAGCAGGGGCCCTCTGAGGGGTCCCGGCCCGGGCAGCACCTTCCTCGCCCTACACGTTAAACAGTCAGCCGACATCTGGCCTGACTGGTTTTCATTGCGACTGAAGTCAGGATTAAACCTGCCCCCACCTCTTTGTAGCCCCCAGACAATGGCCCCGCTCACCCCTCCAGACAGCGAGCATCTGGCCTCCAAGAGATACAGGCCTGTGTCGGGAAGCCCTTCCCCCCGGTGCAGATGTGGGACAGGCTGTGCTGGGGCCAGTGTCCAGGTCGGGAGGCCACGGTGCTGAACTTGGGTGGCATCCCTGCTGCTCCCTGAGGTGCCTCCGAAGGCCAAGCAGACCGTCTGCTGAGAACCTTCCCGTGCTTGTGGCTTTGGTGATCCCAGCCCTCACTGCCAGGTGGGCTCAGTTGCAGGAAGGGAGGCCGTGGCTCCACCAAGCTCTGGGGATGGGGCGTCCTGACCCCGACGAGGTCACCCCAACTCACCCCCCGCTGGTCCCTGAATGGCCTGGGCCGGGGCAGGGGTCCTTGTGAGCCTGAGGGAGACGGAGACCCCTGCCCACTTCCGTGGGGGCTTCTCCTGAATCTGCAGGGGGAGAGGGAGACCAAACTCATGTCCCACCCACGCAGTCATGTCCAGCAGACGTTTTCAAATTCCAGACACACGGCCAGCACGTCCGAGGCTTCCTGGGTGTTGTGCGGAAGGTGCACCAGGCTGTCCTGCCCCTGAGGAGGGAAGGACCCACGGCCCCAGGGGCCGTGCCCACAGGGCACACATCTCTGCACTGCCGACATCCTGTGTCCGGGCAGCCCCCAGAGACTCGCCCTTCCTCTGCCCCTCGGGCCCCTCCCAGCCACAGTCCCTAGATGCCTGTGGGGAACATCCCAGCCGGCGGCGTCCATGCAGGTGGCGGCCCGAGCTCTCCTGACGCCACAGGAGGGGACACTCAGCACAGCATCGTGGCTTCTGTTTACAGCTCAGACCCTGAGCAGTTTAAACAGGAGGTCTTCACAGACCCTGGTTCGGGCCGTTACCCAGCCCGTTCCCAATGGAGTTTTTTACATTTACATGTATACGTTTTTGTTCTGTGCGCTTCTTACCAACACAGACTGAAACGTACCGCATGGAACCTTGGAACACCCTTCCTAACGGACGTACCCCGTCCTAAGCTGCCCCCACATCAGGCTTTGTTCAGTAAGGCCCAGGAGGGGACTCACACCGGACTTGTTCTCCAGGAGCCAGGACCCCCTCCGCCCTGGCGCTCTGCTCCACCCCGCCCTGCAGGCATCAGGTGCCGGTCTGTGGCGGCTTGCCGTGGGGACTGAGTTCTGCCCGCTCCCCGTCCTCGTCCTCGCTGCCACGGACCGCAGGGTCCTTCTGTCTGCAGCAGAGGTAGGGGCTTGAGTCTGCGAGGCTGCGTCCGCCGGCCCAGCCGGAAGGGTCCACATGCGCTGCCTTCAGTTGAGTTTTGGATCATGGGCGAGGGTTGGTGGCTATTGAGTGGGGGCTCTGGGGACAGATGTGGCTTCTGGGATGGGTAGGGGACACGTGCGCCTCTGACCACAGGTGGCTTTGTGCCAGTCAGGTAGGCCGTGAACGACAGGATTCACAGAAGACACTGGAAATGGTTCTCTGGGCTGACACCGGGGCCCTGGGTCCTGGGGGCACCGCGTCCCGGCCGCCTGCTTCCGCCGTTATCTGCACTGCGAAGAAACACGGGAGTTTCCTGATCCACATGCCAGGTGGGCGGCCCTGGCGACAGCGGCCCCGTGAGATTCCGAGACAAAAACGAGGCGCTCGAGGGCCGGGGCCGGGCCGACCTGCCTGGTGCCCCTTCGTGCGGCTGCTGATCATGAAATAAACCTTGGCCGGCTCTGTAAAAATAGCGTTTGGGGTATTTTTTTTCTCCTTTCAAAAGAAAAATCCTTTCCTTGAGGAGGCGAGCCTGGCATTTCTGCATGAGTGCTCATGACTGGGGATTGAAAGCTGGGGCGAGGCCCGGGGCCGGGCAGGCTGCGGCCCGATCGCTTCTTTAAAAGCCCGTGAATGAGGTGGCGCCCCGGGAGGGTGCGGAGAAAGGACCGGAGAGCCGGAGCCGGAGGCACAGGGCGGCCCTCTCAGAGAGCCCGGCTGATCAGATGTTTATCCTTTGGAAGCCCGCGAAATGGCTAGATAAAGCAGTTTCTTTAAAAAGTTTCTAGCAGGTGCCTTTGGGAACCGCGTCCTGGGGTGGCCACAATGGCCCTCCGCCCGCCCGGGCCCTCCCCCATTCACGGAAGTGCTTAAGCCACTTAAGCGCATTAGCATCTGGATGGAGCGGGCCTCCGAGCGAGGACTCTGAGGACTCGGGCGGGCAGGGTGGCCGGGCTCTGCTCCGGATTGTTCCGCCCTTGTTCTAATCCCTGCTGCTTGAAGGCGGCCAGACTGATTTGTGACACACGAGTCCAAAAGCCACTTTGGGGGCTTGACCTGCCTAACTGACCTGTGCTCCGAATGTCAATGGCCTGTCCTGGGTACGCTCCGGGGACGGTGGTGGTGGCTGCCGCCTCCCCTGCCCCACGCTGGGCGCTGCGCGTGCGTGTCCCCAGCGAACCTGGGAGGGGTTGGCGGAGGGGGCGCTCGCCCCGGGGTGCCGGGGGGGGGGTCCTCGGAAGCCTGCTCCGGAGAAGTCTCCGCCACATGTGCCGCTCAGTGGGCCTGTCTGGGCGGGCGGCTCACCCCGGGAGGTGGTCCCAGCTTTGCAAGGGCCCTCAAGTGGGAGATGGTTTTAAAACGTCAGAATTAGTTGTTTTGCTGACATGTTCTTTTTTAAACTNTGGGGGTGGGGGGGTCCTCGGAAGCCTGCTCCGGAGAAGTCTCCGCCACATGTGCCGCTCAGTGGGCCTGTCTGGGCGGGCGGCTCACCCCGGGAGGTGGTCCCAGCTTTGCAAGGGCCCTCAAGTGGGAGATGGTTTTAAAACGTCAGAATTAGTTGTTTTGCTGACATGTTCTTTTTTAAACTAAGGTCGTCCAGCCACACTGTGGAGAGCGGCCCGGCCGAGGTGCGGCTTACAGTCGGGCCTCGGTCCTGAGTGCACGGTCTGTCCCTGGCCGGCCCCGGGCAGCCTCCGTCCGCCTTCTGCCTCCAGCTGCCCTTCCCGGTCGTTCTGTGCGCACGGACCCGGGGCTCGACCTTCCCCTGATCCGCGGCGCGGGCGGGGCGGCTCCCGGGTCCTCTGTCCTCTCCCGCGAAGGCCTGTCCTGTTTGAGCACATCCCGAGCTGCTTTTGTTAAACATACTCCTGCGTGCCCCTGGCCCCTGTGTCTTCTTCCCCGAGCCCAGGGAGCAGGCTTGCCGCCCTGGGTGGGGGTCCCAGTGTCGTCCTGCGCCCACCCGTGCCTTTCCTGCCTCACGCCCCGGTTAAGACCAGAAGAATTTTCTCAACCAGCCTGGACTTAATTTAGTCTCTGCACTGGGGTGTGCTGTGTGCGGGGTCTGGCCATGCAGCCCTGGGGTCACCCGGGGACCCAGCGTGGCCTCAGTTCTCCAGGGTGCCACCGGAGCCAGATCTCACCACAGGGTGTCCCCGCCCTGAGGGGCAGAGGCCTCCTTGCCCCTCCGCTGCTCATGCTAATTTCAGTGAAGCCTCTAGCAGACCTTCCAGGGTCAAAGCCCAGCCAGCTGGGGGGAGGGGGCAGCATGGGGGAGCAGAGGTGGGCAGGGAGTTTGGGGCGTGTGCCTGGGCACCTGGGTGTGCTCCGGCTCCCATGTGGCAGGTCCCTGGTCCCTTTCCGAGGACGTGTGGAGCCAGGCGGAAGCAGCCCGGAAAGGACAGGGCAGGGAGAGAGGCCAGGAAGCGTGCTGCTTGCTTTCGGGGGGGCGTGGGCTGTGGATTCCTCTCCGGGGACTGAGCCCCTTCTGTGTCTTTCCCAGACTCTCTGCACACAGGCCACGATGCAGACAGTACGGGCCGCCGACACCAACGAGGTCGTGAAGCTGATATTCCGCGAGTCCGACAATGACCGGAAGGTAAGCGAGCCCTCGGCCGCGGCCCCTGGGGTGTGGTGGGGGCGCCTCGTCCGTTCCTCCTGCCCTGACGCCCGCGCCCCCTTTTCAGGTGATGCTTCAGCTGGAAAAGAAACTCTTCCATTACTTCAACCAGGAGGTTTTCCGCGACAACAACGGCACCGCGGTGAGCCCCGCTGTCCCTGTCCCCGGGCTGCGGCTGGTCAGCGGGCGGCTCGGGGGGGCCCTGTGTGGGCGGGGCTGCAGGTGCTGGGGCGGCTGGCGCACCTGCCCGGGCCTTCTGCCTCCAGCAGAACTGGGGTGCAGCTCCACGGTTGTGAGTGTGCACGTGTGGGGACACGAAACGTGCATCTCAAACCAGTCGGTGGAGCCCTGGTCGCCTGCCCTGCGGGGTCCGGAGAGGCTGCGAGGGGCCGCCAGACCCCCGGGGCAGCATCTGCGCCTGTTTGCAGTGCGCTGGCCGGGCTCACGGTCGGGGTGTGCAGTTTGCTGGGCTCTGAGGCGTAAAAGTCCCCCCGTGGCCAGTTCCCAGCCCCCAGGGCCCGGGGTTCTGTGGCGCAGAGGCGAGTCCTGGGTGGGGGCCCTGCCCACCCTCGGTCCTTTCTGCTCTGCCTCCCACCCCACTGCTCCGCGGAGGCTCCGTGCACAGCGCCCCCCTCGTTCAGGCCCCAGGTCCCCACACCCTGCTGTGTGGCCCTCGCGCCTCCAAGTCCACCGGGACGGTTGCAGGGGCGTCCTTATGCCAAAGCCTGGGTGGTGCTTGGACTGCGGCCCCGCCCCGCCCCCCGGTGCCCCACGCCCTGCATCTGGGAGCCCCAGCTGTGCTGAGCGCCCTGCACCTGTGCCTCGGTTTCCCTCAGCGCATAGAGGCCTCCGGCCAGTGTACGTGCTGGGCGACAGCCCCGTGTCCCTCCTCCTCGCCCGCTTCTGTCCCTGTCTCCTCATCTGTCCCTACCACCCCGGGGCCACGGCATCTCACTCGCCGCAGGAGCCCCCTCAGCACACGCCCGTTCCGGGGCCCAGCCAGGGACCTGCCTCGTGCAGAGAGTCGGGCCTCAGCTCCAAGCCCGTAGCCACAGGCCTCACCCCCGCGCGGGGCGCCCAGTTCCGCTCCTCCCACCGGCCCTTCCCGGTGGGCGCTCTGCCCTTCGGGGGCCTGGCCACACCACATCTCACCTCCTCCAGGGGCCTCCCCTCCCTCCGCGCCCCCCACGGTGCCCAGCTTGGCGCGCAGACGCTTACAGCCCAGGCTGCCAGGCTGCTTCCCTAGACGGGCGGCACCAGGGGAAGGACCATGTCCCGCCTGCTGTCTGCGCCCGAGAGGGCAGCACCCTGTGGTGACAGGGCCCGGGCACCTGGGGCACAGGAGAGCCCAAGGGACTGTCTCAGTGAAGTGCCACCCCACCCCTGGGCAGCTGTGTGACTTCTGGAGCTTAGAGCCAGGGTGGGCTTTCAGGGCCCCTGCTGCAGAGGCAGCCCCTCGAAGTGGGAGGCAGTGAGGCAACCAGGGCAGTGACGAAGCCGAGGTTCCGTGGAGAACCGTGGACACACGGACGCAGGGCTGGCGCTGGGGCCGCCAGGGACCGGATGGTTCGGGAAGGAGCAGGAGACGGGACAAGGAGGCCCCGTGGGGTCTGAACCGGGAGGGGGCGGGGGGGCGGGGGGGGGGGGGGGGGGGGGGGGGGGGGGGGAGGTGTGTGTTCTGGCCACGGGAGCCAGTGCACACGGACCCACAGTCCCTGGCTTCCTCTGGTAGCGTCTGGACACCGCGTGTGTAGCTGCCATTGGAAATGACGAGTGCCGTCACAGGTGGAGATAATAATTTTTATTTCTGCATATTTATCAGCGTGCGAAATTTTTTAAGATAGAGGAAGATTCGTTTGAACGTTCAGGGGAACATTTGAATTTCATTCAGAGATTTAAAAAATGCAGCATAGAGTCAGTGTAGGTTTCCACGTGGTTATCTTGGGAAGACCCACGTGCCCCTTTGCTGCGTCTGTCAGGAATCACACGTGGAGAGAGGCGCGCGGGCCCGGCCTCCGCGGGTGTCTGCCCGGCTCCTCCAGACTTGGGTGGCCGGCGCCACCTCCCTCCCTGCTGCTGCGGGTCCCGGGGGCTCCACGCCTTCAGAAGCGCCTGGCGGGGTCACGCCGATGTCCGTGGCCCTGGCTGCCACCCAGCACGTTCAAGAGCCGCCTCTGCGTCAGTCACGTGCAGGAAGTGGGGTCGTCGGGACCAGCCACGGGGGACAAGATAAATGGTGCGAGGAGCCGTGTCACCTCCGCGGCGAGGCACGCAGCCCCACGGCCACGGGAACAAACTACCCGTCCGCAGGATGGATGTGCCTGCGCCGGACGCAGCCCCAAAATCCATCGCGCCCTTCATCAAGCACTGGTGTTGTACCCGCCTGACAGAAATTTAATTCAAGCTGGCTTCTGGAAATAATTATTGTATTTTAAGAGTAGTAATCATTGGCCAGGACATGATTGAATGTGTCCATGCCTATTGACTTTTTCTATGATTTATAGCTTTGTTTAGTCGATATTCCCATCGAAATTGTATAATTAATTATAAGTGTGGCTGTCAGGGCTGCAGGATGGAGTGCCCTGGCGAGGATTTGGAGAGATTAAATTTTCCTTGGCCGTCCCAGGGCAGGGCTTGGGAATTTTCACCGCGCTCGGCCTGTTGGATAGAGATGTTTTCTGTGTGTTTAGCAACTGCTCTAGCTCAAGCGCATTGATTTTCCGGGCTCTTTTTTCTTTATCAGCCTGGTGTCTCTGCAGTAACAGTGGAATTTGTGCAGCTGGGGCAGGTCCTGACAGATACGCACGATCCGCCAGGCCCTTTATCATTGTCTACACACACCCCGAGCTGTTTTTCACTTCGTAATCAAGAAGAATGTTTAAGATACATGTGAAATTGGTTATCATGTTAGTGAAAAATCTCAAAGAGATACAAATTATCATCTCAACAGAAATGCAACATAATTTCTAATCAGGGACGTCTCACAGCTGGAGTTTGCCCTGTGGCCGTCGCCAGCGGGAGGAGGGAGGTCCCAGCAACCTGGCAGCCAGCCAGGGACCCGATGCGCCAGATCAGGGGTTGTGACAGCGAGCAGGCTGCCTGGGGCTGCAGCTGTGTGCGTGGGTGTAGGACTAGCCTGTGCCCCCTCCCCAAGCCTGGGGCACACGGGTCTGTCGGGGATTGACCTTGGCCTTGGCCAGAGTGTCTAGCACAGAGCCTGACACACAGCAGAGGCTTCGTAAGGATGTGTTGACCTGGAGTGAGAGTGTGAGAGCGTTCCAGAGCATCCCCACGCGGACAGGCAGGCAGGTCAGCAAACAAATGGGTGCGTTACGGGTGGTGCTCCCCGAGGAGCCTCTCCCAGCATAGGGGCCGGTATGAACGTGGGCTGGGTGTGGGCGCACGGCAGGGAAACGCAGGCGGCGGGCGCCTGGCCAGTGGGGACCTTGGAGGCCCGGGCTTCCCCAGCTGGGCTCTGTTCCTGCGGTCGCCGCTGGAAGATTCACTCTTGGTCCAAAGCAGATATTTATTTGCTTTAATTTTACTTCACACGCTGAGCAAGTGGAAGCGTGGCGGGTCCACTCGGCTCCCTCCCCAGATGCTGCTGCCCATCTGCACGGCCGGCTGGCAGAGCCACGCCCACATCTCACACCAGAGCTTTCCAGCATCTCTCATCACCCGCTGCAAGGTTGTGCTTGTTGAAGCATGTGTGCACACATCTGTGCGTGTGTGTGCAGGTCTGTGTATGTGTGCGTGTGTGCCTGTGCATGTATGCTCACGTGTATGTCTTTGTGTGGCTGCATGTGTGTGCGTGTCTGTGCATACACGTGTGTGTACACGTATCTGCACG
Source organism: Crocuta crocuta (assembly GCF_008692635.1). NCBI lineage: Eukaryota > Metazoa > Chordata > Mammalia > Carnivora > Hyaenidae > Crocuta > Crocuta crocuta. The sequence continues at coordinate 8,171,744 of NW_027529672.1, forward strand.
TGTGTGCAGAAGTGTCTGCATGTGACTGTGCGCATCTGCCTGTGTGTGTGCATGCACATGTGTGTGCATGTGTCTATGCACATGTGTTACACAAGTGTCTGTGCACATGTGTGCATGTCTGTGCGTGTGTGTGTCTACACACATGTATGTGTGTGTCTGTGTGTGTGCGTGTTGGTGCATCTCCCTGCAGACCCCTGACGGGGGCATCTGTGGATGCCACCCACATGGACGCCCCCCGGACAGGTTCTGGCCACCGAGGGAGGCAGGGCCCAGCAAGGCTTCCAGGGGCCCTTTCTGAGGCTGCACACCTCAGAGGAACGTCCAGTGGATGACATGCAAGCCACTCGCTCACACACATGTGCTCACGGGCACCCGGGCACCCACACACAGGTGTGCAGTCCCCCTCCCCCTCAGCCCCTCTCGGTGTCCCCAGGGCTGGTCATGGGGCCCCGGGGACCCCTGGCTCACAGTCAGTCTCCCGACGCAATTTACAACCAGCACAGAACGAGAGCCCGCGTGCGTGTGCCTGTGCGTGCATGTGTGTGTGCGTGCACATATGTGTGTGCGTGCGCATGCATGTGCATGAATGAGCCCCTTCCAGCGGGGGACAGCGGCTTTGCCTTCGAGGAGCGGCCGAGGGTCTGCAGAGTGGCGGGGGGCAGCAGTCTCTCCTTTAGGGACGTGGTTTTGTGGGTGGCGCTGGGTGGCGTCTCGCTGTGAAGGGGGAGAGAAGAACCCCTTTCGGAGAAGAAATCTGGGTGCAGGCAGTTTCTCATTTCCCAAGGGAACTTTTGAAACTGTTTTCGGACTTTTATAAGACGAATCCCTGGGGTGACCGACTGGGTGCTGCTCGGAGCCACAGGCCCTGTTCCGGGTCCAAAACCGACACAGACGCCCCGTGGGGCTCGCGGGGTGTGGGGGGCGGAGGAGGATCCGGTGCGAGTGAGTCCGGGAGCCCTGAGGACACGCTGCAGCCGCTGTGAGCGCCAGGCCGGCAGGCGCGCNCCGGCTCACGAGCACGCGTCCTGAGTGTTTGTGTCCGAGCGCCCGGCCCCCCGCCTGTGGTTCTCTGTGCACGGCTGTCCGATGCAGGGCAGGCGCCGCGTTTACTGCCCCCCCCAGATGAAGGACCACAGACGGTGGCTTGCAGTCCTGAGACCCAGGACGGGTGGGGTGCACCCCTGAAAACACCCGTCATTTCAATAACTGATAGAAATTATAAGAGTATTTAATATGATTGAAAACTTGAAAGAATCAGAAATAAACACCACACCCTGAAAGAAGCAGATTAAAAAACACACAGACCCCGTGGCGGTGTTACCAGTGAAGTCCCCTTGGGTGAGTCCGTGGCGGGACAGCCTGAGGGCGCGCGGAGGCGCAGCCCCTGCGACCAGGGCAGCGGAGGTGGGGGCGGGCGCAGAGTGCGCGGGAGGCCGCGTCGACGCTTGGCAAGTCGACGCTGGAACCACGGACGGCCCTCAGGAGAAGGACGTGTCCGTGAGAGGCAGCGGGGCACCAGACGGGAGGGGAAGACGAGGCACAGCCGTGAGGACAGCGTCGGGTCAGCCGCCAGAGGGACGCTGGCACCAGGCAGCAGCACTGTGACCCAGATGCGCAGGGGGGACGGGTGGCCAGGGCGCCCGGGGACCCACACCGGGCCGAGTCGGGAGCCGCGCCTGAGGGAGGCACGCGAACGTCGGTGTTCACGGCACGAACTGCTCTTTGTGGACACGCGCGGGTGCAGGGTCACGGGACCCGGCCGTCCAGAGCGCAGCCACCGTGGGACGGGGAGGGTCCCGCAGCGCCTCTGTCTCTGCCGTCGTGCGTTTCCCTCCGTGTCAGCGGGTTTGGGAGCCACCGAAGACAGGCGGGCCCCAGGCAGGCAGAGCGCGGGCTCTGTGGCCGGAAGCCAGTCGCCGTGGGGAAAGGACAGTGCTGTCCACGTTTCCTTTAAACCGCCAGTCAGCCGCGGCCAAACTGCTCCACCACCTGCTCCACGCAGGGCCTCTCCGGACCCGGCTCCTGGCCTCGGGCAGGCCGGCTCCTCTTGGCACACGGCACCTGCGTGAAGCCAGCAGCCGCCCCGCGTCCCCACCCCCCCGACACGTGGGGCCTGCCTCTGACTTGGGAAGGCCAGGTGTTCAGGCGCCAGGGTGACCTCCATGAGAAGCACACCACAGGCACGTGAGTGTGTGTGTGTAAATGTGAGTGCATCTGTAAGCACAAACGTGCAAGTGTGCATCTAAGTGCGGGACCCAGAGCGCATCTGTCTCCCTGAAGACTTCCTCTCCATCCCCAACTCCACTGAGGACCTGACTCGGAAATTTCCAGAAGCTACTTGGCCTGGAACCCACCTTGGAGGAGGAGCTGGTTTCCCCCTGATGTGGGGGCGGCGAGGCCACTTGGTGCCGGGAAAGCCAAGCCAAGCTTCCCCATCCCCACGTGATCCTCCACCCGCCTCCCCGTGCCTCCCCTCCCCCTGCGGGGCCCCTGGGCCCCGGGCCCCCGTGTCGGGGCTGCACTGAGCAGGCTCGCGCTCAGTGGACGTGGGCTCACAAGTGGCTCCCGTGGGACCCGGGCCCCGCCCCTGGCGCGTGAGTCTCGCCAGGCAGGGTCTGCAGGTCTGAGGCTCCTTGTGACTCCCGCCTGCGAGTGCCCGGGATTCTGTAGGAACGTGTGTGAGGTTCAGGCAAGCGTGTGTGCAGGGGGACTGGGTGGCCCTCCTGACCCCCAGGCCCCGCACCAGCTTCGCCCAGGTGTCGCCCTCTGACCCCTCTGACCCACTCCAGGAGAGCGCCAGGTGCAGGTGGCTCAGTTGGGGACTGCGTACTCGGAGCTGTGGATGCCGAGCTTCGGGAGTGACGGATGAGGCAGCCGGGGCGAGAGCGGGGTGACAGGGCTGTGACGGGGTGGCGGGGGCGGGGTGACAGGGCTGTGTGACGTTGCCGCTCGGGCACATCCTGACACTGTGTGCAGGGCAGCCTTGTCACGGCCAGTGTGGCCAGATGCCGCTGTGACACCCTTCCCTCCCGGGGCACGGGGGGTTGGCACCAGGCCGTGTGCTTCCGTCCTGAGGTGTCCCCCTGGGCAGGGCGCTCTCCTCCACGGGCAGAAGCCGGTGGCCCCCCGAGCATGCTGTGGGGGTCCCACTGGTGTGCCGACTCGGCCATTTTTTTGTAACAAATTTTTTTTTAAATGTTTCTTTATTTTGAGAGAGAAGGAGAGGGAGCATCCCAAGCAGGCTCTGCGCTGTCAGCACAGATCCCAGCACAGGGCTCAGTCTCAGGAGCCGTGAGATCATGACCTGAGCTGAAATCGCACCTGACGNCGAGGTCGACACTGCGGACTCTGCGACTTAGCCTGGGCAAAACGACGAGCCGTGCCCGCACGCTGCCTTGGTCCGTGGCATGCTGTCCACTGCCCCTTGCAGCTCCGAGGAGGGCCTGCGGGCCCCCCAGGTCTGTGCCAGGGCGCGGACGGGCAGCTGTCAGCAGGGCCCCTCGCACACAGAACCCCCGTGAGGCACAGCAAAGTGACCTTGTGTTTTTCTGTTTCTTTTCTTAGCTCTTAGAATTTGACAAAGAGCTGTCTGTTTTTAAGGACAGACTGTATGAACTGGACATCTCGTTCCCTCCCAGGTAAGGACCCACTTGCTGGACGAGCAGGTAACTTCCCCCCTGTCCTTCCCGCGGCCTGAAGCAGCAGCCCACTGAGAGCATTGAGGTTCCGTCAGCTTCTCTTAAAAAAAAAAAAAAAAAAAAGATGTTTTTAAATATGTAAAACACTGCCTTCTCAGATGAGCACACTGGGGGCCCCAGCCGCTGCTCTGGGTTCTGGGTCTTTCTGGGAGCATCAGGGGTTCCCACCACGTGCTGTGCTGGGGTGTGGTTTTGTTTTTCCCTTTCTCAGGCAGAGAAGCTTCTGCTGGGTTTTACTCTGATGTGTACGACTCTCGGGTCTGCAGGGAGGACAGCCTGTTCCCTCGGGCGCCCAGGCTCTCAGAGGGTGGGGGGCAGAGAGGCCAGCGGGGGGCCGGGGAGCCAGGCATCCTGGGCGGACGGCACCCTGAGGACACGGAGGCCCTGTCACCGGACTCCCCCGCTCCCTCCCCCCGTTTTTAGATCCCAGGCACGTTCGGGAAGCTTCCTAACGTAGGGGGTGGGGGCGTCACGAGACCCCACAGCTCTGCTCCTGGGACGAGCTCAAAACCAGATGGCCCTCCGTGCTCTGCGAGGGCCCCTCCACCCCCACGCCACAGTTCAGTCACACATTGGGGGCTGGAAGGGGCCCCACAGACCACCGGACGAGGGACTCCCTGCACCTTGAGGGCATGGGCAGGTACCCCTCTGACCCGAGGGTCCAGGCTCCGGCTGAGAGGGCCACGGCGTGGGCTGCAGCGGCCAGAGAGGGAGGCACTGTGGGTCCTGGTCGGCGCCCCGGCAGCTCCCACGGGGGTGCTGACCAGGCGTGGCTGCTCGCAGCCCCCACCCCTCGCAGGCACGGTACGCTGCAGTCAGGCGCACCTCCACATGCCCCCCAGATCTGACGAGACTGCCTCCTCCGGGGTGTGGTAGACCAGACCTCCCGAGTGCCCCCTATTTGGACAAGCTCCAGGGTCTCCGCAGGCTTCGTTGAGCTGGCCAGGAGCAAGGAGGCCTGGGGCCCCTTGGGCGGAGGCCACGGGCACCTGCAGCTGGCACCTGCTTCTCGAGGCCTCCCAAGTGCGGAGCTCACAGTCTGTGTGGCCGGCGCCCTGGTGGGCGAGCAGCAGAGATGCCCGCCTGTCCGCCCCCAGGCACGGCGAGAGCGCACGTGGCCACGCGGGATAGTGGGGTCCCGGGCTGGCGGTTCCTGGCAAACGAGGCGCAGCCCCCCCAGGAAGGTGGCCATGATTCCCTGCCGGCTCAGCTGGGGCCTCCATGGCCCGAAACAGGGGAAGGTCTCGTGCCACGTGGGAGAGCTTCAGAGCCGCCCGCGTGGGCCGGCCGTCGCCCGCCAGGGGCCTGGGCTGGGCTGCGCCCTCTGCGAGGTCCGTGGGGCGTGGGAGCCGCCTGGCCCGTGTGACAGGACGACGGCCCGGAGGAGCCCCTGCCCATCCTGGCACCCGGGAACAGCCCGCGAGATGCGCCGCAGGGACTCGCTGCAGGCGGTGTCGTGGGCCCTGGGAGCGGAGAGCTCGCTCTGGCCAGGGAGGCGGCTGTGACAGAGGAGAGGCACCTGACGTCCCGCCAGTGCTGGCTTCACTGGTGCAGGCGCTGCTTGGCTGGTGATTAAGTTATCAGATACTTTCCTTCTAGTTAGGAAATAACAGTAGTTCCCGAAGGTGGGCCTGTGGGGCAAGGATGGTGCAAGCGTTTTTCTAACAAAATCGGCAGCTCAGCTCCAGGTCCAAAATCCTTGTGATATCAGGACGCAGTCACAGCACGTGCTCTGGGACAGGCCTACCCAGTGCTCCTGAGGCCGGTCCCCATGCTGCCCGGGGTCACCCCTCCCCCACTGCCCCGTCGCCAACCCCTCACCCCCTGCCTGGGTCACATCCGACTTTGCCCCCTCCCCCACTGCCCAAGGCACACGGCCCCTCCTCCTTTGACTCTTTAGTATTTTTGAAACCGTGTCTGCGACCAGAGCCCACAACCCCAGGGTTCGCCGCGTGGGGTTCGGGGCTACCGCACCACGGGAAGAGTGTAACAGCCATAAAGTCTGGGAAAAGAGCAGGCGCCGGTTGGGGAGGTGGTGGTAGGGTCTGGTGGCTGCCAGATAAATTCTGACTCTCCCGTGAGATAAGTGGTCTCAGCATGCTGCCTGTGCGCGCCCGTGTGTGAGCGTGTGTGCACACACGCGGGTGTGAGCTCATGTGCAGTTGTATATAAGCGGTCGCATGTGTGGGCTGCAGCGGGCACAGACAGCACATGGGGGTGGGTACAGGGGATTGTGTGCATGTACATGGCCATTGTTTAGGTAGGAGTGCACGTGTGTGCACCTGTGTAGGTGTGGGAGTGTGTGTGCAGAATGTATGTTGCTGTACGTGTGCGTAGTGTCCACAAATGCAGGGGTGTGTGTGCACGTGTGCATGGGTTTTACTGCATGTACACGAGGTGTGTATATGGAGTTGGTACACATGCATGGTTGTATGTGTACATGTATGGATACAGGGCTCTGCATATGGGTGTGTGCGTGTGTCTTGTATAGGTGCCTATGGGTGTTGGGTGTGAGTTGTGTGCACACGTGCATGGGTGTGTGTGCACACGGGCCTGTCTGCACGTATGTATGCACGTACATGGGTGTGCAGGGGAGCACTACATGGGAGCAGGCATGCGTGCGGTAGAGGTGTATCCTAGTACATCATGTGTGCAAGGCGTGTACGCAGTGCTGTGTGTGTGGTATGCACGTGTACGTGTGTAGGTGTTTACTTGTGTCTGTGTTGTCTGGGCGTGGCGGTGTGTTTGGGTGAGCGAGGGGGGTGTCCCTTGGGCGTGGGTGCGTGTGTCTGGACCGTGCACAGCCCGCGGCGTGGAGGAGGCCCGCGGCTGACGCCCTGGGGGCCCCTGACCCAGAGCGGTTTCCTTGCACGCTGTCCTTTGTCCCCTCTTGGAGCAGAGGGTGAGGAGCCCCCGGTCACTGGCTGCAGGGGCTCGGGGACACGGCTGTCCTCTCGCCGCCCGAGGGCTGAGTCACAAATAAGGAAGCACCTCTTCCGTGGCCAGAGCCTCTGGAGGACCGTCAGGCCTGACCGCCCCGCCCTCTCGTCCAGCTCTTCCTGGCCCCACACCCCCGGCGCCCGCCTGACCAGGGGCGCGACGTCACTCCATGGGAGAGGAGGCGGCAGTTCCGTCCCCACCGCGGGGTACGAGGCTGCACCCCGGGGCCTCCCGCTCAGTGGGGGCTGTCCTCCAGGGGTGCCCAGGGGCGGGCGAGCTCGCGCCCCTCCCCAGGCGCCACTTCCTGACCCGCAGGGCAGCTTCCTGCCTGCGAAGCGCGGCCCACGGTTCTGGAGCGAAGGGCGCCCAGCCCCGGTTCCCCACACGGGCCCCTTGAAGGTGTTCCCAGAAGGGGCCCCAGCTCCGTGTTTGTGCTCACAGCCTGGGCAGGGCCGGGTAGTGCCCGTGGAGACCCCTTGCTCGCCGAGAAGTGCCACGCCAGTTCCCTCCCCGTGAAGCCCAGAGGATCGCACCCGACACAGTCCGTTCGTGAACGAGCCTCCTCACTTCCCGAGCTGCCCCGGGTCAGCCGGGAGGCCCGGACAAAGCACCGCCTGTGTCTGAGGCTGTGTTCTCACCCCCCGGCGTGGCCTCGGGTCTTCGCCAGGGTACACTACTGCTCCCGGTACTTTCTGGATGGCTGTGAGGTCTGAGCCCGTGCGGCCGTGGCTGTCGGGTTGTTGGGTCTCAGGGAGGCCTCTGTTCGCTCCCGTTCATCAGAACCAGGGAGCTGCGATGGTACCCGAGGGCGTGTGCCCCCGCCGGGAGGCAGCGTGTGCGCAAACCCTGAGCATCTGCTCCCGTGGCCGCTGGCTGGTTGTCAGAACGTGTCGGTGCTCCCTGCCCCTTATCCACGCGCTGAGTGCGTGGCACACAGGGCACGTGGTCTCTGTCCCTCTTGCAGCACCGCGCAGGGCAGGGTGCGCTCCGGGGATGGCTCGCCGGGGCCGGGGTGGCAGGTGGGCATCCGCATGGAGCGCCAGTATGGCCGTGCGCCCGTGAGCCCCACAGACGTTTCGTGGGCAGATGGGCCTCACGGTGAGAGAGAGGGTTCTTCACGGAGACATTTGTTAGTGTTGTCCGTGGACTAGGCTCCTGCTGGGTTGTGACCGATGCCGCCACTTCCGTCTCCTGAAGCCACAGTTCACATAGCACCTTCACCAGGGTGACCAGCAGTGACCAGCAGTGGGCGGTGGTCAGGAGGCCGTGAGCCCTTGGGGGGGGGGGTGAGGAGCAGGCAGGGGGCCAGGGTAGCCCTCCAGCCCCACCCCTGCACGGCGTGCTGGCGCCTGCCACCCCCACCGGGCGGGAGACGGCAGCCAGCCCGACGCCAGACGGTGACGGTGAGTCCGTGTGCCTGCAAATGTCCCTCCGACTGCTCGCCCTGAGCCCCGACCACGTCGTGGACCTGAAACCACAGCCGGGAGCAGCTCCTTCTTTGCTGTGGGAGGGGGTCGGCCACGTGCACAACTGGGGATGTCACAAGTTGGTCCTTCAGAGCCCCTGGGCTGCCAGATCGTTTAGACGTCCCAGAGGTCGGCAGGTGTGAGACGGCGTGTCCCCGTGGCCACCGAGCAGAGGACCGTGTGCCGTGGCGCGCTGCCAGCACGTGGGGCCGATGCAAGTTCTCCAAAAATCTGGGCTTTGCCTGAAAGCTTGAGGTTTCTTATTGGCAAAAATGCTCTCAGGTGTTTTCCTGGAGAGGAAACATGGCTCATTTTGCTGCCTCTTGAGAAAACTCCTGTCTGATGCCCATGTCTGAGCAACAGTCTTTCTGCCTTTCTAGCAAAGGAAAATGAAAAGACGGTCCATGAAGATGAACTGAAACAGCCACGTGGCAGAACGTGACTGTCCCTCTCGTCCCACTGTGTCGGGACACGTCCCGCCTCCCAGTCTGGAGAGTTGGTAGAGTAACCGCGTCTGTTTCTCGGGGTGGGGCCTCTGAAGAGAAGCAGGCCTGGGGACACCCCCCNCCACAGCCCCTGCTCCTCTCTCTTCTTTGTAGTTTTGTTTCTTTCCTTCCCTTTTCCAGGAATTTCAGTAACCGCTGCTGATTCCGAAAGCACGCGTTTGGGGACGCCCGTGTTCGCTCGGGCCGCGCGCTGCGCTGGGGACAGAGGCTGTGTAGCAGGCAGCGGTCCAGGGAGGGGCTCCTGTCCCCACAGCTCGCTGAGGGCGCACCCCCACCCTCCGCAGCAGGGAGCAGAATGTGCCGGTCTGGCGCCGGGGTACCTTCCGTTCCCTCCGGAGCCCGGGGCCCCCCCCCGCGGCCGGCCTGCAGACTCNGGGAGGGAGCTTGAGGGGCCGGGAGGGAGGGAGGGAGGGGGGAGGCGTCCTTGACGACAGGTGGACAATGGCTGGCTTTATCCCCCGCCGCCCCCAGATGCCTGGCCCTGCCTCCCCTGTGG
>NW_027529672.1:8180939-8189283 GCF_008692635.1 Crocuta crocuta
GGTTTGCTTTCAGATGAGTGTGTGCATGTGGCAGGACCCGATTAACCACTGTCAGCTCTGCAGGCGCTCGGCCGCAGACAGGCCACACTGGGCCAGGGGCCCTGCTCCGTTCGCCCTCGGGCAGCGCGTCAGCCAGCGGGGGGAGGACCCGACAGCGCCCGGCCCCCTCCTGCTCCCAGGAGCGGCTGGGCCCCTTCCCAGGGGTCAGGGGCCACAGGGCGCGTCCCCGGGGCTGTGGGGATGAGGGCACAGATTCTTTCTCCTTTGGAGTCGCCTGTGGACGCAGCGCACGTTGGCGGCCGGGTCCTGCCCAGGCACGGTGGGTTCGGGTCCCTCTGGGCGCATACATTTTAGGGCCAAACCGGAAGCTTTGCCGCCACTCTGGGCCTTTCTGGCTCTTCTCTGGGGCTCATCCCCGTGCCACTGTGTGAGTCGTGACCACCCGTCAGATCCCGCCATGGACAGGGGCCCCGCTGACCAATTCATTTCTGTCCTGGCACAAACCCAGGCCTGCAGGGAAACACTGAGCGCTGACCCTGGGGTGTGTCCACGTGGTGTGCGGGCGCCGTGCGCAGCCCTCAACAAGACCCGAAGACCGTCAGGGCCCGCGAAGGAGCTTCCTGTGGCGTCGGTGGCGTCGGGCATGACTGAGCGTCCAGGGTGGGGTGTGAGCACGTGGGGTTCTCATCTGGCTTCTGTCCGGACTGTGTCTCAGCATTTAAACCGGGCCTGGGACAACTCACTGTCCTCTGGCAAAGAGCCCCCCCCTCACCCCCAGCCACTGCTGCTCGCGGCTGCCCTCACCTGGACCTCGGCCCCTGGCCAGCCGGCCTGCTCTAGTTCAGCGACTCAGCGCGTTGTCCTCTGGGAACACGGGGTAGATCCGTGTCGACCCCCGACCCCCAGCTCACTGGCAGTGCGTTCCCGGAGAGCGCCTGTCACCCGGCCTCGGCGAGTCCCCTGGGTGCCCAGGCGCAGCTGCGTGTGCGAGGCCACGTCCTCGTCCGTGGCCGCGGCCGAGCCAGGAGCAGGCACGCGCGGCCGGCCCCACACGTGTCCTGCCGAGGGGTCTGAGGGGCAGCCGGTGTCCGTGTTCTTCCCGAGGGCGTGTGGCAAGCAGAGCCCAGGAGAGGCTGGCTGTCTCCTTCGTGTAGGTTTTGTTTTAACCGCATCTGCCGCTCTGGGTCCCTGATCAGGAGGAGCGGTAATCCCCTGAGGGGCCGGGGGCCGGGGCCTGGCCGTGGTCAAGCGCGTGGGGCTGAAGCACATGCAGAAGGCTGACGGCCAAGGTACGGGCCTGACGCGGGTCTGGAGGCCGCAGAGCAGAGGGAGAGGCGCAGGGTCCTCCGCAGGCCAGGCGCCACCTCGGAGCAGCCCAGAAGGGCACCCTCGTCCCGCTCCCGGAGCTCAAGCCACGGCGGTCTGGGCTTCACCTGGACAGTTGCTTTACGAGGGAAGGTCTGAGACTCTCCTGAAGGCGGAGCAGACGCCCCACCCCCTGCACCGGGCACCGTGCCGCCAGCGTGTTCCCAGTTCACTGACGTTCAGTCCCTCTGGGCCAGGACGCCCGCTGGGCCTGGGCGGACAGAGGCGGGTGCGCTGGGCCCCAGGCAGGACTCCCCACGGGCTCTGGATGCAGGAGGGAGGTGAGGGGCCGCAGGGCGTGTCGGCTGGCAGCACCCCGCTGTTTGTCGCCGGGTGTGTGTCACCTCTCTTTGGGAGGGTCAGCGGTGGCAGCTCCGTCCCCAGTGGCTGAGCCAGGTCAGCGGTGGGAAGGACAGAGCCAGGCGCAGTCCCGTGTGCTACCATGGTGATGGCCCCGCGGCCTGGGCTGCGGTGGAGCGGGCGTGGGGACGGGGTGTGTGCCCGCGCCGGGCCCCAGCTCCCAGAGGCGTGAGGGGCGAATGGGGGGTCCCAGGGGGGCGAGGAGACGGGCGCTGGTCCCTGGGACGCAGGTGAGGAAGGAGGCACGCCTGTGTCTGGGCGGGCCGTGGGGCCATGGCGGGGTTTTCCCCGTGTAGACCGCCTACAGAGCTGAAGCCGAAGTTGAATAGAGGACTCCGTTTCTGTAAAGGAATGGCTTTTCCCAGGATCCCATTACAACTAAGATTCCAGTGAGGGCTGAAATTGTAGGTTTGACCTTGTGTTCTGGAAACTTCTATATGTGCGTTCCTTCCCTGCATAGCACCAGCCATTCCACATGCACGGACACCCCACAGGGCCCTCCCCTGGGGATGCGGAGGATGGTTGGAGGTGAGGCTGGAGCCGGTGGCTGACCGGGTGTCTTTGTGTCCCCCCAGCTACCCGTACAGCGAGGACTCCGGCCAGGGCAGGCAGTACATGAACACGCGGTGCCCCGCGTGGTGTGACCGCGTCCTCATGTCCCCGTCTGCCAGGGAGCTGATTCTGAAGGTAAGTGCCGGAGCCGCCCCAGGACCAGCCACACAGGGGACCCGAGACGGGTCCTGGCATCAGGCCCAGCGCCCAGGCCTCGGGCCTCTGTGACATCTGAACTCACAACATGCACACGTGGTCATCAGCGCTTTAAAAATCATTCCAGGTGATCGTATCCTGGGGAATTAAATGTGCTCTTGTCCACGAGAGAGCGTGTGGGCTGTAAAGTGTGTGGAGGCATCTGCCGTTATCTTCCCGAGTTGTGAACCACGAGCCTGATTCGCATCTGGGCTCGCTAAGGGCAACATTCAGGAGGTAGCACACCACTCCGGGTGTTGGGACGTTTAAGTTTTCCGTGGCCTCCTGATGTTCCAGAATTTTCAGTGCCCACATTTCAATACAAAAGGAGTGTTTTCAAAAGAATCAGGATCTGAACTGGTTTTGTCCACCCCATTAGTGAAAAAACATCACCCTGAAATGTATTGATTCGGGGGGTGGGGGACCGCGGTCCAGTGCTCAGTGTTCAGAGCAGACGTGGGTATATCTTAGGTGGGGGCGTCTGCAGGACCCCCCGGCTGGGCCCTGGGTCCTCCCCAGGGACTCGGGGTGCACTGGGCCAACAGGTCACAGCCAGGAGGGCAGGGTCCCCCACGTGCTGCCCCCGCCACATCCCCAGTGCCCCCCACCCACTGGGCCCCGGCTGGCCTTTCCCGCGAGGGCCCATCTCTCCACGTTCTTCCCTGGGCCCTGAGCAGCCTGGACGCGTGAAGAGGAAGCTGGCAAAGGACACTGGGTTGGAGGCGGGGGCTTCGCTGGGCCTGCAGCGAGCTTGCCCTGGGGGGGCCTCGGCAGTCCTGCCCCTGGGCCGTGTGCACGGCCTGCGCCCGCCTGTGACAGTCTAGCCCCGGGACCCCTCCCCCACCAGCCTTCCTGACTGACGCTGCAGGGGATGTGGGCCACAAGCGTACGGGCCCGGGGCCTGCCCGGTGCCCAGCTTGGACCGACCTGTGCCCACTCGCTGGTGCTCAGGAGGTGGCTGCATGGTGGCTCAGGGCATTGCACACCTGCTGGCCCTGACCTTGTGGGGTGAGCTGGGCACAGGGCCGCAGCCAGAACGGGGGCCTCCGGGGCCGCGGGGACGGAGAAGGGACAAGTGTCGTCTACCAGGGAAAACAGCCACGACCAAGGGAACCACGTTCTGCAGTAAACTCTCGGTGGCCAGCTGCCGAGCGCCACCTCCGCTGCGCAGCCCAGGCTTGACGTGGCTCCGTGGAAGGGGCTGCACACTGTTCTGTGTTCTCTCCCATCTTCTCCGAGCTTTGATGCCTCAGATCGGAGGAGGGGGGGGCAGAGCTGGAGGGGAGGGTCCCCCGAACAGACACCCCCAGGCCCTCCCGGGGGCTGCCCGGCGGCAGCGGGCCTTACAACGGGAGCAGACGCGCACCGCGAGCGGCTCCTCGGCCTCATCCATCATGCCACGCTCCGCCACCTCGTCATCATGTCCCGTTCTGCTTCCCCGGCCCTAAAACACCGAAGGTGGCGGGCTGGCGGTGCTGCCTGGGTCTGTGGTGATGAGCGCGCTGTGTAATTTGTTTATCTGTCTCGAGATTATGCAGTTGGAAATCCACAATTTTATGCTGCCTTTGTAAATTACCGTGCTGCGTTTGATGAATGTCCCCCACTTCCGCGGGGCCGTGCTGCACTCGTGAAGGATGGGAGGTGCTCACGCATTCGCTGCAGGTTCTGTTTTTACACTTTCTGGCAGAGGCAGCCACGCTGGAAAGTAAATCTGACCTTAAGCTTCCTACTGCATTAAAGATAATTCAGTTTTAACTTTATAGTCTCAGATGCTCCGGCTGCAGGTATAAAATCCCGGCCCAGTCGGAGCTGACTGATGACCAGGAACAAACCCTTCAGGGTCGCACCCAAAATACAGGCGGCTGCCAGCCTTGCAGAGCCGGTCGGGAGGGAGGGAGCCGGCATGCACGCAGCTCTTAATTAATGTGTACGAAGTGCCCAGTGCAGCAGTGGGGAGTCGGTGGCGTCTGCTCCCGTTTGAACCAAGTTCTGGGTTAATAGAACTGGCTGTCAAAATAGATGTAAACAGGGAAATCAGACGCCAATGAGCTGCTCACGTGACGGGGCAGCGGGCAAAGAAAGCTCACGGCTGCACTAAGTGCCGTTGAGCGTGGGCCCTTTGGCAGGGGCACATGCTGGGGCCCCCGCCCCGACTCCCGTCCAGAAACATGAAGAACCAGGGCTCCCGGGCCTTCCAGAACGTTCTGCCTGCTGGCCGGCCGCTCCCTCTGAGGGGTTGGCCGGAGACCTGCACGGGGCTGGGGGGGGGCGGGGGGGGGGGGGNCTCTGTTTGTTTCCCCAGTCGGAGAGCGAGGAGAAGGTTGTCACCTACGACCACATCGGGCCCAACGTCTGCATGGGAGACCACAAGGTGATGTGCCCTCGCTGCGGCGCGGCCCCAGGGTGGACGGCGGCGGGTGGCGCAGGGCCGCTTTTGGTCTGTTTATGTAATTGTAATAAACACCGAAGGTGGGCAGGTAGGTAGGTAGGTAGATTAAGAAGACAGAAACGACTAGTCAAAATACAGAATTTTGTTCTTTATAAAAAAATACCGTCTACAGCCAGTGATTTCCGAAGGTCATCTTTCTAGCGTGCGCTTGGCTGCTGTAGCGGCCTCTGGCGCCGAGCTGCATCTGCGGAGCAGGCGGTGAGCGCGAGTGCTGTGGGCACGGGGGTTTGTGCAGGGACCACCTTGGGAGGAGTGGGCGGCCCTCACGCCAGAGCCCCCGGGCGCACTGAGGACAGTGCTCGCCCCGACCCGCCTTCAGCCGAATCAGAAACTCCCACGCGGCCCCGTCCGCAAGGCCTCTGGGCCTCAACCCCGGCCCGCGGGCCTTCCCCGCGCCGGGTGGGGTTTATCCAGTGGTCTGTGCGTGAGCTTCCTTCTGCCTGGAGTGTCGCCCCAGGCCTCCGGTCAGCCGGCCCGGCCCCCGTTCTGGGTCAGCTGGGTCCACGGTGGCGCGGCCGGGGCGGTCGGGGGTCAGGGTCAGCTCTCGGCCGGGGTCCTGACGCCCTCTCTTCTCCGCCGCAGCCCGTGTTCCTGGCCTTCCGCATCGCGCCCGGGGCAGGTAAACCTCACGCCCATGTGCACAAGTGTTGTGTCGTGCAGTGACGTGTGGTAAATATGACTCCTTCCCTTGAGTTCAGCTTTTCGCAGCTTTTCCTGGTGTGTTTGTTCCTTTAACGAGTGACACATTCCACGACAGGGAAGCGATGGCAGCGGCAGCACAGGGCCCTTCGAGAGACCTCCCTGTAGCTCGAGGAGCAGGTGGAAGTCGCGTCCAAGAAATCCGTACTCCTAACAGCTGCATCGACAAACCCGCCCGAGCGCCACCCGCTAGAAGGCCGGCCCCACACTTCGCTTCAGCCTCCGGACCGTTCCGGAAAAGCCTCACATACCTCACTGTCTTGTCTGTTCATGTGACATTTAGTAGAAATAGTGGGTTTTTGTAATAAGTCACCGTCCTGTTGCCAAAACTCTATAGACAGCAGAGGGAGTCCGCACTTCAGACTCCAGGGCTTCGGTTTTTAATAACTGTCAGCGTGGGAAGAGCGTCTGCGGCGCAGAAAGCCCACAGGCGTCCCCCGCTGCCGGCTGGAGGTGAGCCCGGGGTGGGCGGCGGGCACGTGGCCGCTGCGAGGAGACAAGGGGCCCTCGTCTTCACCTCCGGTGCCCCCCCTTCCGTGTTATCGACTCTAACTGCCGTGTTACATGGTTTTTGAATCACACTGCAGCTGCTTTCCATTTTTATATATATAAATATATATAAATATATACTTTTTAAAAATAATTTATAAATCTTACCAAAACTTACGCTAAATGTACTTTCCAGTATGAATGCTTGCGAGTGTCCTATCCGCAGGTAGAGGTGGGGTCTAGGAGGTCAGCTTTGCGGACGGCACGCGGGCGCGTCCGGCAACACGGCCGGCTGTGCCGACGGGCGCGAGNGCGGGTTCTGACCCCTCTGCCTTTTCTTCTGCGTAATATTCAGAACTGAATGTGAAGTTTCTAGCTAGCCCGGGTGTACCTTTTAAGAATTTTGTAAACTGTTTTGTGTGTCTTTTGTTACTGTTCTGTGGTGCCAAGTATCCTACATCAAACAATAATATCATGGGAGAGATCAGAATAGCCTAGTCTGCTTCAGATAGAAACTGCTTTTAACGTGGGCTGTATATAAACCTATTAAGAGAAACAAAACCGTAAGTTCCCTCGGCTGCTCAGCTACAATCAACCTACGTAATAACCTCGCTGCAAACGTTTTCTCCTAGCACGAAGTACGGCATTAAAGGTCATTGCAGTGCCTGTGGATGAAACACAAACGTGGGTTTTATTGATTTGCTTTAGAACACTACAGAATTCCTGGACTGTGTGAAGGCCTTAGATGCTCGTTTTTAGGTAAATCACTACCATTGCAAGTGATCGGGTGTCCGCTTGCCGAATCTGTCCTTGACCGCGCGGCGGGGGTCCGTGGCAGCGCTGTGGCCCCTCTGCTCTGTCCACGCGCCACGCGGCAGTCCCGCCCCACGCCATTCTGTCTCACGGGGTGTCAGCTGTTGGTCACTGCGGAGGCCTTTAGAAACGACCGCTCCCGGTTCCTAAGCAATAAAATTGATCCTGGTGAAAACAGTCCCGCGTCCGCGTTTTGTCTCTCCCTCCCCGGCTCCCCGCCTCCTTTGAAATGCTAAGTAACAGGGGCCCAGGCTTTGTGGGCTGTAGCTGCAGGTCCGGCTCCGGAGAAATCCTGGAATGCCCTCCATCAGACGGATGCTGCCACACAAAACCGGGCCGTTAGTGACACGCAGAAAAGGGGTGTTTGGGGTTTTTTACTGCGGCGATAGCTAATGGGAAGTACCCCCTCGGCTTTTCAAAACGAGACGATAAAAATGCATTGCTTTGCTCCAAAGTTGAAAACTGGAAATCCCTCTGCTCTTAACTTGAGCTGAGAGAACAGATCGCTCACGGAAATAAGACGGATTTTGATACCAGTCCGTTAAAGAGAAAACCAGCCAGTGGCTCAAAAGAAATGTCTTTTGTTAAATGGATGGTGCGGCCACTGTGGCAGAGACAGACCCTCGGCCTCTGCCTGCCTTCCGGGGGGAAAAGGCGTAGTACTGTCATCACCTGTATTTAGTTTTTAGCTTACAAGTCGACAGTTAATGCGCAGCGGGGCGCACCCACGCGGGCCCGGCCGGNCGTCGTCCGAGTTGGGGTCCAGGGGCCGGTTGTACTCGTCGTCGTCGTCCGCGTCCGAGCCGCCCGCCTTCAGCTTCTCGGCGTCCGAGTCCTGCTTCTTCTTGGCCGACGCCATCTCCGCCGCGTGCCGCTTGCGCCACTTGGTCCGGCGGTTCTGGAACCACACCTNGGCCCGGGGCCGGGGGGCCGCCCGCGCCGCCCGCTCACCTTGACCTGGCTCTCGGTCATGCCCAGGGAGTAGGCGAGGCGCGCGCGCTCCGGGCCCGCCAGGTACTTGGTCTGCTCGAAGGTCTTCTCCAGCGCGAAGATCTGCTGGCCCGAGAAGGTCGGCCGCGAGTGCTTCTTCCTGCCGTCCTTGTCNAATTTGCCCCCTGATTTATCTCCCCCGGGACGAAATAAATCCCGCTGGATGGGAGTTTAGTTAGGCAAAGGTTTTAATGGGGAATCGGGGAAAAATACGAGAACATATTTTATCGCTCGAAAGAATGCAGATTTGAGGATCCGCTCGGCACGCTCTGCGCGCCCCGTTCGGCGAAGAGCCCCCAGGTGCGCGGGCGCGGGGAGCCGGTCGGCACCGTCGCAGGGGCGCCGCCCGGGCTCAGGTTTCGGGGAGCATCGCGGGCGTTCGGGGGCAGTGTTCCCGGTGACGCAGACGGGGGGTGGGCGCCGGACTGGGGA
>NW_027529672.1:8189334-8194571 GCF_008692635.1 Crocuta crocuta
AACCTCGGCCTCGAGCTCCGACCCGGACCCCACCACCGAGCACACGGGCCGTTGCATCGTGGAGAGCGGGGACCCAGCCGGCTCAGAGCCCCGAACCCAGCGCCCGGACGTGTGTGCGCTCCCGGAGCTCCGCGGGCAGAAGCGCCGCCTTCCCAGGGGCATTTGGGGCCCGCGCTGACCTGTTCCCCCCTCGCCCCCTCCCTCGGCCCTGCTGTGGGATTCAGATGGGGTGGCAGGGGGCNGGGTTTGGACGGCACGGGCGGAAGCTACCCTCCCGGCTCCGTGCGGGGACCCAGCATCCCCTCACACGGCGACCTTCGGGGGTCCGTTTTCGTTTTGGGCATTTAGAGCGCGGTCTTTGCGCCGCGAGTCCGGACGCCAGTTTGCAGCTGGAAAGCCCCCGGCCGGCCGGGGCCCGGGTGGTCGCCCCTGCGTCCCGGGGGCGCGCACCGTGCTGCCCGGGAGAGGCTGCGGGACGCCTGGGGCCCTCAGCTTCGTGCGCGGGGCAGCCCCGCGCGCTCGGGAGCTCCTGCTTCCCCACTTCCTTGGCTGCGGCTGCACTCGCGGGATCGGGGTGACCTGCCCCAGCCGGGCACCGCCCCCAGGCGTCCGCCGCGCCCCTCCAGCATTCCCGGGGCCCGGAGACCCGCCCCCGCCTCGCTTGCAACACACCCCACGCCCACGGAGCAAACGGCAGCGTGTGCGCCCTGAGAGCCTGGCCGCGGGGCCACACCGCACCAGGATTTGGGCCCCCGAGGCAGAGGCACCGCCGCGGAAGCCGGGACCCCGGTGAGGCCCGGGCATAAGGCCGAACGGGCGGGGGCAGTGGGCGGGGCGAGGTCAGGACCCTCCTCCGGACACCCCCTTTGCCCTTCAGGACTCGACGGTGGGCCGTGGCGTCCACAAGGGCCCCGGGGCGGGCCAGGAGGGGCGCGCCGGGACAGACCCCAGGCGCCCGCAGTCCTTCCGAGCGGTGCCGGCGGCCCTGCTCGGAGGCTGCAGGACCCGAGAAGCTCCCGGTGCCGCGCTTTGGGCGAGAGCTTCCCGGCCCTTTTTTACCGCGGAGGAAAGAGATCCGAGTCGCTGTCCTGCGCCCCAGCGACCCGGGTCTGTCGGCGTCGCCCGGCCCCCCCTGGGCTGCGGTCTGAATGCCTGGGGCGCGGCCGAGCTGCCCCCCCGGCTTCAGCGCGCTTGTCTCCCGGGACCGGTGGGCGCGGTGGGAGCCGGAGCGGGTGAGGGCGGGGCCNTCGGGCGGATTCTGCCGCCTGAGCGGAGGAGAGGTTCAAGAATGCCATCTCCTGGTCTTGAAGAAAACGTCCTACAAAGGAGCGCTTTTCGGGGCAAACTTACACGTTGTCCGAAAGCAGAGAGAGTGCGATTTGGCATAGACCCTTATGCATTCGACTCGTATTTATTTGGCACCTACCCCGTGCCAGGGACGCCCTGGGAGCGCGGCGCACTCCGCCACCCCTCGCGCACCCGCGGGAGCGGGTGGGCAACAACCGATTAGCAAAGTGTCTGCGGGACTAACCGCTGGGGGCGGCGGGGCGGGCCCGCGGGCCCCCGGGAGCGCTGGCCAGGGCGCAGGTGTCCCGGCCGAGCCCAGTCAGGTCCTCACAGACGGCTCCTTGGGCAGAGGTGGGAGGGGACAGGCGGGCCCAGGGCTGAAGCCTGGATTCGGAAGCCATCGAGTTCTCTGGGACGGTATCAGTGACGTGAACACCCATCTCTGTTCCCGTCATGGATGCGGAGCTGCGGCCTGCCGGCACCACGACCGCTTGGCCGGGGGCTCTGGGGGTGACCCCTGCAAAGGCCCCTTGCTTTGCACCCATAATTCTCAACCCCTCACACGATGAGGCCTCGCGGGGTCTGATTCCGGGGTTGCTAAGCTAACCCAGGGGTCCGTGAGCCTAAGGAGGCAAAGGGACCACGGAGATGCCCGGATGTAATCCTTGCGGAGTCGGGGTCACAGAGAAAGGGAAGGGGTGTGGCCATCACGACCCTGGAGCCCAGACCCACGTGGTTGCATCTGCTCAGAGGAGGCCGACCTTTGCGCAGGAAGAGGGGCTGGAGCGAAGCNCTCCCTCGCCCCCTCCTGGCCTCATCCGGCTTGTGGGAGCTGCCGGTGCCCCCACCCCCGCCCTTGCCAGAGGAGGCCCTGAGGTGGGACGAGGCCCAGCTGCCCCGCGGCTGCAGGCACCGCCCGGTCCACTCCCCAGTGAGCCCCAAGTCCCCTCTGCCAGCAACACCTGCCGAGTGGTCATCTCTGAGCATTCACCTTGCCAGCACCCAGGGCAACGGGGACTCTACGCGCCCAGGTGCTTCTGGGCCGAATAAATCCTGTGGAATGAAGGGATGGCCCAGCATTCGGGCCCCATGCTGCAGGGGGTTTCCAGATCCCACGGGGGGGGGAGGTTTCTGCACCCCCCCCAGGGGAGAGGAGGTACCTGGGCTCCAGGCAGAGGCCCCTGAGCCAGAGGGCACTGTGGGCCTGGGGAGGAGGGCAGGAGGCCCCGAAGGCGTGCCAAGGAAGGGACGGGGGCTGGGCGCGCGTGGGGTGCTAGGGCCCCAGGATGCCCACGCCCTCTGCCCGGAAGCAGCCTGCACAACAGTAAGGGGGTGGGGCCCAGCCGGAAGGGGCAGCTCCACCCCGGAGAATTCCCCATCCTCCAGATCCTCTGCTTCCTGTCCCGGAAGCTCCTCCCCCAGCGTGGGCACCCCCAGCAGGCCGCGTCACCTTGGCCCTCCCTGCACCCCGGCTCCTCTCCCTTAACTCTAGCACCTTTATTTCTTCCAAAGCTATTTATTTGGTAAATGTAATGTCTGTAGAGAAATACACAGCATTACCTCGTGCTCCTCACAGCCTGGCTGCTGCCTTCCCGTCTCTGGGAGCACAGAGTCCGCACAGGAGCGCTCCACCAGCCGCACAGGAGTGCTCCACAGGCGTGCACATAAGTACTCCACAGGTGTGCACAGGAGTGCTCCACAGGCCCGCACAGGAGTGCTCCACAGGCGTGCACAGGAGTGCTCCACAGGCGTGCACAGGAATGCTCCACAGGTGTGCGCAGGAGTGCTCCACAGGCGTGCACATAAGTACTCCACAGGTGTGCACAGGAGTGCTCCACAGGCCCGCACAGGAGTGCTCCACAGGCGTGCACAGGAGTGCTCCACAGGCCCGCACAGGAGTGATCCACAGGCGTGCACATAAGTCCTCCACAGGTGTGCACAGGAGTGCTCCACAGGCCCGCACAGGAGTGCTCCACAGGCGTGCACAGGAGTGCTCCACAGGCCCGCACAGGAGTGCTCCACAGGCGTGCACATGAGTACTCCACAGGCGTGCACAGGAGTGCTCCACGGACCCGCACAAGAGTGCTCCACAGGCGTGCACATAAGTACTCCACAGGCCCGCACAGGAGTGCTCCACAGGCCCGCACAGGAGTGCTCCACAGGCGTGCACATGAGTACTCCACGGGCGTGCACAGGAGTGCTCCACAGGCGTGCACAGGAGTGCTCCACGGGCCGCACAGGAGTGCCCACCGGTCGGCCCTTCCTGGAGTTGCTGTCTTGCTGGCGACCTCTGCACACACCGCCGTCTCCCAGAGCAGGGGGCGTGCCCTCTACACGGTTCTGTGCAGCCTGTGACCTCTGACCCGGCCACGCACCTCTGGGTCGTTCTCTGCCTGGGAGACAGGTGCCCACAGGCGGAGGCGCCCGCCCTCCGCTGACGCACAGCCACCGTCTGTCATTCGCTTCCCACGAAAACTGCTTACGAGCCTGGCACCTGCCACGTCCTGGCCGCGGCACCGGGGCCCGTGGTGGCTCCCCGGCCCCGCAGGCAGGACGGCCGCTGGGGCGCGGGCGCTCCGCTCTGCCGCCTCTGCTCCCGGGTCCCCCCCTTGGGGCGCCAGCCCCCCGTGCAGACACCCACAGCTGCGGAGAGGCAGGGGGGGGGGGGGCCGGCAGCCTGGGCTCTGGGCCCGCCCCCCCCCCCCCCCCACTCTGCTGGGGAGACCACTGGCCACCTGTCCCCTGCGGCCGCGTCTGAGCTGGGCCTCGCGGGGCCCCAGCTCCCTCCACAAGCCCAGCCCAGCCGGGACGTGCCCCCCGGGGATGCCCGCCCCCCCTCCAGTGCCCTGTAGACACTGGACCCGGCCGAGGGGGACTCTGCAAAGCGACCTGAACCACAGCCACCGGGAGGGACCCCGGCAGGCGCCCACGCCCCGCGGAGGCCAGGCCTCAGGGCGCCGTCACGCGGTGTCTCAGAAGCCCTCTGCCGGGGCCGCAAGAATCGTGTCTCCTTCAGGAAAGGACAAGGAGCGGTGGCCGTAAATCACGGCTCAGCGCTCATTCGCCAGGGCCGCGCGGGCCCCAGATGTGCAATCGCGGGTAATGGGCTCTCTCCCGGGGGCTGCTCCCGGGGGGGTGTGACTGCGTGCCAAACGCACTAATTGAGCGCCGCGTAAAAGATTCGTGTCAGGGCCTCTGCTCCGCTGCCGTCGCCACGCTCCCGGCACGCGACGGGCCCAGCCCTGGCCGAGCGGAGGCTTCGGGGGGGGCTCTGGGCTCCACTCCAGGCCGGCCTCGCCCGCTCGGTGGGCTCTCTGGGGGTGAGGGTCCAGCCGTGCGGTGCTGTCCCTCCCCCAGGATGGGCGCCCCCGCGGCCCCTCAGGTGCCCCTGCCCGATGCTGTGTGTCCGGCAGGCTTGGCCACGGGGGAGGGGCTGCCTGCATGCAGGGCCTGGGCTCTGGCTCCAGCACCTTTGTCCATTTTAGGCCTGTTGTTGGGGTGGAAGCAGATCGCACGCTAGGTGACAACTGTGTGCCCTGGTTATTCACACGGTGACCAAGGTGCTCCTGCGGAGGCCTCGGCAGCACATCGGTGGGAGAGGGCTGTGTCCCAGGGGACAGGGCAGCTGGCAAGGGGCTGGGGGGTCACCAAGGACCAGGTGAGGGGGGGCCAGGTGAGGGGGGCCAGGTGAGGAGGGGCAGGTGAGGNAGGGGGCAGTGGAGGGAGGAACTGTCTATTTTAGGGGTCACTGAGCACTGGGGGGTGGGGCCTGGACTCTGGCCAGAAGACGGTGTCCGGCAAGAGTGACGGGCCGTGTCCCCACCCCCCGGGGCAGGGCTCGGGGGCCTCTGGCTAAGGAAAGCCTCTACGGCTGGTGCCTCACGGGAAGGACAGCGTTTGCTCTAGCCTGGGCGCCCCGGGCCCTGGGGTCCTGTGAGTGGGGGCCTCCT
>NW_027529672.1:8194719-8201794 GCF_008692635.1 Crocuta crocuta
ACACACTCCCTGCCCCAGGCCCACCAGGGCCTCCCCGCCACCACCCCACCCCCCGTGCTGGCTGCCGGCCCCTCTCCCCCCAAGCGCCCAGGAGCGCTCGTACACACACCGCGTAAGGAAGGGAACCCACCCCGGGCCCCCGCCGCGCCGTGGGGTCGCCTTGCCTCCCTGGGGAGGAGTGTGCTCCCCCTCCTGATTATGCAGCTACCACGTGATCGCCGTGGCCCGTGGGAAGGTGTGCAGAGCGGACGTTTGCCGGCCTAAGCAGGATATTGCAGAGCCCCTATGTGTCCACCAGTTTTCTGGCTCTTTCTCTCTGGCCAGAGGCACGTCTCGGACCTGCTCCAGGCGAGAAGGCCCAAGGAGCAGCGCAGGGTAGCCTGGGAGGTCGCCGGCCGGGCTCTGGCGGGGGACGTGCTTGTTACTGAGCAAAGGCTGGCTGATACGTGGCCAGGGAGTAACAGAGGGCTCTTCCTGAATCCCCACAGGAAGAGGGTGATCCATGTTCTGAGGTCTCTAGTGTGACCAGCATTTGGGTAACACTGGAGGGGCCTCGTGACTTCCTTTCTCTGGACACTGAGACACCCGATGCCTGTCCCTGCCCTCCGGTGGCGGGCACAGTATGATGGGAAAGGGCACTGGCAGCTTACCCAAGGTGCTGTGGACAAGCAGGGGTCCAGGGAAATCCTGGAGGCTCCCTGAGGAGGTGACATGGAGCTGAGCCTCCAGGAAGGTAGGAATTTGGGGGGATTGGTCTCCGCTGCTCCCAAGGAAAGACAGCAAACCCAGGAGAGGGGATGCGAAGACAGGCAGCAGTGCCCGGTACCCCCACATTCCCATCGCTGCAGAGGACCCAGGGGCCCCTGACCAGTGCGGGGAAGGGACTGGCATCTCCAGCCGCCCAGGACTCAGAGGCCAGGGCGGAGGGAGCGTGTCGTGGAAGATGTCACCGTGGGAGGTCTGGACCGGCCCACGGGGGCCAGCTGCCTCACCGCCACCTGGCCGGAAGGCAGAAAGCGGGGCGCCCGCCGGGGCGGCAGGGCACCGAGGCTGCCCACGACGGCAGAGCCCGGCACGTCCAGGGGCGGCTGCTGCGCCCCGATGGCCCTTGAGAATACGCTTCAGGCCCCAAAGTAAGGCAAAGAGAACCCGGATGGAGCGTCCACGGCGCGTGCATGGGGCTGGGCAGCTCCTTCAGCCGCAGGGCAGGCTGCCGGGGGCAGGGAAGGGGCCCTCCGTCCACCGCCGCGGTGCCCCCAGCCGAGCTCCCGGGAGTGACACGTCCGCTCAAGGGAGGGCCGTCTCGAGGCCACAGGAGGCCTGGGGGCATCTGTGTGAATAGGTCCCAAAGGGAGGGAACGGCCCCCCAGGTGCTGCCCTGGGCCACACGCCTGGGTGGGCATGTGACGCGGAAGGTGCCCACGACAATCTGTAACGCGGGGAAGCAGCTGCCCTGAGAGCCTCTAGTGCCACCTCGAAAAGTGTGCATCTTGTTTCATAAAACAAACTAATGTCATTTCATTGTGAAATATATGAACATTTTACCCAGAGAAGAAACCCGGAAAGACCCGTGGGCACCGAGCCCTCCTCGGGGGGGGCGGGGGTCCAACGCTGCCTCCTCTGTTTTGTGCCCTCTGGTGTGTTCGGCCTGTTTCCCGTGAGCGCATCGCTGTGAACCCCCCACAACTGCAGCAGGTGTGAGCGCAGGACAGGCGGCCACTGCGTCGGACTGACAGGGGCCCCGGGGGCCTGGAGACGGGGGTCCGCCTGCCCTCCGCACCAGCTTCTCTGGGGCCAAGCAAGTGGCGGACAGGCTGGCCCGCGCGTGGGGAGCAGGCGCCCCGTGCGAGAGCCCGGGCGGAGACGGGCCGGTGTGCAGACCATCCCCAGGAGGCTGGCTGGCCGTGAAGTCACCAACACAGCGCCAGGGAAGAGGGCGTTGGCGGGTCAGGCCCCGACCTGGGGGGCCTGGGGGGGGGGGTCACCCAGGTTGTTCTGTCCCGACTTCCTCGAGGGAGCCACCGACGCGGCTCCTGACGCGGGACCCCGGAGCCTGCTGGGCCGCACAGCGGCTGCTCCTCTTCCGCGTGCGGCTGCACTCCTGGCTGGATTTTCCATTCGTTTCTGGGTTCACTTAGTGCATGGCCTGCCCGAGATCCACCCTGGCCACTCCCAGGGCGAGTGTCCGCAGGCCCCTCCGGGACCGGCCTGGATGTCAGGGCTGCTCACGGGAAGCACACGCTCTCTTTCCGGGCGAGGGTCATGCCACTCGGGGCTGAGCGAGGTCCCACCAGAGGGGAGGGGGCGGGGGGAGGCGGGGAGAGGGTGCCCCCCAGGACTCTTGCAGCCCAGGCCCTGGCCTATCCACTCGCAGATGTCGGGTGCGGTTTTGTGGGGTGTGGGAGGCAGGCCGACCCTCAGCGGCTACACGTACGCCTCACTGGACTGTATTTAAAGCAAATGGACGTGCAGACAGTGGAGTTTGGTGCCAGTGGGTTTCTGAGCAAACAGGCTGGCTGGTTGCAAGAAGGAAACATTCGGGGGTGATGGGGGGCGTCCTCCGTGGCTTACACACAGACTCGGCCAGGCCCGGGGCCAGCCCCTCGCAGGCTGCTGACCCCTCCCGGGCGGGAGTCAGGTCCCCACAGCCAGGGCTCCGGCCCCGTGTGATCAAGCAGAGGCGGGGCCTGGCCTGCTCCGGGCAGTTACTCTTTGGTGCGTCTTCTGGGAACCTGGCTGCTGGGGCGGGTCCCACACTGGCCAACGGCCCCCTGAGCTCCTGGCCAAGGGGGTGAGCCACACCTGGGAAGGGGCTCCCCACCTCCATCAAGTGGAAATGAGCTGCTCCTTGAACCACGGACAAACCAGTGTGGCCAGTGTAACCAAGCGGTGCTGGCGGCCTAGGTCGGGACCCGCACAGCCAGCGGGAGGGCACAGGGCAGAGCTGGGGGGCAGGAGCAGCGCCGCCCGGACCCCGCGACCCCCGAGCTGCCTGGGAGAAGACCCAGACGGGACCCAGGCCGACCGGCGCTGGGCGTGTGGGCAGCACTGCGTGGCTTCGAGGTGCCGTGGCAGCTGTGGACCAGAGCGGGTCCAGAGCCAGCGATCACGCGTGAGGCCGCACGCGCAGCCAGGCCCGAGGAGGCGGCTGGGATGCCTGTTGATCAGGATGTGTGGAAAGGGAGCCCCACAAACACTCCCGCCCGGAGAGGGCAGCGGCCAGTGCTGCAGCTGGTGAGTAAGTCCCTGCGCTTCTCACTGGACGCCAAGATGCAGGCTCTAAGGACAGTGTCCCTGTTCAGCTTTCCGGAAAATCTAAACCAAGTCCTGTGAGCAGGGGGCTCGAGGAAGGGGCTCAAGAAGGTGGTGGCCAGCCAGGCAGAGGGCCCTGGGGGCGGGGGGCGGGGCTGGGGCTCGGGGCTCCAGCACCCGGCAGCGCCCTGGCCTGCTCCTCGGCGGGACAGTCACACCCCTGGCCCCCCAGCTCTCTCTCTGCACTCGTCTCCGGTGCCTGTCACTTCCATCCCTTCACCAGGGTCAGGGGTCAGGGGTCAGGGGCGGCTTCCACCATGTCAAAGGGTGCCGCCTGTGCAGACAAGGTCCACTCGGAGACGGCCAGGTGTCCCATCCGGTCCTGCTTCCAAAACAGTGTGAGCTTCACCCACGGCGTCAGAAGCTAAAGCAAACCAACGTGGAAATCATGGCGCACCTGAGCGCGGCCAGGGGCCCCCCCACAACGGAGCCTGGGATGTGTCCCTGCTGAGCTGCTCCCAGAGGGTGACCGTCCTGCCCGGGGCTGCCCGCTGCATCTCCACAGTTGCTCTCTCCAGACCAGACAGGTCACTCTGGAGTCACCGGGACACCCACCGCCCGGCCCGGGCCCCACGCTCTTCAGACAATAGGCCCCGGTTCTGCTGCTGGGTCTGACCACGCAGCCCACGTCCACGCTGGGGCGGTGGCTCAGGACCCTGGGGTTTAACTGTGCAGCCTGACCCCCAATGACCTGTGCAGGGTGGCAGGTGACGGCCACTGGGTTCCTGACAGGTGACGGCTGATGAGGGCGGAACCCAGCGCCGGCCTCTCCTCGTCTGGCTCGTGCTTTTCCCAAGGGACACAGAGCAGTCGAGCCCCGAGTGGGCAGAGGTCACCAGCAGGGCTCAGGTTACGCCTGTTACCAATTTTTTCAGAAGAACGAAGACGTGAGTTTCCATCATTCTCCTAAGAGTGGGGGCAGCACAGAGCGCGTCCGGGGAGCTCAGGGGAACCCCCAAACCGCTCGGGGCCTCTCGGGGCCTCTCCCACGACGGGCGCACGCAAGGCCACCTCCGAGCGCGTCCCGGTGAGGCCCGGTGCCTCGGCCGCCCTGCCCCACCCCGTCCGGTCCTCCAGCTTCTACGAGAGCCGATGGCCGGCCCCGTTTGATAAATATACTCCCACACCAACTGCCTGATACACCGTGTGTGCCTCTGGGGGAAATTAAACAGACTCTAAGGTCTATTAAAATTTTATTGGTGTGAGATCTTTTTCCCATTGGCTTTTCGAAAGAGTATTGATCTATTAACCACTTACATACCCGTAGCAGTAAGAAAAATCTGAAAAAGTTAAAAAAGAAACCGAACACTATTCCTTGCGCTGTGAATGTGCTGGTGAAGTTGTTTTCCTGCTAAATCTGCACCTCAGAAGCAGAGTCCCCGTGCTCTGGGGTAGTGGCCGTGGGCGCTGGGTTAGAGAAGAAAAGGCAAAACTTACTTTAAGCAGAAGTGTCGTGTTCCCCGGGTGTGCGCTTCAGGGGACGGCCACCCGGTGTCTCCATCAAGGTGCCCCTTAGATGGATTACACCCGCTGAGTAATTTCTGTGGAAAACATTCATCCATGGCCAGGTAGACACAGTGAGAGCAGTCACCCGACTGGCCGCCCCACGGCCCCCCCGGACAGGTGGTGCTCAGAGCCGTGAATCCCCGGCGCTGAGGGCAGTGCTGTGCACGCAGGAGAGAGGGGTCCCGAGCCCATCACGGGGAGGAGGCCCCAGCACGAGGCCCGAGCGCAGGACACATCAGTGCCCTTGCCTGCGGAGCTGGACCCGTATCTGGGCCTAGGAGGCCCATGTTTCGTGTGTACACTTATTGAAGGACTTACCTGTAAACACAGGTTTGAGTGGGGCTCCTGGGACCCCTCGAGGGGCCATTTGGGGGCACTAGGGAATGGGCGCGGCCAAAAGGGGACTCTGCACACGGCCCAGTCCGCAGGGTCGGCTGCAGGCTCACGATCCACAGGCCTGCCCTTTGTGACCACTTGCAGGTGCAGCCTTCCTGGGCATTGGCAGCAAGTGAGCGGGAAATGCAGGGTGGGGGTGGGGGCTCAGGCGGGCTCCCAGAAGCCTCCAGGATTACCTGGGCCCCACGGCCGCCCAGGCTGCTCTTCCCCGGGCTGGGTCACAGCTCCTCATCCTGGAGTCCCTGATGAGGGATTAGTGCCTGCCCCATGGATGGGCCCAGAGGCTGGGATCCACGGCCCTGTCTCCCCCAGGAAGAGGGTGTGGGCCCAGGAGCGGCCTGGAGCTCTCCAGCCGGGGTCGGGGCTCCGAGTGGGAGTGGGAGCCCAAAGGGCAGCACCATGAAGAGTTTTCTGGGCCTGAGCATCTCGGGGTGGGGGTGGGGCGAAGGCCGAACCCTCTTCTGCGCCACCTGGGCCTCCTCCCCTCCCTAGCCCCCTATGTGCCCCTTTCTGTTTGGGCTTCTGGCCCCTAACCCTGTGGTTTTTCAGCAAGCCACCCTTGAACCTCTGCTCCTGGGTCAAGAGGAGGGCAGGTCCCAGGGGCCCAGAGCCCCTGGGCTATCGCACCTGCTACCCTGGAGGCCAGGCCAGGGGGACGGCAGGTGGCTGGCTCTGCGTCCTGCAGCCGGGAGTTTGCAGGGCTCAGGCCAGTCGGGGTGCCATCTGCTGCGCCTCCCCCCACCTGGCCCGAGCCCCCCTCACCGGGCAGTCCCCTGCATCCACCTGGAGGCCCCTGAGCCCGCAGGTACCACCCTGTGCCCCAGGCTCCTCCGGCGCCCCACAGAGCCAGCTCCGTGCTCCCCTGCGCCTTCTCAGGGTGAGTGCTCCCCAGCCCTGCTGTTTGGAAAGGCAGGTCTGACTCCATGCAGTTTGGAACCAGAGCCTGGTGTTTTGACCATGATGACAGATGAAAGTCACACGTGACGCCAGAAAACTGTAAAATGTTTGCAGGGCGTAACCCATCGCGGTAAGTGAGACCCGACGGCAAATGGACAGCCGGGAAGGATGTTTCAGTGTCTATGACAGAAAAGATTAGTGCCCGGAGGTGGGGAACTAAACAGTAATAGCAGAAAAGGAACCCAGTGAGCCGAGGAGAGGGACACATCACGAACAGGAGATTCACGGGACGGGAAATCCAAACGGGCGCGGGACACATTGCCTTGGAGTGGAGGAAATCCCACTCGCAAGCCAGGAGCCACTCCCCGACCTCCCCCTCGGCCTCCCCTTCCCTGGGCCTCCCCTCCCCTCGGCCTCCCTTCTCCTCGCTTCCCCCACAGACCCTCATCTCAAGCAGGAGGCTCCCAGGGAGCCTACAGCTCAGGCGATGGCCCTTCATCCCCAGCACCCGGGTCAGAGGGTCCCCATCACCTCCAACGTCCCCAGTCCAGGAAACGGAGAGGGCGTGGGGGATGCCCGGCTCTCAGGGCACCGGGCGGAGGGCAGCCACGGCCACCTGATTATCTGAACACCATCTCCTGCCTCTTGTCACAAAGAATTAAACTCTATAATAAGAAAATTTCAGAGCTCCCCTGTAATTTGGCCCATCAGCCTCAGCCTGCCCATTAGCCAAGCGCACAGGGGCATTAATCTAGTCATCTCCCTCTGCTCTCAATGAATTGTGATAAAGATGTCAAACAATTAGATTATACTGGCCAACAGCGCGGTGTGATTGAGCGGTGAGGCAGGGCGCGTCCCTTGAATCACCCTGACAAAGGCAGCCGCCTCGTGGGGCGATAAATCCGCCTCCACAGCAGGCACCGGGTGAGGCTGGGGGCCTGGGGGACGGGGTGGGGGGCCTGGG
>NW_027529672.1:8201815-8209924 GCF_008692635.1 Crocuta crocuta
AGGCCTGCCCTGGCCCGGCCCGGCCCCGCCGGCCTCTTCCTCTGTGTGCGGGCGAAGACACGCTGAAAATTGATTTCTGCTGGAAATGGGATAATTAAACTGGTTGTTTCTATCTCCATCATCGTCATAATAAAATGAGGGGACGGCAGGGTTGCGTGTGGCATGAAGTAATATTGTCCGTCTTAATGCAACGGAGCATTAATTGAATACAAATGGCCTTCCCTGAAGTTGCTCGGTTATATTTCAGAGATACGGGATAATGACGCCAGTTAATCATTTTTACAAGATATAAAATTACTGGCTCCTCTGGGAAGATCATTAAGGAAAACAATTGTTCACAGCAATTGAAAATAGAGTTTTAATTATTTAATACAGAAATTAAACTATTGGAGACGGGCGCTGGATGAGGGAACCTAACACACATTTACACATAGGAGTCTGTGAACGTCTTAGCGTTATTAACCCGCCGCATTTCTTCATCTGCGTCCACCTGGGAGGCCCGTGCGGCCGCGACTGAATTCACTGCTGGCGGAGGAGGGCCGGCCCGGCGCCCAAGGCCCTGGTAGACGGGCGGCCGCCAGGCCGCAGCCTTCCCACAACAGGAGGACCGGCTGGCAGCCGCAGGGAGGGGCCCAGGGGCCCGGAGCCCCGGCCAGGAGCGGGGGTCTGTCACACTGTCACGCGGCGGAGGTGGCGGGCGCTGAGACAGGATGGGGCGTGTGACGGGGACAGAGGACGTGCCTGGGTAGCGCTGCCCCGTGGGGATGAGGTTGGCGCAGGTCCTGGAGCTGTGGGACCCACCTTACAGGTACCACGGCGTGAGCCCCGCGGGGGTCCTGGCCACAGCCAGGTGCTGACCCCGGCTGACCCGGGCCCCCAGCCCACCTCCGCGGTGGGGTGGGGGCCCCATACTGCCTCGCCCACCCGCGGGGCTCACCCTCCGTGCGCAGAGGACCCTCTGTCCGGCCGCACTGGGCCTTCCGTGTTGGCAAGCGGCCCGCAGGAGGGTGAGGTGCTTTAACAAGAATTCTTGTTAAAGAGGTTGTGTGTGGTGTTGAGCTCCGTGCTGACCGCACGCGGGAGCGAGCGGGGACGCAGGCGGAGAGAAACCTGACGGTCCCCCGGGCACTGTGTGGCCTGGGAGTGCTTTTTCCTCTGCTTCTTTTTATTCTCCAAATTCCCTACAGGAGGGCATCTTGTTAGGGGGAAAAAGTCCTTGTTTTGAAAACACGGAAATCATTATTTTCAAGACATAAATTGATAAATGGAACTTTCAGAAAGGTGATTGACAAGCAAGCAGAGAACTCATCAGAGTTTGCACGGTGTTGCAGTGAGGGCCCCGTGCGCCTGCCCGGCTGGGACACTCGGGTCTGAGGGCGGAGAGGTCGGGCCCCAGCCCCGGGCGGCCAAGCCCCCTGATCTGCGCTTCCCAGACGAGAGGACGGGCCCACGGCCAGAGGCACCGGCTCAAGGTCACGCTGGGCTCCGGGCCGCTCCCACCCCGCCCCCCACGAGGGGCTCACGGGGTGCAGGGAAGGCAGGGCGTGGGCAGGGCGGCCTCCCAGAGCCTCGGGGCCCCCGAGACGTAGAGCGAGCGGATGTGGTCACGCTTCCTCGAGGGCTGTCCGCCGCTCCAATTATGTTCCTCTATTGTCACCAATAAATTCCAAGTGATCCTTTTTGTCCGTACAGTTTTTGGGGTTACATAAATTCCACCTTTGCAATTTTTCTGTGCTTGAATATATTACGGGATGCCACTGGCGCTACAGAAGCTAATTGATAATGTGATTTGTTATGTTGCTGGGGCATAATTCAGAAAGTTATTTCAAAGCCTCCGATGTCCAGACCAGTGCTCGTGCTCCATCTCTCTCACGGGAGCAGACACACTAGAAGGTAAAAAATGTGGTGCTGCACGGATGAAATATTTCCAGAGGCTTTTATTCTTGTTGTTTGGGCGCGTGCCAACATCTTTCTAGAAGGAGGCTCATATATCCACGGCTGCTCTGATTTGAATTTATTCCCTGATCATTAGTTAGCTTCTTTTGTTAACTGGAAGAAGTATGTGTCTATGTTTGAGGAAAGGAAAAAAATTAAAGAAAAAGAGGGGAATCACCGTCTTTCGATGCTATTGAAGACAAGCTGTTTTTAAACTTTTTGTGTTGAATGATGATGCGCAGGAAGTTGTGAACATGTTGCCGACGGCACCGTCCCCACCGCTTCCCCCGTGGTGGCTTCTGACGCGGGAGACCGGGGCCCCCACCGGCGTGGCACCGTGCACGGGCCGCGGCGCGCGCTCACTTGGGCCAGGCGGGCAGGCGCGGGGCAGCTGTGGGTGCAGCTCTGTGCGGTGGTTTCGGGCGCCCCCCCCGCCCCCCCCGGGCACTGGGGCCCCCGTCCCCAGCAGCAGCGGTCTGTCCTTCCGCTCCGGGGCTTGGTCACCGTGAGAACGCTGCATCGATGCCATCTTTGCCGCGTGGCCTCGTTGGCTCCGGCTCCTGCACGCCACACAGCGCCCCTCAGTCGTGCAGGGGCCGGCCGCTCCCTCCTCATTTGAGCCCCACACGGACGTGCCCAGAGCTGGTTTCACCTTCACGGCGAAGCACACACGGTGCTTCTGGGCGTCTTGCTCTCTTGGAGAAAAGCTGCCGTGAGCAGGCACGCGCGCTGTGTGCACGGCCGCCCGTGTCTCGGGGACGCGCGCCGGGGCTGCGGCGGCTGCTCACACGCTGACTGCGTGCGGGGTTCATGAGACACGCCGCCCCGAGGGGCTGCCCCGTCCCGCCGGCCGCCCGTCTGCCGGCACCTTCCCTAGCGTTTCCGGGGTCGCCAGCTTTTAGTCCCGCAGCTCTGGGAGGCGCTGATGCGTCACGGCGGCCGTCTCCGCACTCTCCCCGCAGTATGTGGCCTGTCCTAGGCTCCGGCCCAGGAGGTGCCAGTGCTGGTCCCTGTGGCCCAGAGCGGGGAGGCCGTGCTGCTGGGCAGGGGCCTGCCACCAGCGCCGGGACTCGGGCGCCACCCACCCGCCTCGCCTGTGCCCGGGGACGGACCCCCGAGTACTCGTACCGTGTCCTGCCTGCTTAGCTCCTGGGCCTCAGCCCAGATGGGGACCAGCGGTCACTGGCCTGAGGCCTGGCATCCTCTGGCCTTGGGGTGGCTGCCTCTGGCTCCCAGGTGGCCCCAGAGCTGGTGCTCAGAGGCCTGGAGAGGGCGCTCCTGGTGGCCCCCAGGGCCAGCATGCCCAGGCCGTGCTGCTGGGCTCCTGGGGACAAGGACACTCTGTGGCCTGGCCTTGGCACGTCCGAGGGGCTGCTGGCCAGGACCCAGTGCCTGAGGAGACGCTGACCCTTCCCGTCCCCCCAGCTACGGACCGTCTAATGAGAGACCTGGAGCTGGCTCTCCCTTGTCCCTTGGCCACAGCCTGGGAGACCCCTGGGACGCGGGGTCCTCGCCACCCAGCCTCCCACCCGAGGCTCCACGCAGGCCAGGCTGGCGCCATTCTTCCTGGGCCATCCTCAGCTCTGGCCCGGGTGTCCAGGCCTGGGGCGGTGGCTTCTTCCGGGGCTGTCCTCGCGTGTGGCTGAAGGCCCGCTCTGGTGGAGACGCCGCTGCTGTGTGTCCCACGCTGGGGGCGCCCGAGAGCCACTTCCCACCTCCAGCCACATGTGGTTATTCCACACGGAGCCTCCGGTTGCCTCCTGGGGGCCCGGCCTCAAGGGCACATCTATGGGCACCTCCCGCTCGCCTCCTCCGGGCTTGACCTCATTCATTCATGCATTCACTCAGCAAACACTGGCTGGGCCCCGACCTGCAATGGTGCCAGACCCAGCGCCCCTCCAGGGACTCGAGCCAGGCTGTGCACCTGGGGTCACAGACGCCGCACCGCAGACACGGGATTTAGTTGTTTTTACTAAAGCACATCTACCCCCAGGGGCCGGGGCGCAGCGGTCACGGTGGGCCTCCAGGACTGTGAGCCTCCCCCCAGGGAGGCTGACCTCCAGAGCCCCCCTGGAGCTGAAGACCGGCGGGAGGTGGAGGCCACTCCTCGTCCCAGACCCAAGCCCACGTCCAGCCGGCTCCCCCACCGTGGGCCCCTCGGGGATGCACAGGGCAGGGGAGGGTTCTGGGGGTCCATGCAGCTGCAGATGTGCCCCTCACCCCATGCCCCCTGCGGAGCCCCCAGAGATATTCCCCTCCCCTCGGAGCGGGCCCTGGGCATGCTGGGTGGGGCAAGGAGGAAGCCCCAGACCCGGCCGGATCAGGAGGGCCCAGCGTGGCCCCGTGCAGAACTGGGGCTCGCGACAGGGCAGCTGGAGGAGGGGAGCCTACGGGTGGGGGCGTGGGCGATGGGTCCTTGGAGGGGCCGTCGAGATCCGTGTCCTCGGGGGAGTCACCCGATGGCCAGGTGTGGCAGCCCGTACAGGACCGGGTTGAGGATGATGAGGAGCTGCTCAGAGCCACGGGGCTGTGGCCGGGGGGACGGCAGCTTGTTCTTGAAGGTCCTCAGAGGCTCATCTGTAGAGAGCGGGACAGCGCTGGGGTGAGCACAGCTCACGGGGGCAGGACGCCCGGGCCGAGCAGGGCTCCCGGCACACGGTGGGCGAGGGGGCCCCTGACTGCCCCAGACGCGGCCCTGAACACGGACCCTGCCACACGCCCATCCCCGGGACGCCGAGGCCCACCCGTGCCCTCCAGACCATCCCCCACTCTGAGTGTGAGGCGTCCAGAAAGTTCCACCAGCTCGGGGCCTCCTCCTGCCACCAGCTGGCTGCCACCACTGACTGGGGGGCGGGGGCTGCACGGCAACCATGGCTCTGCCCCTTCCTTTCGACGCACATCATCTTGGGACAACAGAGCACGCAGGCCACGGCTTCCTCTCCTGCTGTCCCCAAAGCGGCCGGGCAGCTCCGCCCGCCACTGCCTCTTTCTAGACGCTCTCTACCTTCGTGCACCTGCTGACACCAGGCCCTCCCTCATTCATTCATTCAACAAGCACTTATTGTTCGCAACTGTGGACCGTGTAACCTTTTGTGTTGTGTGTTTGCAGACTCCATTGTAAGTCACCCTGGATAAACCGCTTAGTTATGGCAGGTTGTTCCGTTAGCGTGCTGCTGCAGCTACCGGCTGCTGTCGGGCTTCAGGTTCTCAGCCCCAGCGCCCCGTGTGAGACGCGAAGGGGTGTCCGTCTGCTCCGAAGAACCAAGTGCTGGGTCCCCCTGCTCAGAAAGCACACCTGGGCTTTCAGAGCCTGTGTCACTTGAACTGTTCTAAGACAGATGAGCACTTCTAACGCCCAGGATGTTTCCCCTACGGATTTAGGCGCCCCTGACACTGCCATTCTGTCCGCGTGTGTGGAGCCAGGAGGTGGACACGCTGGCCTGCGGGGACACGGGCAGGGACACGGGCAGGGACGTGGGCAGGGACACGGGCTGGGAGGCAGCCCTGCCTGGCAGAGGATGAGCAGGGACGTGGAACAGCTTGTTGCCATGGTTATTCGTGTGACCAGCTCCCGTCTTCCGAAGGAGATGGACGGCTCTCCCGATCGGCCTGCCAACTGCCAACAGATCTAGGAAAGAAACATCCCTCAGACTGGCCGGGGGCCCCACGGGCAGGCCCCCGGGGGGCCCTCGGGGTGGTGGCAGCCTGGGGCAGCCGCACCCACTCACTTTCCCACAGGACGCTGGCCCGCAGCGCGTTGTCCTGCAGGAAGGTCGGCCACTGGTTTGCCAGGATGCTCCTGACACCCACCAGACTCAGAAGGATGGCAGTCTCGATGGGCTTCTCCAGGGACAGCTGGGCCACACTGCGGGGGGACCACGATCCGATGTGACCGCCTGAGCCATCCCCAGTGCGCAGCCCAAATAGCACCAAGTATGGACGTGCGAGTTTGGATGGACAGCTCTCCAAGTTCTTGGAAGAATCGAGAATGCCCTCCAGCCCCAGCGGATTAAATGTCATCTGCGGGGGCCCTGCAGGCCTTGTGGGGAGCTCCCAGCCCTCCCAGCTTCCGGTTCCGTCCCCGGGGCCTGTGCCTCCACAGCGTCCCCACCGGACTTTTCCAGGGAAGGGTTCGGGGACAGATGGTGGAGCCCTGGCTCCCTCAGGGTCTCTGCCTTCCCTCCACAGCCCCTCCCAGGAGCCCCCCCCCCCGTTAGGGGGAGGGGCGAGGCTGCCGGTGCAGGGGGGCGTCAGGTACCTCTTGTTCTCCGAGTGCTCCGTGTGCCGCCGCAGGCTCTCGTACGACCGCGTCAGGCCCAGCAGGACCATCATCTGGCACGCTGCGGGGCCAGGGGGCGGCTCTCAGCGCTGCAGCCCGGCCGGCGGCCTGTCCCGAGCTGGGACCTGACGTCCGCAGGCCTCGCCCAAGGCCCCCTGGCTACCCGCGCTCGTGGGAACATTATTTGCTTTGGGAACCCCACACCTTCCACAGGCGCCTGGCGCAAGCGGGCGGGCGCAGGGCGGCAGGGAGGGCGGGGCGCGCCCCGAGGGGTCTGCCCAGGCCCCCCGGCTCAGTGGAGGCTCTCGGCTCCAGGCTTGCTGTGGGAGGCGTGGTGGGAGGGGGTGTCTCACATGTTGACAGTCACTCGCCGTGGCCTCGGGCCCACTGAGACAGGGGCCAGTGTCTGAAGTGTGACACCTGGCTGTGGACGTGCAGGGAGCCCCGCAGACAGAAGTGGACCCCCCACCCCCTACAGTGACCTGGCTGAGGGCGTTTAGGGGGCTGTCCCCAGGGGCAGGCAGGACCTCCAGAGGGTGTGGACAAGCCTTGGTCGGGAATCGGGAGCCCCAGGGGCACCTGATGATTTCACACACCATCTCGCCGAGAAGGCTTGGAATTAAGTTTCAGAAAGGCCTTGTTTCCACTGTCCCTTTGGCGCAAGGACTCTGCCAGGGGACAGACTTCTGGGAAGGGGGGGGGTGTTGGCCTCACCCCCATCTCCAGAGGGCTGGGAAGGAGACAAGCACCAGGTGTGTGGGGCAGGCGGGCAGTGACCCTGGGACAAGTGTCCACGTGCTGCCATCAGGGGGTCATCTAGAGGGCATCTCCGAGGGGTCCCCGAAAAAGCTCTCCTAGTGACTATGCTGTGACTGAAGAGGTGACTCAAGGGTGAGCCAGACCACCCGCTCAGAAGTCCCCAGTGGACGGTCAGAGGGCACACAAGGCCCAGAGTGCCCACGTTTATGCTAGAAGGAGTGGTGGGGGCCATGATCAGTGGGTTCCGGGAATGCCCACCCCCCTCCTCCTGGACTCTGCAGGCACAGCCCCGGGGGGCTGACCCCCCAGCTCCTGACTCTGGCTGGGCCTGCCAGGTCCAGAACTCTGAACTGGCAGGAGGGGGAGGGCAGAGGGGCTTCCCCCAGAGCCCTGCTGTGCTTCTAGGCAGGCCCCAGCCCTCGGAGCCCTTCCTCAAACAGTCATGCCCGATGGAGACACAGGGACCCTGCTCTGCCCCTGTGCAGACTCATCTCGACCGCTGGGGTCCTGGCAGAGTGTCAGGCTTCGGGAGCACTGAGGGCTGTCTCACCTTCTAGGTTCATGGCAGCCAACCTTTCCACCATTATGTGGGACAGGAAGCTCTCCATCCCATAGAAGAAGAAGCCACTGCAGTTACCCAGGAGCTGCTCCCACTCGGCCTGGCTGCAAAGGGAAAGAGGGCGGCCCGGTGGGTGGAGCCAGAAACAGGCGGCAGGTGTCGCAGGGCTGCAGCCAGGACCCGGTCTGTCCTGAGGCCTTAGGGCTGCAGCTGCAGCTGCAGGTGCGACAAACTCTCGGGCGGTGTTTCTAAAGCAAAGCGCGCCCCGTGCTCTCCGCTCTCCATCCCATCCCTCCGCTCAGACAGAACTAACGTCCACCCTCCTGGTGCCCACGGTTGCCCTCAATCTTGGGTTCTACCCATGTGGTTCTCTTGAGAAGGGACGTCCCGTCCTTGGAATAAACCTTCATTTCACTGCGCAGCGGCTTTGGAAAGTGCTAGAAGGACATTTCCCTAATGCCCAACCTCTCCCAGGTCTCTGAGACCACGCACAGGTGAGCATCCCTGCTCGCAGCCGCAGTCCTGCCGCATTCCAGGAGGCCCCGCCCACCGACCCACGTCACCTTTCCGAGGCCCT
>NW_027529672.1:8210002-8225302 GCF_008692635.1 Crocuta crocuta
CCCCACCCTGCACTTCTCCCCTCCCCTCCCCCACCAAGTGCCAGAGCCAGGGGCACACCCTGCACGAGGCTGGCTGGGGGGCCTGGGCAGCAGCACAGTCCCGGGCACCAGGTCCTCGTCTGTGAGGGGAGACCAGGACACTGAGCCGCCCATGCACGCAGGCGCTGTGAGGACCAGGGGCCCCGGGTGCCAATGCGGAAAGGCTGGACCGCGGCGGCCTCTGGGGGTGGGGAGGGGGTGGTTCACGGGATCAATTGGGGGGTCAGGGCTGGGACGAGGGTCCAGGGGGAGATGGGAGCCAGCGCCCCCCCCCTCCGCCCCGAGTGCGGGGAGCAGCCCTCTGGTGGGCCGTGTGAACCAGCTTGATGGGGGACAGGGACAGTGTCCCAGACACCAGACTCCAACCTGGGGAAGTGCTTGTTTCCCAGATGTCCCACCCACAGGGCAGTGAAGGTGTCTCGGAATCTTTCCAGAATTTCCTGGGTTACGGCAACAGGCGTCAGCGCGTCTGCAACACAGGTCGAAGGGTGATAAGACGTAGGCGCTCTGCCTCCCCCGTGGGACACTGAGGGGCCACAGGAGCCGCGGGCCCTGAGTGGTGTGGGTGTGGCCCTGGGGTGGCCCTGGGGTGGCTGTGGTGTGACCTGGTGCGCAGGGACAGGGGCGTGGTGGAGTCAGTGCTTGTGGAAACGTCAGTGCTCCTTCCCTTCCCTAAGAACCAACTCAGCAAAGAAAACTCAGGGAGCTTCTAGAGCTACAGGGGACAGCATCAAGGGGCCCCGGCCTCCTTCAGGGCTCATTTGTCATACAGCTGACGTCCCGACTGGGGTGTGACGGCAAGGGAGGGCGTGGTGGCACAGGGTGCACGTCGGGCCAGGGGACCCGCCTCCCCTGCGTGGTCAGTGTAAAGGGAGGCAGCCGAGAGCAGAGGCCGAGCTCTGAGCCCCGCTTCTCCGCGCCGGAGCCCCCAGGGCGGGGTGTGTTGCGTGTGTGCGTGCGGAGGGGCCCGTGAGAGGCACTTGCCTGTGACCTGGGCCTCCCCGTAGGGGTCCACGATGACTGGGTCTGGGTTAAGGAGAAACAGCCCACACGCTCGGGTGTCTCTGGCGGCGGGGCCGATAAAGGATACACTTGAAGTTGTCGGGGTCCACCAGGATGCAGTCCGGGGGGACGAGCCGGGGCGCGGCGCTCTGCTCCACAGACAGGGGTCTTTAGGGGCCCTGTGGCCCGCAGGCGGGACCCCAGACCCCCGGGGCCTCTGCCTGTGGCCAGCGGGGCCTCCTCCGCCCACCTTGTGCCCCTTCCTGGCTGGGTTTCTCTTCCTGGACTCCTTGCCTCTGCTCTCCTTCTTCACGGCCCCGTCGGCTGCGGACAAGAAAAGAAGGTGGTGTTTGAAGCCAGTCGAGGCGGAGGCGCGCGGCGGTAGGGACGCACTACGTGTCCCCGAACCGTTCACTTTAAAATCATTAACTTTATATCCTGTAAATTTCATCTCAATAAAAAAGCCCCAAAAGTAGTGAGAACAACTGATTGTAATTTTTGTAAAGTTGCGAGAGCGGCCATTTCTCAAATGTAAAGGCTTGCAGGGCGGGAAAGGCCGAGCCGGGAGACCTCACCAGAGGCCCCCCCGGGCCCACCGGGCTGAGCAGTCACACAGCGTGCGGGGCACCCGCCAGGTGCTGCCGTGGGGCCCCCGTCACAGGGCCGGGCCCCGCCGGCTCCCCCAGCTCCTGCGCGAGGACTCCCACGGCACTGCTCTGCTGGCTTGCACGTTCCTTCGGAGGTTCCAGAAATGACGGCAGTTTACTTCCTCTCTTTCGGCCTCTCATTCCTGCGCGTGCACCCACATTCCAGGAGGGAAGAGCGAGGCTCTGGCTGTGCCCTGTGTGCCACGCTGTCAAGAAGGCGGCTCACTCGGGACCTGGACGGGCCCTTCCATCCGGGTGAGCGGTGTTCACTCCACCCCAGTGTGCTAAGAATTACTATTACAAATGCATTCATTTCAACAAACGATGTTTTTCTGCAGTGACTAAGATGCTTATTAAGTTTGTGTTCCCGTGGTCTAATTTAATGACACTTGTACACTTTCAAGGTCAGACTGGGTGATGAAAGTTACATTTTCTTCCTTGTGCTGTTCTTAGCAGTTTGGGTGTGAGGGGCCACGGAGGCCCGAGGGGCGGCCCTTTCCCCTGTTCTCAGGGAGATTTGTTAGGACTGACATCAGCTGTGTCTGGAAAGTCTGATAGATTTCAACAGGGGACGTAAATCCACTGTCCCTTCTCTTCGTTGTGAGGAGGCCGAGTGGTTTTCCTCCTCGAGTCCCCGAGCTGTTTTTTCCCAGGACCCGTCCTGTCCGCTTTGCCTGAGTGCCCGAGCATATTCCGGAAGTTGCTTACAGTGCTCTCTCACCATCTTTCAAATCTCGGAAGCACCTTTACAGTCAGAGTCTCTTTTTACTTCCCACATTGTATATTTGTGCCCCACCCACGTTCTTCTTGATCGTTCTCACCAGAATGTGCCTATTTTATGAGTTTGTAAAAACTTCCCTCCGCCTTCTATTTTGCCGGCGTTTGCTCAGGTGCTTCCTGCTCCCTCTCCTCTGCTTTAGATTCTTGTGCTGTTCTTGCTCCAACCCCGTAAAGTCCACGCTTACCTTCTGCACTTCCAGAGACTCCAGGAGGCTCGCACCTTCTGCGATCGCTTCTCCTGAGTCCCATGAGATATGCAGGAGTGTGTTTTTAAATTTCCAAACGGGGATTCAAGAAAGCCGCCTTCTGGTCGCGGTGTCCACGCCGACCACGCTGGTGTCGGCCGGCAGCTATGACGGCCCCGGAAGTAGCGCCACATGTTCTGAGGCCATCAACTGTTATCGCTGCATAACGACCCCGCCCCATACTGCTTGTGGCTGTGGAGTCCGTGGCACATGGCGGTGGGCAGCTGTCCCTTCCGGTCACTGTGACCATCTCTTTCTGACGCGGGGCGCCTCCACGTCGTTAGAGGCAGCCTCCACCTCTGCCCGTCTCTCCGTGACCCGCTGCCCCGATCTTAGAAGGACGTTTTGGGTCCTGGCCGCTATTAAAATGCCACCAGAAGTTTTCGTTGCTCTGACCGCCTTCCCTGGAGTCTCTGCTCTACTTCTTGTAGTGGGGGCTTCTGGAAACTTCTGGACACATGGGATTACCATCTTTTTTCAATTCAGGGGGAGGGAAATTAATTCCAGGACTCCCCTCCCAGGGCTCGGGCCGTGGCGCATCGGGCTCCGCATCCCCCGTGGCCCCCTCTCGGGGCCCAGGCTCCATGCCTGCTATCGGGCATCGGAAAGCCACTGATCTCTCTACATTGCTGTTTCCCTGCTTTCAGTCTGAAGGACAGATGTGGCCCTTGTTACTTTATCCATGATGCCAGTGAAAGTCCAAACTATTTGTTTTCAGTTTCCCTTCACACTCACTGAAGCGCGGCGTGCCCGCCCAGGACAGCAGGGAGCGCGGCCCACAGCCGGGAGGGTCTTCCCAGACCCGGCACATCTGCGTGACAGGCGCCCACGGACAGGCCACGGTCAGCCCAAGTCTGCGGCTGCCCCCAGGCCTGAGTGCCCCCCACTTCAAACACGAGTGTGCGAGGCCATGACCGATGCGCAGTGAGCCTCACTGGCACCTGGCACATAGTAGGTGTAATACCTCGAACGCCCACCACCTAGACACAATCTGCCACGTTCGATGACAACTGTTTGGCAGGAGTCCACGTAAAGGAAGCTTAGTCCATTTTGAAATTAAATATCAGTGTGGCCAAGGGTCCCTCTTACCTGTCTCGTCTTTACGGAGCCGATTCCACAGCATCTGCAGGGAAAACTCCCGCGACACGGAGACCACCCCTTCCTCAAACACAGAGAGGCCTTCCAGTGGCAGCTCCAGAAGATGCCGGTCCGCAATGAGGATGATGTTGTCCGCAGCCTCGGGCTGAACTGTGGCAGCGCCAGCTACAAAGGACACAGGAGCCGGGCTCCCAAGGATGCGCCAACCCCCGGGCCGGCCTGCCTGTCGCCCCCGGGCGGGCCTGCCCATCCACTGGAGACACAGGAAGGCGTCTGAGCTTGGCTCAGCTTGTGACGGTGGGAGACGGGGAGGGGCACACGGGGCTGTGTCCGGGGCAGGACGCTGCTTTTGACGGCACAGCCGAGGTCACAGGGTCGTGGGCTCGTCTGTAGTTCTGGGACCTGCCTCCCGGGGCAGGTGCTGGAACCCGTGACCCCTAACCAGGGAGCCACCTTTCAAAGGATGAAGGCTTGCACCTGAGACGTGGCAGCTTCTCCAGGTGGCCACGGAGCCCTTGGAGAGCGGTGGGACCTGCTTGGCCTGTTAGACCAAACCTGCTCTTTCTGACGGGGGTAAGCGGTACCAGGGCGAGGCCACTAGACACTTGAGTTGAATTGACTGCATGTACAACGTAAAACAAATTAGTTAAGTGCGCCAAGGGGAAGTTTTACGGCAGAGTCTCGGTGGACAGAGGTGACCGCGGTGGCCTGACTCTGGCCTCTCACCTGGAGTGAGAGCATCAGTGCTGCCCCCGCAGCCGCGCGCACCCCCCGCCCTGAGCTGCAGTCTGACTGCGCAGCCGCAGGCGCTGCGACCCGCGAGCCCCGAGTGTGGGCAGCGCCGCGCGGGGAGGGGGCCCCGGCGGGGCTTCTGGATCGAAGCTCCTTTCCTTCCCACTCAGTGACCCCATGTGGGCATCAGAAAAGGAGACAAATGAAAATGCCTCTGAAAACAGCGATGTACACAATCGCAGTCGCGCTGGGAGACGGAGCCGCACGCCACACCCCGCTCTGGCCGCGGGGCTGGAAGACGGGGCCAGCTCGTTTCCCACATTTTCAAGCACATCGAGTGGGAAACCAGAGGGGCTGTCCTGACCGCGTGGAGGTGACCAGGAAGCCTCCGAAGCTGGGGCGCCCAGACCAGTGCGCGTCTTCCTTCACTCAGGAACCAGCAGGTCCCGTGCAGAAGCTCGTGTCATCGGGGCGCGGGCTCCCGAGGGGGCAGGGCACGTGCCGCCACGCACCGCCGGCCCTCCCAGGAGGCGCGGGTCTGTGGGTCCAGTGATGTGGTCCCTGGGGGCGCTGGGGCTTGGGGCACACGGGCCCTAGCGGGGACCTTCTCACGCCCTGGGGGTGCTCAGCGCCCTGGGAGACCCTCAGGGGAGGCCTGCTTCTGACCCACCGGGGGCCTCCCAACCCAGCTTCCCCTCCGCGCTCCCACTCACCCTGGGGCAGGGACCCTTTCCTCTCCTTGTCTTTGCCCTTCGGTCTCCCCGAATCCGCAGCAACTGTGGGCGTCTGTGTTCTGGAGGTCAAAGGCACATCCTCAGGTTTTTAAAAATACATGAAAACCACATGTACTACGTAAGAACATAAAGAACATCTCTCTGGACAGTCTCACATCAGGGCAGTGAGTGTCACTTCTGGGGGCCGTCTCACTGAGATGGGGGCCAGGGCACCTGGGCACAGATAGAAGCAAACAGAACTCCGAGTTTTCTCTCACCGGCTGGCAAATCTAAAAAGAACCATGTGCCCAAGGCCTCTGCCTTCTTCTCTACCAGCAATAACTCAAAGGGTCTCAGGACCCCGGGCCAGGCACCCCACTCCCACCCTGCACGAGCACCAGGCACCGCAAGGGCAGGGGGCAGAGGGGACCTGAGTGCTGAGGACGCTCCCCCAGAAAAGATTCTCCGCAGAGTCCGGCCTTCTCCCTGTGGCAGAGGCCCTGAGTCGGGCAGTCTGGATTTGAGGGCCCCTTTGTGCATTTTCCATTTGAATTTAGCACAGTCGGATTTAGAGCAGCGCAAAGCTCATCGACTTCATAGCAGAGACTCGAACCTCTGGGCGGGAATGATGCCCAGCCACCCCACGGCCAGCCACTCAGCTCGTGCTGGGATTCGGGGAGGCTGGGGTGAGAACCGGCCTGCAGGCTGAGCCCCCCGCCCTGGCCACCCTGGCCCCTAGGCGTCGTATTCCTGACTGTCCCCAGAACCACTCCTGAGAGTGGAAGAGAGGGTGACCCTCTTCCCTGTCCCAAAGAGAGTGCTGGACTTTGTGCCCGAAACCCGCCCCCGCCCGGACCAGCACCTCTAGCTAGCACCGCCCTGTCGCCTCCCCGCGCCCGCCCCCACTCTGGCCTCCCGGGATCCGCAGTCAGCCCACGGCAGGTACCTGGCCTCAGGGCTGCTGAGCATGGGGAGCAGCGGCCTCAGGTACTCCTCCATGGACGTCAGAACTTCCCGCAACTTCTGCAGAGACTGTTCTTCCCTCTCGTGGCGCTGGTGCGCGTTTTCCAATCCCTGCCTCAGCCCAGACACCAGGCCGTGACCACAAGCGTCTCAGGGCCCCATAAAATCCCAGCCCAGTCAGCGCACAGAGTGAGCGAAGCCCCGCAGGACCCTCCGGGAGGGGCCCAGCTCAGCTGCGCATCAGGCCCCTTGCGCCCCCCGGCCTGCCTCAGCCGCCGGGCCGGCAGACGCCCCTCGGGCCCTGCCCGGCACCCCAGCGCCACCGGCTCCTCCGCTCACAGCACGGAGGCACCCGCACCAGACTCACTCAAGGGGTCAGAGAGGAATCCGCCGTCCTGTGGGGACCCCGACCTGGGTGTCCAGCAGAGCC
Organism: Crocuta crocuta; assembly: GCF_008692635.1. Lineage (NCBI taxonomy): Eukaryota > Metazoa > Chordata > Mammalia > Carnivora > Hyaenidae > Crocuta > Crocuta crocuta. The sequence continues at coordinate 8,216,652 of NW_027529672.1, forward strand.
CGGGGTCTGGGTGGCTGGTGCCGCTCACCTAGCCCTCTCTCCCCCACCCCACCCCCACCCCGCACTGCAGCCGGGCCGGGTCCCGGTCTCCCCGCACGGCGGGAGCAGCCCGCGCAGCTGGACCCAGGGGCCTCACCGTGCTGGAGTTCACGGCCACGTCCTCACTGCTCTCCTCCACCTGGGCCAGCTCCCGGAACTGCTGGGCGCTGGCCAGTAGGCAGGAGAAGGTGGCGGGGCTCACAGCCACCCGTGCCACCTTGCAGAAGCCTGTGGGGATGGACACAGCCGCTGTCCCCACCCCACAGCCTGAGGGCCGAGGACAGACGGAGCGGGGGCTGTGGTGAACACTGCGAGTCCACACACACGGGCACTCGTGGCGGCCGTCAGAGTGGGGACTCAGATGGGTGTCCCCCGGCCTACGGCCTTCCTTAGTTTCAGTGAAATGGGAGGTGGAATTATGTGCCTGAGGAGTGAGGAAGAGTGTGGGGCTGCGGTGTTTCCTGGGAGAAGAAACGGTGGCGTGAGGGCGACCCAGGGAGGGCCCGGCCCCGGAAACACAGGTCTCTGCCCACGTGCCCGTCTCTCACAGGCTCAACGACCCCCACCCAGCAAGCCTCCTCCCCCCGTGGAGAAAGGCAGGTCCAAGTCTGTGGTGTGGGCCCTGCCTGCCCCTGCGGGGNCGGACTCACCGCCCACTTGGAGCACCTTCCCTTTGGCCGCAGGCGCGGACCTGGGTCTCTCGTAGACGGCGCCGTACAGATGGGTCCTGTTGCCAGGGTGCCGGGCAGGGTCAGAGCCCAGCTCGTGGGGCCTCAGGAGCCCGTTCTGCAGGCCACACACACCCGGGCAGAGCCCCCTCCCCACCGGTGCCTTGGCCAAGTCAAGGCACAGAATGGAAACAGACCCATCTGGGCACAGACATCCGCCGAGAGCTGCCTGCCTTCTGTCTGCTCGGGAGGCACACAGGTGGGGAGGAGGGTGGCGGCGCGTCCCCCTGTCACGCCAGCCTGGCGGCTGCCGCACCCGCCCCGTCTCAGCCTGGAGCGCCCGCCGGCTGACGCGCCCTCCATCGTGACGGCGCCCGCCCGCCCCCCGTGGCAGTGCTGTGTCCGCGCTGCCTGCTAGGCTTCTTAACAGGGTGGCCGATGTCCCCGGAGCAGGAACAGGGAGGCCTTACCTGTCTGGGCTGTGGTGCAGGAAGATGATCCGAAAAGTAGGCGGGATTTCATTCAGGATGTTGAAATGCTGCTCAGTGACCCAGAGATTTTGCCAAGCCTGTGTGTGACGGACGGGCATCAAGGGGCCGTGCCGGACGCCGGCAGTCCCTGAGCTGTGCTCACAGACGCCTTGTGCGGGGCCTCCCGCTGGGGTCTGCGCAGCCGGCCTGGGGGCAGAGTGCGCACGCGGCCTCCGCTAGGGTCCACCCACCTTCCAGCCTCTTCTGTGGCCAACTTGACCCGAGCCGCCCTGTCCGACACAAGCAGGCCTGAGAGCCCAGACAGGTAACGGATGCGAGGCCTCCAGCCACTCAGTGTCTCCCCTCTGTTCCTCTGCCGGGTCCGCTGAATGCCACGGGTGTGGACACACGCGTGTCCCTGTCGCTGGGCGCACCGGCTCCGAGGGGCACCGGCTCCGAGCTCCCCATTCCGGCTCTGAGGTGACCCCCACTCCAAGGACCACCCTCAACTCCGAGGCCCCCCCTCGGGCTCTGTGGCCCCCACTTCTGGCTCCCGGGCACACCGGCCCCCCCACACCCTCTGCAGCCAAGCGGCCCACACGCTGTGTCCACACTTGCTACGGAAACCAGCTGCGTGTCTGCCAGCGCCTGCGGCCCCTCACTCACGTCCGGGTGTGCAGGCCGGGCAAGGCCCAGCGGCGCCCCCGGCCCGGAGCCCCAGGCCAGCGACACGGACGCCACGCCAGGGGGCCGCTGCCTCCACACAGCCCGCCTCAGGGTGCACGGCTCCTGCGGCGCCCGCTCCGCTTCGGGGCCCCCCGCGGGCCTGGTAGCATCTGAGCGCAGTTTTAGTTTTGCGTTTCTCTAATAACCAATGAAGTTGGTGCCATTAAAAATGTTTATTNAGCCAGGGGGCCGCTGCCTCCACACAGCCCGCCTCAGGGTGCACGGCTCCTGCGGCGCCCGCTCCGCTTCGGGGCCCCCCGCGGGCCTGGTAGCATCTGAGCGCAGTTTTAGTTTTGCGTTTCTCTAATAACCAATGAAGTTGGTGCCATTAAAAATGTTTATTGACCGTTTTCTATGAAATTCCACTCTTGTAACTTTTTTCTGTGAGGAGTGTCTTTTTCTTCCCAAAGGGAGCACATGCCTGGCCTCTCCTCCGGCTGGTTGTTGACATTTTTATTCNCTGTAGTCGAGACTCTGTTTCTTGGTTTGTTCTCTGTCTCTTTTTCCCTTTGCCGTTTGGTTTGTTTCTTAAATCCCACCTGTGAGTGAGGTCATAGGGTATTTGTCTGTGACGGACTTGCTTTGCTCAGCACACTCCTCTCCAGCTCCATCCACATCATCGCAAATGGCAGGATTTCATTCCTTCTGTGTCTGAGTCATATCCCCGTGCATGCGGACCGCCTCTTCCGTATCCGTCCATCAGTCGGTGGACACCTGGGCTGCTTCCAGATCTCAGCTACTGGAGAGAACGCAGCTATAAACAGAGGGGTCATGTGCCCCTTTTCATCAGTGTTTTGTATTTCTTGGATAAATACCCAGCGGTGCAATTACTGGATCACAGTACTTGCCTTAACCTCTCTGAGGAGCCGCCACCCTGTTCCACAGCGGCTGCGCCAGTTTGCATTCCCGCTGCCAGTGCAGGAGGGCCCGTTCCTCGCGTCCCCGCCCACACCTGCCGTTTCCCGGGTCACTGACTTCAGCCACTCTGACGGTGTGAGGGGACACGCTTGCTTTCTGACTCCCAGCAGGCACCATCTTTTCAATGAGTCCACGTCCTTCGTTTCCACGCAGACCAATTTACCATCCGTCCCTTTTGTGACAAGCACTTCTGGTGGCCTGTTTCATTTCTACCTACTCCTAAGTTATGAAAATGTTGTCTTGAGTTTTCCTCTAAAGACTGTTCACTGCTTTATTCACCTTTCTCGCATAAGGTCTGCGCTGCCGGAAGTGAGTTCTGTGTTTGCCGTGCCAGAGGGTCCAGCTGGCCCTGCGCCGTGGTGCCCACGGCCCTCGGTGTCACCCCTGACGTACACTGGGTACTACGTGGACTTGTCTTCTGGGCCGCTGGTCATTGTCTCTGCACCTGTGCGTGTTCTCTGTGCCTCAACAATACGCCGTCTTAGCTTCTAATGCTTTAAATTAAGGTCCCGGCATCTTGTGTGGCAAGTTAGCGCCTCTGCACAGGGTTTAGAACCAGGTTGTCAGTTCTTGGAAAAGCAAGAGCCTGCTGGGGTCTGATTAGACGACCCATAGGACATCTTCCTGGTGTGACTTGGGGTTTAGGCTCACGAGGCCGCCCAGGAGGGTCAGGACAGGTCAGTGCTGGGCACCCCCCTCCCTGGGAGCCACTCCCGGACACTCCTGTCCACCCGGTGACAGGTCAGGAACGCGGGGACGAGCTCCGTAGCGGGCAGGTGCGGGATCACCTGTCAGGGGGTTCTGGCTCATCGTCAACCATGGGCCACTTTGTTAGAAAGCAGGCACATGCCCTTCCCTTTGTCCACAGACAGCGGTGGTGGGAACAGCACAGAGCCTTCCACCCACACGCAGGCCACCGCCTCCGCGCACGTCTTCTCGGCTCTTTCTTAGAAGGTTTGTACTTTCCGGGGGGGGGTGGTCAGGAGTAGCTTATGTCACACCCTCCCCAGGTGCTGATTGTTTTCATGCTACCGAAAACTGTCACTTGGACACTTTCCTTTTCTGCTTGTTTGCACCTGGCATGTGGAGTGCAGCTGACGTTTCTCTAATGACCTGTGAAATGGGCACATCGGGCTGGGCTCCTGACCTCGGTGTTGGCTGTTCTTCCTTCACTTCCTTCTTTCACCTCTGGCCTCACCGGACGATGCGGAACAGAAGTGCTGATGGGAGCCTTCCGGGCGCCGCGACTCCTGGAGAAAGATCTTTCAGTCCTTCACCAGATAGGATGACGTTTGCCCGGGGGCTTAAAACACATTCTTTTATCAAATTCAGGAAGTTATCTTCCATCCTAACTTTGTAAAATCACACATTGGTTCTGAATTTTGACAACTGCTTCTCCGCATTTGTCAAGATGATGTTAATGACTGTCTCCCGCCAATATGGTAAATTACGTTGATGTTTTTAATATGAAGCCACAGGAGGGGCGCCTGGGTGGCTCAGTCGGTTAAGCGTCCAACTTCGGCTCAGGTCATGATCTCATGGTTCACGGGTTCAAGCCCTGCATCAGGCTCTGTGCTGACAGCTCAGAGCCTGGAGTCTGTTTCGGATTCTGTGTCTCCCTCTCTCTCACCCTCCCCTGCTCATGCTGTCTGTCTCTCTCTCAGAAATAAATAAAACATTAAAAAATTTTTTTTAATATGAAGTTACAGGGAACACGGCCGTTTGATCCTGATTCACGATCAGGATTCGGCTGGCTAATGTCTCTCGTCTCTGCCCATGAGAGATGTTCCTTCCTCGTAACGCCACCACCGGGTTCTAGTATCCAGATTTAGAAGAAACCTGGCCTTGGAAGAAAGAGTATTCCTCTTATTCCTGTTCTGTAGAAGGTTTTGTCTTCCTTCACTGTCTGGAAGAATTTGCTGGTAAAGCAACTGGGTCTGGGATTTTCTCTGTGTGGATGTTTTTAATAAAAGATTCAGTTTCTTTAAGAGATAATAAGTTATTCAGGTTTTCTATTCTGTCAACTTGTATGTTGTATTTTTTTAAGAAATTTGTCTATTCCATCCCATATTCCCTGACGAGCTTTGTGACATCCGAAGGGTCTCATGATGTCTTTCCGGTACTGATACTAGAATTTCGGTGGGTTTTTTCCTTTCTTTTTTTTCTTTTTCTTTATCGAGTCTTCCTAAATGTTCATTAGCTTTATTAGTCTTCTCTTTGGAACCCTCTTACCAGCGTTGCTTTCCTCTATCGTATTTTTGTTGTAATTTCGATGTTTCTGTTGCCGTATTTCCTATTCGTTACTTTCTATTTTTCTTAGGTGTTTTTGTTCCAGCTTCTAGAGATCAAAACCTAAATTACCGTTTTTAAGATTTCCTCCTTCTATTCAAGGCTGTATTTTTCCTCTAAGCTCTGCTTTAGACAAGTCCCATAGGTTCTGACATACAGCATTTTTATTCTCTAAGTCAGTTTAAAACATTTTCTAAATTTCATCGTGGTTTCTTCTTTGACTGACCGATGACGATACTCTCAAAGCAGTGCTATCCTTCAGCTGTACTGATTTCTTAGTCTCGCTGCAGTTGGAAAAGAAACGGACAGGTTTCGCTCCGTGGCGCGTTCATGCCGGCCGCGGCCCCCTGGGAGTGCAGCTCAGCCTGCTCTCAGTGCGTCCACAGCCGGGGCTTCAGGGACAGCACTCGGTGCCCCTGGCCTGGTGCCTGCTGTGGCTGCTGTGGCGGCCTGGCTGTGGTCCGCACCCCACCCCCAGGTGCAGCTGACCCCCGAGTCTGCGGCCAGAGTCAACATGGGTCTCCCACCAGGATCCTTGCAACGGGAGGAGGAGGAGCCGACACAACGCCCGTGATGGAGATGGCGCCTCGACCCCGTCCCGCCTCGGACTCCATCCCACCTTGGACGGAGCCCCTGCGTCCCGAGTCTGGCCCGGTCCTCAGCACATCACGTGCACTGATGTACATGGTCCCTCGGGTTTCCTCTGAGGTTAGCGCTGGGTCACCCTCACCCCAGCCACAGGGACACATGTGGACGTGTCCCTGAGGGCGGGCTAGTGGGCTGTGCAGACGGGCCTGCAAGCCCCGCACCTCCCGCGCCCGCGATGCTCCTCAGGAGGGAGGCCTTCCGCACAGGGGCTCAGGCCCCGGCTCTCCGCGCGGGGCGGCTCTGGGGACATTTCTGGTCACCTCGACTGGAGGCAGAGCTACTAGCGTCTGGTGGGAAGAGACCAGGGACGGCGCTCGACTTCCCACGGCGCACGGGCCGCCGCACCACAAGCCAGCACCAGAGGGAGACAGGAAGGCGGAGGAAGGGGACGGGCTCAGACCCGCCCAGGTGGGCACAGGAGGGCGGAGGGGTGGGACCCGTGAGAGGGCTCCAGGCTGCTTCCCCGACTTGCTATGTTTTCATCAAGTTCCGTTTCTTTAAATGCCCTGCTTCTAAATCCCCCCGAGTCGGGCCGGCGACGGCGGAGCGACGTGGCACAGCTGTGGGCCCGCTGGGCTCAGAGGGCTTGCTCACCCTGGAAATGGCCGCCAGCCTCTGCCTCACGCCCGCAAACAAGCTGGTGGACGTCCTCCCCTGCTGCGTCAGCTTGTGCTCCAGCTGCAGCAGGGCCGCCAGCTGCGAGCTGCCGGTGTCGTCCGTGGCCGTGAACAGGACATCCCGCATCATCTCCGAGGCCGAGCAGCTCTGAATCAGACAGCGGGGCCCAGGGGCCTGAGCCCTGCCCTGGGCCGGGGGTGCCCCCGCGGGAGGGTGGGCGGGGCCTGCGCGCCTCTTCTGGTGCCCGATTCGTGGGCCACCGTGCGTCTCCCGGCCCCGCACCACTGTCTCCCAGCGNCTCCGAGGCGGCCCTGGAGGGTCTCAGGTCTCTATATTGATCCTCCTGGGCCTCAGCCTCGCCGGTGACGTTCAGACGCTTATGGCCTCTCAGCTCAGCACCTGCCTGCGGAGAGGGTGCCCGTCAGCCAGCTCAGCCGCTTGGGGCTGGGGGTCTTCCTAGAAGAGCAGGGTCCATGGGGAAGAGCCTGACTTCGCCTTTCGGCAGCTGGCTTCCAGACGGGAGGAGGCTTATCTACGAGGCACTGAGGACGCGGCCCCGGGCTTCAGCGGGCTCCTTCGGGGGGCAGCCTTGCGGGGGGCCTAGGGAAGGGTGTGGGCCTGGGTGTGCGACACGGCCAGTGGGGGGCGCTGAAGCCCTCGCATCAGCTTCCCCTGACAGCGTGTGGGGTGGAAGGGAGAAAGGGGCTTGGGTCCCCAGCTGCGGTGAGCGGGGGGTTTGCACGCGGCTCTCAGGCACATCCCGGACTCCCTGGGGAGTTGCTGGGGTGCGGGGACACCAGGAGCCACGGCCCCCCCCGGGCTTCTCTCCCACCCATGCATCACACCGGACAGACTACTTCTTCCCTTTTTCTCCCTTGCTCAGTCCACGCCACCTTCTTCTTTTTAATGTTTGTTTATTTACTGGGGGGGAAGGGCAGAGAGAGGGGACAGAGGATTCTAAGCAGGCTCCACACTGTCAGCGAGGAGCCTGACATGGGGCTCGAACTCACAAACTCTAAGATCAAGACCTGAGCCGAAATCAAGAGTCAGAAGCTTAACTGACTGAGCCGCCCAGGCGCCCCCAGGCCACACCACCTTCTTAATCAGGGACAATTCCCATTTCACATCCCAGTTCTTACTGAGATTAGGTGAGTTTTAAATACCTGGGCTTGTTCTCAGGCAGGAGTGAGGGGTTTGCGGGCAGCAGGAGGCAGGAATACGTACCGAGAGGCCCTCCTCCCAGTAGAAGGTGGGGCGCACGGGGGCCGCCTGCATGGCCAGCAGGCGCAGGGCCCTCCCGGCCAGGCCCAGCTGCCGAGCGCGGGTCTCCGCGCAGCCTGCGCACAGCGAGTGCAGGCCGCCCAGCTGCGCCAGCGCCCCGTGGGCCAGAGTCCGCTTCAGCGTGAACCATTTCTTCGGGAGCACAAACCGCCTGTGGTTACTTTCGGCCGGGCCTGGGAAATGCTAAGACCCCCCCATCTCAGCCCCGGGTCCTGGGTCGTGTCCCTGGGGTCCTGGCCCGATGCGTCTGGGAGGGCTGCCATCCAAGCACTCTGAGAAACGCCCCCATTTGCACCGGAGAGGGGGGGGAGGGGGCTCCATCCCGGGCCTGGCTGACGGAGGGCACTGCAGCCTGCTGGTGGAGCCTGGATTTGGGGCTAGCCGACAAATAGCCTAAGTCTGTACTGGAGTTCAGTTTTAGGGCTCTCTTTAATGTCTTCATAGGTATGTCAAATTAATTTGATTCATACTACATGAAATTTAGGAAAATGTCTAAAAACAGCAGAGTAGGTTTCCTTCAGATATTTTGTAAAGTCAAGTCTTTTTTTTTTAACCACATGAATTCACCTTTGAGGAGCACGTTAGTCTGCTGACGTCATTAGTCAGAGCAAACGCACGCCCAGGGGAGGAGAGTGCCTGGTGCACAGCCTCCCCAGCAGGAGCCCCCCCCACCANGCCCCGCCGTCCTGCGCGGCACCCGCAGACGGGGGAGGCCCCGGCCCCACGGTGAGCACCGGGCCCCCCTGGCCTCGGGGACGGTTACCAAGCCGACGGAGGTGTAGTCACTGGCGCTCTGCAGGTAGTCGGCCAGCAGCTTCTCCATGGAGCTCTGCTCAAGCTCGCGGGCCAGGGCCTCCTCCCAGACGAGCTGCTGCAGGTCCAGAGACACCTGCACCAGGTGGAGCCGCAGCTGCGCCAGCCTCCTCATCAGGGGCGTGTTGGCGTTCTGGACCTGGGCGTGCCAGAGACCCGCGGTCAGCGTGCTGGCCACGTC
>NW_027529672.1:8226370-8247078 GCF_008692635.1 Crocuta crocuta
TCCCACAACTAAACAAGTGACCCTCGGCCCCGCCCTCCTAGCAGCCACCGGCCACACTTGAGCCGGTTTGCTTTTCTAGGGTGTATGCCAGTGGATGCCCCGGCTTCATTCACTTGCATAGTTATTTCAGGCCCATCCACGCTGCTGCTGCCACACTCACGCCTATTAACTGACAGGGAAAACCCGCCACGGCACTCACACCGCGGCTAGTGTAACACAGTGGCCACAAACACTCGTGCAGGAGTTCCTGCGTGGACGCGGGCTTTCCTCTCTCGCGGGGAAACGCCCAGGAGTGGGATGCTGGCTCACACGGTGGCCTGTGTCTAACTGCCGAGGCGTGTCCCGTGCTACACCCCCGGCAGCAGCGACGAAAGTTTGGTCCCTCCACGTCCTCGCTAACGGTCGGTATGACCGGTCTTCCAAGGTGCAGCCTTTTCATAGCGCGCGGTGGTTTTCCATTACGGTTAGCACCTGCGTTTCGCTGGTTCGCTGGTGGGTTCACCACCTTTGCATGTAATTATTTACCATCCACATATTCTCTTTGGAGAAATGCCTGCTCAACTGTCCACTTTTTATTAGGTCATTTCTTTTCTTATTACTACGTTTCAAGAGTGTTCTAAATTTTAAAAATTTTTAATGTTTACTTATTTTTGAGAGAGAGACACAGAGGGTGAGCGTGGGGGGGCACAGAGAGAGGGAGACAAAGAATCCGAAGCAGGTTCCAGGCTCTGAGCTGTCAGCACAGAGCCCGACGTGGGGCTCAGACTCATGAACTGTGAGATCCTGACCTGAGCCGAAGCAGTCGCTTAACTGACCAAGCCACCGAGGAGCCCTAAGGGTGTTTTGTATTCTGGACCAAACCTTGTCAGTCATATGGTTGCAAATATTTTCTCCCAGTCTGTGCTTCTCTTTTCGTTCCCTGAATAGTGTCTTTTGAAGAGCAGACTCCAATTTATCAATTTATTCTTTCATGGATCATGTTTTTGTTGCCATAGGTAAGAAATTTTTGCTAAACCCAAGGTCCCAAGGTGTCTTCCTCTAGGAGCTTTGTCGTTCCCGCGCTTACCTGTAGGTCTGTGATCTGCTCTGAGCTCAGTCCTCCATCTGTGTTATGGGTGTGCATTTCCAGTGGCTCCAGCACCACTGCTTTATTTATTTATTTAAAAACATTTTAACATTTATTTCTGAGAGACAGAGAGACACAGAGCACGAGCAGGGGAGGGGCAGAGAGAGAGGGAGACACAGAATCCAAAGCAGCGCCAGGCTCCGAGCTGTCAGCACAGAGCCCGACGCGGGGCTCGAACACACGAACCGTGAGATCATGACCTGAGCTGAAGTCGGCCACTTAACCGACTGAGCCACCCAGGAGTCCCCAGCACCACTGTTTCAAAGAGTAGTCTTTCTTCACTGAATTGCCTTTGCTCTTTTGCTGAAAGTCTATTTTGTGTCTTATTTCTGGATTCTGTTATGTTCCATTGATGTGATGTCTTACTCTTACATTAAAACCACACTGTTTTGATTCGTGTCACTTTATAATAAGTCTTAAAATCTTGTAGTGTTAGATTTCCAACTTAGTTTTTCTTTTTTAAAGTTGTGTTTGGTATGTTATGTCTTTTGTAATTCTATATGAATTTTAAAATAACTTTGTCAATTTCTCTAAAAAAAAAGCCTGCAGCTTCTTGGTCAGGACTACAGAAAATTTAGGGAGAATTGAGATCTTAGGAACATCGAGTCTTCTGGCCCATGACATGGCATATCCCACCTCCCTTTCGGCCTCTTCACTTTCTCTCAGCAATGTGTTACAATTCTCAGGGTAGAAGTTGCCACTTTTTTGTCAAGTTTCATTTTTATTCTGTCAAATGATATTGTTTTGAATTTTTTTATTTACAAACATTTTTAATGTTTCTTTTTGAGAGAGAGAGCATGAGGGAGGGAGGTGCAGAGGGAGGGACAGAGAATCCCCAGCAGGCTCCACTCTGTCCGCCGCAAGCCTGAGGTGGGGCTCGAACCCACAAAGTGTGAGAGCACAGCCCGAGCCAAAGCTGCAGGTCCAACCGACTGGGCCACTGGGCAGCCCTGGTTTTGAATTTTTATTATCTGATAAATTGTTGCGAGTACATAGACATATACAATTAATACTTGTGTATGGTCCTTGTGTCCTGAAGCCTTACTGCAATCACTGGTTAGTCCTCGTAGATTTACTGTTATTATCACTTTTGTAGATCGCACGAGGTCCTCTGTACACGTGATTGTGCTGTCCGTTAACAAAGGCTGATGTGCTTCTTCCTTTCCAGACGGGGTACATTTAATTTCCTTTTCTCACCTACTGAGTGGGCTGCAACTCAAATACAACTCGGGCTGAGGGGGTGCAAGTACACGCTGTCCTCGTTCTGTGCTTCTGCCCCGGTGGGGGGGGGGGGGCCCACAGGTGCCTCTATCACCTTGAGGAGTCTTCCTTCTATTAATGGTTTGCCAAGAGTCTTTTTTTTCAATCAGGAATGAGTGTTGCGTTTTGTCAAATCCTTTTCTGCATCTACTGAGGTGCTCGTATGTTTTTACTTTAATTTAAAAAAATTTTTTTTAATGTTTTTATTTATTTCTAGGAAAGAGAGAGAGAGACAGCGTGAGCAGGGGAGGGTTAGAGAGAGAGGGAGACACAGAACTGGAAACAGGCTCCAGGCTCTGAGCTGTCAGCACAGAGCCCGACGCGGGGCTCAAACCCATGAACCGCGAGATCATGACCTAAGCGAAAGTCGGACGCTTAACCGACTAAGCCACCCAGGCGCCCCAATTTTTTTACTTTAATTTTTAAAAACTATGGCAAGTCAAACTGGTTGATTTTGAATGTTAAACAATTCCCAAGAGGCTCAGTCGGTTGAACACGTGACTCTCTGCTTAGGTCATGTTCTCACGATTTGTGAGTTTGAGGCCCGCGTTGGGCTCTGTGCTGACAGCATGGAGCCTACTTGGGATTCTCTCTCTCTCTCTCTCTCTCTCTCTCTCTGCCCCTCCCCCTTGGGACCTCATCAAGATAAAAATCTGCACGGCAAAGGAAACAATCACCAAAACTAAAAGGCAACTGACAGAATGAGAAAAGATATTTGCAAATGACATATCTGATAAGGGGCTAGTATCCAAAATCTCTAAAGAACTTACCAAACTCAACACCCAAGAAACAAACGATCCAGTGAATAGGCAGAAGTCACGAATAGAAACTTTTCCAAAGAAAACTCCAGATGGCCAACAGACACATGGAAAGATGCTCAACGTCACTCATTATCAGGGAAATACAAATCAAAACCACAACGAGATACCACCTCACACCCGTCAGAGTTGCTAAAATGAACAGCTGAGGCAACAACAGATGCTGGCGAGGAGGCGGAGAAACGGGCACCCCTTGCACTGCTGGTGGGAACGCAAGCTGGCGCAGCCGCTCTGGAAACAGTGTGGAGGTTCCTCAAGAAACTATAAACAGAACTCCCCTGTGACCCAGCAACTGCAGTACCGGGCGTTTACCCAAAGGGTACAAACACGCCGACCCAAAGGCGCACGCACATTCACAACAGCGCTACTGACAACGGTCAAGTCACGGAAAGGGCCCAAACGTCCATCCAGCGACGACTGGGTAAAGAAGATGTGGTTTATACATACAACGGGACACTACTCGGTGATGGAGAAGAATGAAATCTTGGCATTTGCAATAACGTGGTTGGAACTGGAGGTTATTTTGCTAAGTGACGTCAGTCAGGCAGAGAAGACACCATATGATCTCACTCATATGTGGGATTTAAGAAACAGGACAGATGAACATGGGGGAAGGGAAGGAAAAATAAAACATAAAAGCAGGGAGGCAAACCATAAGAGACTCTTAAATACAGAGAACAAACTGAGGGGTGCTGGGGGGAGGTGTGTGGAGGGCGGGTTACGGGAGTGATGAGCAGCAAGGAGGGCCCTTGTTGGGATGAGCCCTGGGTGTCGTATTTAAGAGATAAGTCACTGGGTTCTACTCCTGAAGCCAACACAACACTGTATGTTAACTAACTTGAATTTATTTTTTTTTAATTTTTTTATGTTTTATTTATTTCTGAGAGAGAGACAGAGACAGAGAGAGCATGAGGAGGGGAGGGGCAGAGAGAGAGGGAGACACAGAATGTGAAGCAGCTCCAGGCTCCAAGCTGTCAGCACAGAGCCCGACGCGGGGCTCGAACCCACGAACCACGAGATCACGACCTGGGTCGAAGTCGGACGCTTCACCGACTGAGCCCCCAGATGCCCCAAACTAACTTGAATTTAAATAAATAAAATAACAACAACAACAACAAAAACATTTTTTTAAAATTCCCAGAAATTGGCAATGATATCTTCTTTTTACATATTGTTGTATTTAATTTGCTAAATTTTTGTGTAGAATTTTGCATCTGTGTTCATGAAGAATAATGACCCGTAGTTCTTGTCTTGGTATCAAGGCCATACTGGCCTCATCGAGTGTTCCCTCTTCTCAGTTTTCTAGAAGAGTCCATGTTGAGTTGGTGTTATGCTTTCCTTCAATGTTCGCTAGGATTCACCGCTGCAGCTTCCTGGGTCCGAGGTTTTCCTTGTGGAAACTGCAAATTCCATTTCTTTGAAAGATGGAGGGCTATTCAGGTGATCTGTCTCCTTTTGGGTGAGTTTTGGTTATTTGTGTCTTTCAAGGAATCGTTCCACATTATCATGAAGTTGTTCAGAACATTCCCTTATTATCCTTTCAATATGCATAGGATCAATGGTGACATCCTGACTCTTATTTCTGATATTGGTTATTCACGTCCTCTCTTTTCTCCTGATCAGTCTTGGCAGAAGTATATGTATTTACTGATCTTCTCAAATAACAACTTGTGGTTTTATTGATTTCACCTTCTATTTTAATGTTTCTTATCTTACTGATTTCTGCTCTCATCTTTGGTTTCCTTTCTTCTGCTCACTTGGGAGCTGGTTCTTCATCTACTTCCTTATGGTGAGGCCTACGGTCATTAACTTGGGCTCTCACTTCTTGTGCCATATGCTTACTCAGCGCTACAGCTTCCCCTAAGCATTCCGTTAGAGATGCCTGAGCATTTCAGATGTGTTTCCCCCTTCAGTTCAGAAACATGTTCCCTCCTGATTTGTTCTGTGGCTCATCGTTATGTTGATAGATGCTACTGACTTTCCCTGTGTGTGGGCATCCCACCCACAGCTTCCTGGTTGTTGTCGTCGTTTTCAAATCGTGGTAAAGTTCCTATAACATGAGGTGAACGATTTCAAAGCACACGGGTCAGTGGGGCTGCGTGTGTTTACGGCCTGTACAGCACCTCCTCTGCCTCCCAGATGTTTTCATCGTTCTGAAAGGGAACCCCTTACCCACTCAACAGCACTTCTTCTCTTACGACCTCCCAGCCCCTCCGCTGCTACCACCAACCAGCTTTCTGTCTCCATGGGCTGAACTATTCTTTGTGCTGCTGTTTGATTTCTACCTTAATTCCAAGGCCAGTCCTGGCGCATCTTTTTTTTTTTTTTACTTAAATCCCTTTATATTTATTGAGACTCGTTCTATGTTTATGGTCCAGAACGTGATCTATCGTGGAGAATGTGTCGTGTGCACACAAAACATAAAGACCGTGATCCCGCCGCTGCTGGGCGGAGCGCTCCATAAACGCCCGCCAGCGCACCTGGTCGGTGGCGATACGCAAACCTGGTTCTTTGCTTGCCGTCTACTTGTTCTGCTAACTGGAATTCCTCACTGTAAGTGCAGATTTGTACACTTGTCCACCACAATGGTACCCGTTGTTACTTCGGTTCTTTTGAAAATCTGCTACTGGGTGTTTGAAATGTAGATATTTCGTCTCCGCGGTTAGTTGCTTCCTTGACACCATGAAACCGAGCTGCGTGTCCCCGGTGAGGCTCCTCCTCCACGGCCACCCTGACTGATGGGGGTGCGGCCGCCCGGCTTTCTGTGACGCGTGTCAGCAGTGAACTCTTCCCTTCCTTTACTTCCGGCTTGTTCCTGTCTCCAGAGGTATAGTGGCCTCCCTGGAGGCAGCACACAGTTGGGTCTGCCTCCTGGTACCGCCTGACGAGTTCTGGGCCCTAACTGGGGATTCAGACCGTTCTGACCGCGTGACTGCTGACAGGACTTGTGTTTTCTATACAAACAGCTGCACCTGTTCTTTATTCTCTTTCCACCTTTTCCGCTTTCTTGAGGGACAAGTGAATGGTTTTTAGGATTTCCTTTGACTTCCCTTCTTGGCTTACTAGGTATGCCTCTCTGTTCTGAGATTTCTGTAATCGCTTCGGGGTTTATAGTATATTTTGCTACTCCGCGCAGAGCGCAAAAATCCCTCACGCTACTGTTGTCATTCCTCTTATCTTTACGGGCGTTATAGATCTGATGCTACACTGCTATCACTTTTGCTTCAACAGCCAAGTACCTTTCAGAGAGATTTAAATAATGAGAGAAAATCTTCAGAGGTTTTCCCAGGTAGTTTGTACTTTCCGTGCCCTTCATTCATCTGTGCGGATCACATTTCCATCTGGTGTTGACTTCCTTCTGCCTCAAGGACAACTTTGCTGTCCCGACATGTGTCTGCTGCCTCGCGCTCAGCTCTTGAAGGTCCGGGGGAATCTTTACTTTGCCTTTGTCTTTGGGAGACGTGTTTGCCGGGCATCGATCAGCCGCTCGCGCTCCCAGCACTTGGTGATGTTGCATCACTTGTCTTCTGGGTCGTATGGTTTCTGCTGAAGAGTCTGCTGGTCTGCACATAACACGTGCTTTTACTTGTTTTTTTTTTTTTTTAATATTTTTATTTATTTCTAGGAGAGAGAGAGACTCAGCATGAGCAGGGGAGGGTCAGAGAGAGAGGGAGTCACAGACTGAAACAGGCTCCAGGCTCCGAGCTGGCAGTCAGCACAGAGCCCGACGCGGGGCTCGAACCCACAAACCGCGAGATCATGACCTAAGCGAAAGTTGGACGCTCAGCCGACTAAGCCACCCAGGTGCCCCTCATGTGCTTTTACTTCTGACCCACCTTGAAGACCCCTCCCGTCACCGGCCGTGAATGGCTGGGTCACAGTGTGCCCTTGGCATACTTTGATTCTCTTCATCGTTTCTGAGCTCCTTGGATCTGTAGGCTTAGAGGTGGTTTCAGTCTGTCCCCTCCCTGCCCTCCTCTCCGGGCAAGTTTCCAATTACTGCGCCTGTACCCGTGCTCTCGACGTCGACTCGCAGGTGTTCCGGCCAACTCCACCGTGTCCATCGCCACCTCCGACCCTCTCAGTCTCTGCCCCTCCCCAGCTGGTGCGTCTTCGCCACACATGTTGTGATCTTCACGTCTGTAAGCTCCATCTCACTCTTTGTGTCTCCAGCATCTCTACTTGGCCTTTGTAGCGTATGGAATGCAGTCAGCAGTAATTTCTAACAACCTTGCCTCTGAACTCTGATATCTGTGCCAGAACTCAGTTGGTTTTCACAGACAGTTCTGACGTGTATTTTCCTGCTTGTTGGCATGGTAATCTTTGCACGCACTTTTTGACCGGGGTTCAGCGTGGTGACTCCGCACTGGCTGCCTGATGTCGCGCGTCTTACTTGTCTGATGGACTTTCGTGCTGCGCTTCTGCCTTTTGCTCTGGGACCACGGTGTGCAGATCTGGGGCAGGGCTCATCTGGGCAGACTGCCCCCGACTGGTCCTGGGGTCATGAGGTTGTCCGGTCCGGCTGGTGGGAGTCGGTGCTGCCCCAAACCCGAGTGGGAGCCCAGTGCTGTACAGACCCCTTGGGTGCCCCAAGGCCGCAGGCAGTGTGGGTGGGGGTGGGGCCGCAGCTGCTCAGGATGATGGCGCCGATGTTAACATTTAATGTGTTAAAAATGTTTCACCTTTTTGTCTACTTTTTGGTTATTTCAGAAGGGAGGATAAATCTAGTTAGTGTAACTGCATCTCAGTCAGAAGGGGAAGCCGGCGGCTTGTTGAAGTCAAGTATGGGGATGTGTCTGCTCGTGCGCCGGGGTGCTCTGGGCTCCAAGGGGCACCGAGGACCAGACTCACCTCGTGCAGGGACAGTAAGGCCCGCACGCTGCGGAACAGCTCCTCGGCGTCAGCTACAGCTCCCTGGACCAAGTCGTACGCCTCCAAGAAATACGCGGTCCTCTGCTCTCCGTCCTCCTCGTTCTGGGCACGTAACCTGTGTTAGATGGACGAGTGGGATTCAGAACAAACATCTCAAAGCGTTGTGCCATCGCTACTAACCAAGTGCGTACTATGTAATTTTTATGCGACTGTATTTTTACTAGTACTTTAAATTCTATGATTAGATGTTATATGAAGATATAAAGTTAAGTATGCACTCAATACTTTTTTTTTTGGTTTTTGTCAAAATTAAATCTATACCTAGCAGACCAACGAATCAACACAACATTAACTGTGTTGATTTAAACACCACGTTTTCCTATTTGCGCTTTTCTGCACGTTTTAAAGTTCTTCCATGACCCTGTGTCACTTCTGTGATGACAGGACGAAGGTGACTCTTCACGCGTGCGCAGGTTCCTTCTCCCTCATAAAGGCCACTGCTCGTATCTTACACACGATTTTGAGCTTCAAAATGCCTGTGTGCACCCCAAGGCCAGGGTGGGCCGGGGTGGGGGGAGGGGGCGGGGAAGGGCATTTACTGAGGCCTCGCTCCCCTGCCTCTGGGCCAGCCCCTGCCCTCGTTGCCAGTGGGGACTTCGAGAGGTCACATGGGGGAGGTGACAGAGCCCCACTGGAGGGCAGCGCCTGGGCTGCCCCCCAGGCCAGAGCAGTATGGGCAGGTGCAGGGGTGTGCGGGGTGGACGTGTGGGCGGCTGTGTGTGAACACCTGTGCATGACCATGGGTGACATGCACACGTGCGTGTACTGATGTGTGAACACTGTGGGGTATGTGTGTGCGCCTGCACGTGTGGGTGGGGGTGATGGTGTACGTCACGTCGGTGTGTTTGCAGCGATGGAGCAGGTGGGACGCTGAGGGGGACCAGATGAGAGCAGGGACACCTCCCTGTGCTGCTGTCCCGGATGGAGGTGCAGGCGGCCACCGGCCGTGGCCAGGACGTGGTTCTGCTGCAGGGCAAGGGGGGTTTGACCGGGCAGGAGGGCCGGGCAGNGGGCTGCTCGCCTCGTTATCCCGGCGCGCTCCAGCTTTATGTCCAGACAGTGGTCCCTGTAGCCCAAGGCGAGAAACCTTTTCTCAATTTCCAACAGGCAGGCATCCATCTCGCTGAGCGGGAACACGCATCTGGGAGGTTCGCCGTCAGCTGTCTCCTGGGCGGCCTTGATCCGGAGGCTCACGCACCTGCATGGGCCATGGGCCGTCACGCGTGGCCACCGCAGTGTCACCAGCGTCGCCGGAGAAAGCCCCTGAGGAGCGCCTCCCGAAGAGCGGAGACCGCATGACGCGCCACACGAGCCGCGTCCCACACCCGCCATCACGTGCTTCTGGAAGTTCAAAACCGCTCTCTGACTCGGGGGCAGGGAGGGCGGCCCCCGCACATCTGACCTGCAGGGCGCCGCCAGGGGCGTCCGGGGCGCCTGCGGGAGCAGTGGGGACAGAACAGGGCCAAGAACCGAACAAAGACAAAGCAGAGCATCCAGAAAACCAAAATACGACAAAGCCCCACTGCTTCGGTCAAGAGAGCGAGAGCTGCTTCTTTGCTGAGGTCAGTTAGACGCTGGTGTGGGGTCTGAGCTGGGAAAAGAGCGAGGGCACCAAGGCGGGCAGCGCCGGCGCTAGACTCCGCGAAGCCACAGGGAAAGAGCCCACAGACACGTCCGGCAACACAAGCAGAGGAAACAGTTTTCCGGAAGGATATAAGCTACCAGAAAGGCGGCTGGAAGACAAGTTGGGAATCTGGAGAGCCAACAAGCACAGCAGACCCGGCGCCGCCCTCGGGGGCCCCGTCCCCGGCGCGGACAGCGGCCACATCAGTGGCCCCACGGAGCAGGCCAGACCCCAGGGAGGCATCTGCTCCCAAGGTTCCGCACTGACGGAGGGCGGGGTGCAGGGAAGGCCCCGCGGCCGGTCCCCGGCCGGGGCTGGCCCTGCCCCTCCGCGGAAGGGAGGTCAGAAGCGACCCTGAGATTTAGGAACAAACCAAGCCACCTGCCTCCCTATCCCAAGAAAAAGGCACCTTGGAAAGAAAGAGGCAGTGCCCCAGGGGCCCGAAGGCCGCGGGCCAGGCTCCCCCAGGGGCCGCGGGCAGCAGGCAGGGGTGTGGGCAGAGGGCTCTCCGGTGCGATTCTCTGCACTTGAGAGGTCTGAAGTCCCGCGTAAGGCACAAAGTGAGCCATGACTTTCGCGCAAATTAAGTTCTTCTCACAAAGGACTACCTGGCCTCTAGGTCTGTGGCCATGAATTCCAGGATGGGCGCCCGGTTAGGTCTTTCTTTCTGCAGAACTTTGAAGGTTTCTATGAGTTTCTGGAACAACTGGATGACCTGTGGATGAGAGCGCGTGGACGTCGGCACGTGGCCCTCGGCCACGGGACCGGCCACAGGCCCCTCGCGAGCACACTGGCCCCTCACCGCTGTTCCTCTGCTTTTCCCTTCCATGGACAGAAGCGTGTGTGCCAGGGTCAGGGTTGAGCTGTACCAGAACTCCTCGCCGCCCCCCAGGCTCCAGGCCCACTCCACCATCTGCTTAGCTTGTCCGTAGTTTCTCTCCTTGTTAGCCAGCTGCGCTAGAAGGTGCAGGCATCTTGCTTCCGCACAAGGGTCGTTGAGCTCCTAAAATATGCAGGAAGATAGGAGGCGGGTCGGGAGGGGGAGAGAGACAGAGGCAGAGAGAGCAGCTCGGGCACAAGGCCTTCCCACCCTGGGTCCACTGGGCTGCTCCCTGACCTCTGGAGGAGGCCCCATATTGGCCCTCAGGGCTCGGGGTGGGTGGGCTCGAGGCCTGTGCATATGCTAAAACCTACTTCCAGGGTTCATGACAGCGCTAATGGCCCTGGGAAGCCCCTCCCCTTAGCGGCAGGTTCCAGTGCGCCCCCCCCCCCCACCNGGCGGGGTGAGGAGGTGAGCAGACTTCTGCACCCTACTCGGCCAGGGCTGTCTCATCCCCCATCCACTGCACATGGTCACAGGTGGCCTGGGCATGGGGTGCGGGTTCTGTCGGCCTCTGCCCACACCCCGCAGGAGGGGGCAGGTGCCCAGGCAGAACAGCGGCAGCCCCAGGTGGCCCCGGACAGAGCAGCCAGCATGCAGCCTGCGTAGGTTGAAGTGGGGGCCTGCTGTCCCAAGAGCCAGGGCCCTGGACGGCAAATATAGGCTGGGGGCGGGGAGGGCGAGGTGCCTATGGGAGGTGGACGTGCAGGGGGCTGGCGGGTGGAGCCACAGCATGGAGGCTGACGGGGGTGGGAGGGCGCTCTTGCCGTGGACGGACGGAAGCAGGGCCTGTACCTTCAGACACCCCTGGGACCTGTCACCAGACTCTGACTGCTATGGCCCCACAGAGGCACGGCCAGGGGGTGGGTGGCTCAGGGCAGCGGACAGTGGGACGGAAAGGCCCGCGGGCACGTGGCATCCATGACAGAAGGCTCAGGAGGGACAGGATGGCATCTGAAGGAGGTGAAGGTGGCCCAGCCACGGCCCGGGCCCTGACTTTGCCAGGGGCTCTCTGAGTGCCAGCTACTTTGCCCACTGCTCTCCGAAGAGGCTGTTGCCAGCAGGGTGCTGCAGCCTCTCGGGCCCCGTCCTGGAGCCTCCCTGTCCCCGGCTACATGCGCATGTCCCGCAGCCAGGCCTGCACACAGCTCTCCTGCTGGCCGAGACTGCACGCCTGTCCCCACGGCCTGAACCTCCCAAGGCCTGGAAGTTTGGCGCCTTTATCGGGCACTTCTTTCTGACCGCCCGTCTGGCTCCGTAGCTGTGCCCGGCCCCTGAGTGAATGCGGTGCTCAGAGCTGGACACGGGCGGAACTCCCCGTCCACAGGCGCTGGAGGGCCACGGTCTCCGAGGAGGGGCGCACACGCAGGCATCCATCCTCACGGGGACACAGCCCAGGAGAAAAGCCCAGTGCGGGAGGGGAGGCTGGGCTCCGGGCCTCCGGGTGCCCGAAGATCCGTGCTCGAGGACAGAGCAGGTTCAAGGAGCCTGGCAGATGGAGCAGGGGAGCCTAAGGAGCTGAGCAAAGATCTGAGCCGCCAGGCCCGAGCACAAGCACCAGGGGGCTTGGAAAAACCTCAGGCTCCCAGAGAGGCCCCAGACCCCCGCCGGGCCCACAGCTGAGGAGACAGGACGGAACTCATGGGGCTGAGCCCCGGCCTCCAGGCTCTCAGCCTCCACACACAACAGCAAGAAGCGCCATGCTGACGGCCCGCTAGGAGCCCCGCCATCCAAGAGAACGCGGCCGTGGAATCAGGCCCACGGCAGCCACGGGAGGCAGGGGCCTGAGCAAACTCTGTACAGAGCGCCAGGAAACCAGAGGAATGACAGGCAAGGGCAGAGACTCCAATACAAGTCTAAGATGGACGTTCCAGAACAGCGAGATGCAAGCCGGGTCCGAGCAGACGGTGTGTCCCCGAGGGATGCCTCCCGCCACGCAGATGCCCCGCCGGCCGGGCGCCTCTCACCTGGAAGGCCAGGTGGGCCTCCGACAGCAGCAGCCTCGAAGGCTGGTACAGGTCCATCTCGAGCAGAACTTCTGCCTTGAGGGCCCACAGCTGGGGGAAGGACGTTCCCTCCAGCCCGCTCCCCGTCTCTCCGTCTATCTTCAAGATCTGTAAGGCACGGCAGGCACGTGTGTCTTTCCTGCTGGGCCGGGCCCCCGACTCCACGGCAGGCAGTCTCCGGGACCCGGGTCTCCTCACGACCGCCTCGCGCCCAGCGTGCCCAGCACCGGGTGGCCCCTGCTCCCCCCGAGCCCTGTGCTCTGTGGCCCCACTGTCCTGTACCCCGCAGCACCCGGACCAGCAGGGGAGGGGTCACCAAGCCCCTGAATTCGGCAAGACACTGGGGGTCCTGGCGCGTTCCTGTCATGTGAACCAAACAATTGACTCTGGGCGCTCACGCTCACAAACGCAGCGGCAAGTATGGAGCTCTGTTCCAGGCTCGGTGGCCCGGACGGTTACTCTCCTTCGGGGAGAAGACCAGCCAAGTGTGCCCACACGTGCGGGGAGAGCTGCTTGGGGGTCAGACCACCGGGGCCACCTCTCTAGCTGCCCGGGCCTCCACCACAGCCCTTCCTGGCGGGTCCTCCGTGCCGCCACCAGCCCGTCTTCTCTGAATCCTGCCCAGGCCCCTGGCGGGCACGCTCCCTGATAGTCTGTAGCCTCATCTTCCCCAGAGGGGCCCAGGGGCCACAGGAGGGGCCACAGGGAACCGGGCAGGTTTGGGCGCAGCACAGCTAAGGCAGGTCCGGGCCAGCGGCTGGGGCTGCAGCCTCGGCACCGTCCCTGCCCGGCCAGGAACACGGCGCTGCCAGCAGCACGGGGTACCTTATCCTTCACTACGAGGGGCTCCGTCTCTGCTTTCTGGACCACAGTTATGGGCTCAGTCAATGTTGTCAGACTTTCTTCGGATAGCGGTTCCTTATTTTTCTCCTTTCTCAAGGCAATTTCTTTTCTGCAGCTAATGTAAGTAACATAGGTAGTACACCAAAGAAATACGATGGCCAAGAAATATCTGAAAATGTTCCATTTCATCAGTAGTCAAGAAATACAAACTCAATAGCTACAAGAAGCCGGTGATGACAAATATAGAAAACTCCTATGACTGCCCCCGGGCACAGCCCCACCCAGGCACTGCCCCTGGGCACAGATCTGCAGCCCCAGGCACTGTCCAACCCCCAGGCACAGCTCCCCAGGCTGAGGGTCCCCCACGCCCACCCCCGTCTGGCTGTGATGAAGGATGGGGCCTGGGGTGGGAGGGGACTCAGCCGAGAGCAGCCCCAGGTTGGCCAAATCGTCCCTTCTGTACCCTCGGCAGCGGCAGACCTAACGGCCACGGGGAGGCACGCACCTCGCCTGCTCCATTTCACACATGTATGTTTGCCCAACCACTTCTTCGTGGTAAGTCGCTGCTTCTTGCAACTTCAAATCGGAACAAACTAAGGCAAGTCTAGGCGAAGGGGGGCAATAAGGAGAGTTAGTGCGGCTACACAGGACATGGCAGACCGGAGTCAGGCGTACTGGGGCCTGGTAAAAACCGGTAGATGGAAAAATGAATGTATAATTTAGTGAGTTTTAACTTTTAAACCCAAGGAAAATTACACAGGTGCCTCTGCAAGTTTCAGGTAGCAAAAATGTTTATGCTCATTCATATATTTTACTCAATACCTACTTATAGTCTCAGGGTCACCTTCAGAGGTAAAACTCAGGCACAGTGGCTGGGGCTCTGACCACCTCCCACCTTAAGCAGAGAGGCTCTGCTTTGATTCTGGTGTAAAATGGTTGTATTTTGAAATGATGTCAAGCTTACAGAAAAGCTGCGCAAATACCACAACTACTGCATCTCCCTCGCCCAGATTCCTTCAGTGCCAACACCACCACATTTGTTTTGTCGTTTTCTCTTCCTCCCCCAACACCCTATATTTTTTTTCTGGATGATTTGAGAGTAGGCTACAGGCGCAGTGGCCCTTTATTTTAACACTTTAGTGTGCATTTCCTTAGAACAATGATCTTCTCTTAAAGACCAGGCAGAAATTGTAAAATAAAATTACTATTTTATGTTCAAGTATATTAATTCATCCGGTTTCACATATCATAGCGACTATTATTCAAAGAAATAGTTAACTACAGAATTAATATATGAAAATGCTCTGTTTTTATATTGCTTTGAGGAAATTTTCACTTTAGCCACCTACATGCTCCCCAGTTTCCCTGAAAATAAAACAGCTGTACTGACCGAAGATGATAGAGATCTTTGAGGCTCTTGCTCTCTACCACGGAGCCTGCAATTAGTACACCCAACTGCAGGACTGGGATGGTGAGCTCGTAAAGGGACATCTTCTGCAGGGCTTTGACCAAGTGGTCCAGATAATATAAACTGTATGTCTGCATAAATACACAACAAACATGTAAGGTCAAAGAAGGGAGGAAGGTTAGAAAACTAGCTTATAGAGTCTTTCTACAAAAACTTCTATCCTTCTCCATTCCAAGGCATAGCTTCTGGCACACAGCAGGTGTTTAATAGTATTTGTTGAACAAATGAATAAACGAATGAATGAATGAATGATGTGCTTTCCTCTTCTCCCTAATAGCTTTTATCTTGTCATGTGAAATCACCCACAATCTTCAACATTCAAGTACAGTTAAAGGTCCTCACAAGAAACAATCCATTTATGAAGTGCCTGGGTGGCTCAGTTGGTTGAGCAACTGACTCTGGGTTTCAGCTCAGGTCATGATCTCACAGTTCATGAGTTTGAGCCCCACACTGGGCTGTGCACTGACAGTGCGGAGCCTGCGTAAATTCTCTGTCTCATTCTCTCTGTCCCTCCCCTACTTGTGCTCGCTCTCTGTCACAAAATAAATAATCTTTAAAAATAAAGAAACAATCCATTTACATAATTACTCAAATTAATGTTTTGGTTAGATTCCTTCCACTAAAAACTACTGATCCATTATAAACAGACTTTCTTTATGAACACAAATAACTGCTTTAAAATTTAATACAGATCAAGAAGAACTAACACTTATCGAGAAGAGCTAACACTTAGAAAGATGAACTAGATTTGATAAGACAATTATCCTTCAGTGGAAAATTAGAGAAGTTGGATAAACTATTTTTAAAATGTACCAAAAGCACTGAAGACTGGGCAATGCTGGGAAAGACTCCTGGCCAAGACCTGGAAGATGGCGGGCGTCCAGAGAAATCAGCCTGGCACACTGGGGTATATTTGTCCTGGGGGTATCTGCTGATTCAAGAGGAAGCTGGAGGCTGAATGACACTTCTGATTTTTTTTGTAGGGTAGAGACCAAAACACTGGAGTTGAGGGCCCACTAAAAGCTACATGCCCAGGCTGGGTTCCCAGAGGGCTGCACCTGAGGGTTAAGGGTGATCTAGAAGTAAAGTGGCCCTTTCGTGAACTTCATTGAAACCTGATGGCATCTGGGTGGCCTGGAAAGCATATGGTTCTTTGAGAGACTAATAACTGATAACTCCTGGTGAGGCTGATCAGAAAAGAAGACTGGGAAGACACGGAAATCCCTAGAGACCCTACAGTCCCTAAAAGATAATAAAAGGATATGAAGGAGAACATTATGCCAATACATTTGAAATTTTATATTAAGTGAAAATGTCCTGGAAAACACAACCCATCAAATTGTAAGAAGAAACAGAAAATCTGAAGATCTCTGTAACTATGAAATAAACTATATTCATAATTTATGACCTTCCCATATAGAAGATTAGGCCTAGAAGTTTTCACCAGGGAATTCTACCAAATTGAAGGAATAACAAATAACCTTATATAAATTCTCCCCAAGAATAGTTAAAATAAAAGGTGTGTGTGTGGAGGGGGCCGGGGGTGGGGGGGCTTCTCTGGTGGTGAAAGGAACATTCTGGCCGACCTCATGCACCAGTGTCTCAGGCCAGCCAAGATTCTCCAAAGCCACAGGGAAGATGTTGGAAAATTCACTGCCACCATTGCCAGAAAGAGCAGCTTATGGCTTTGTTCTTTTCTGAAGCTCCCAGTTTGGCTTCATATTATATCTTGTATGGACTTTTATTCCTAAATCTTAGCTAAACTCCGTAGGCTTAACCTACTGGCGTCAAAAATATCGAGCAGTCACATTGCCTGCCTACCTCCTCATTACTATAGTAATCAGTTATGTACTTGTATTTGGAGTAAACACGATCAGTACCTCTCCACTCAACTCCATTCATACAATCAGAGAAAAATGCAAAAAATCTGCAGCAGAAGAAATACCAAGAACAGCCTATTCCAACATTGAGAAATATTTCCCTTAATGATGGAAAACAAATGTTCTTTCTCGCAGCCAAAGAACTTGATGCCCAAACCTGAACTGTAGGTGGACTTAATACCAAGTGTTCACTATGTTTTTGGTGTAATAATCTGGACCACAATTATTTTTAGTATTTCTCTTAATTAATACCCGACACTGAAATGTAAAAAAGTTGAACTTCCCTTAGATTAAGCTCCATTAATATTATAAATGTTCCCAACTATTAATTATTAATGGACAGAATAAGTGAAATACTGCATTACCAAATACCATAAGTCCTGAGGAGAGACTTTCATGGTTACCCAGGTGGCCCCTAAACGTCACCCCAACGGTCATTGTAAGAGGCAAGTGGAGAGGGACTTGACATGGAGAAGACCCTGAGGTCAGAGACAGAGACGGGGGGACACAGCCCCGACCCAGAGACCCCGGGACCCCGGGAGCTGGGAGAGGCAGGGAATTCCTCCCCTAGAGCCTCACAGGGAAGGCGGCCCCGCTGCCACCCTGACCTGGGCCGGGTGACACTGACTCTGGACGTCTGTGCTCTGCACCTGAGAGAAGAGACGTCCGTGGCTGCAGCACCCGGCTGGCCCGTGCTAACCGCCATGGCCACGGCAGCCACAGAGCCCGACACGCAGCTGCGCTGGCAGGTTCGGGGTGCCCCTGGCGTGGGGGTGCGTGATGAAGGGAAGGAAGTGATTCCTGCAGACACTGGCAACTGCTTAGGGAGAGCGGCGGCTAGGAATGTGTTCCTGGGGGGGAGCTCCGGGCCTGACCTGCTCCGTGCCTTGGCCTGGGCGGCAACACACAGGTGGCTCCTCAGCAGCTCGCTGGGCTGGCCCTCGTTTTTGTCCCTCTTTCTGAAAGGCTCCAGCTCAGGGAGACAGGGTTCGGGAATGCAGGCTGGGGGCGCGTCGCCGCGGCCCACACCACTTCTCTAAGTCAACTTACCGGCTTCTGGATGCTAGAGGCATTAATGGTAAAGTCACTTTTATCTTGTTTAAACACAGATATCACCTCCTCAGGGCATGAGTAGGAGGCCCACTCCTCTATGCTGGCCGGCAAGGCTTCCGGCGGTCGGCCAGGGACCTCGGTTTGATGCTGTAAAGCAGAAAGACCGCATTCGCTTCAAAATCCGGCCGAGCTCTAGCAGACAGGTGGCGAGCCGAGAAGGCAGCGCGTCCCTGGCGCCCTTGGAGACGGGGTACTGCCAGGTCTGCACCCTCCGCCCCGCCCTGAGCACCCCTGCATGTGGCTGCTCCCCCTGTGGTCTGCACCTGGGCTGTGAGCCACACCAGAGCCACGTTCAATTTCACATCCCAAACCCGCTGACATCACCTCCAAGAGCACGAAGACGACGCTCTCTGCCCCTTGCACAACAGAGTCTACCTGGGGATGCCCCTGCTTGCGGTACCCTCCCCCCCACCCCATCCCCGGACACCCCAGGCCCAGCCCGCACCCCTTCTGCCAGGGAGGAGCCGCACAGCCCAGGCCGCCCTCCTCACGGCCCCAAAGCCCGGGTGTGGGTCCAGGCCCGGCCTCGTGGCCCCAGTCTGTGGCCTGGCGCTCCAGTGTCAGGGCTGCCCAGGCACGTTCACAAGTGCGCACGTGCCTGCTTGGGGTCTTTGCTCTTCTCTCTGTCTTTCCCCTTCTCCCTCCCCGGCTCCTTCTCCTTCCCCTTCTTCTTTTCCTTCTCCTTCTCCTTTTTAGGCAGCAGCAACTGTGAACTAGCTGCTGCTTCTATAATTTTGCTTTCCGAAATCGATTTTCCTGCTGTTAACAAAGAAACCTGTGACAAATGAAATCAATGAAATCCAGATTTGCAACATGAAGAACAGCCGTGCCCACGCTCCCGCACACGCTCGGATCTGAGGGTGCCAGTGGTCCTATGGCTCCGAGTGGCAACTTCATGCCCACTCGTGTGCCAGGGCCACAGCGGCGAGCCCTCCCTGTGCACGCGTGACTGCAGTGTCCCTTGGCGAGTGGGACACTGGCCTCCAGGATGCTGGCACGGTGGGTACACAGGGCTGACCTCCAAGGAGGGCTTGTCAGCTCTGTGAAGTGAGTTCCGGTCTCTAATTAAGAACACGTATACATTTTAGCAGTTCTCCTAAAAGAAGCATAAAGAATCCTTATGTGATGGGTGGTGGGAGAGGGGCTGGGGCACCTTGAAAACCAAGTCCCACCCACTCTTCCTGCTGCCAAGGCCCCCAGCACATTCCAGGGGGGAGGGGGTCACTGCCCCCAGGAGGTCCTTGAGAACCACAGGCTCCAAGAGCAGCCCTGTTGGGGCCTGTAAAGAGATGGTGGGGACAGTGGGTGCACAGAAGGTTCTGGAAGCCCAGCAGCAGGGCAGCTCAGGATTGCTGTGCCTGGGCCGCCGAGGGGCAGGAAGATGCAAGCGTGGGCTGGCTGTCCGCTCCACACCCAGAGGCTGTGGGCGCCCTCGAGGTGGGGCTTCTGGGCAGACGGGCCAGGGCACTTCTGGGTTTCGGAGACGAGTGGCCTCTGCCACTGGAATGGGCCTTCCTTGGTGGGGGGGGAGGGTTGTGAGCAGGTGAGGCCCGAGGGCTACAAGGAGAGACTCAGGCTCCTGCCGAGAGCTGGGGACCCAGAAGGGAGCAGCCTCATGTCTCACCTGCCAGATGCGCTTGAGGAACGAGTAGGCCATGAGGCAGTAGTCCTGGTAGTCGGCCGAGCTCGGGGACACCATCAGGGCCAGCAGGGTGTGGGCGCGGGCCAGCGCCTCCAGCTGCCGCACGCTCCAAAGCCCCTCCAGGGGGGCTGCCCCCGCCTCCTCGGACACTGGGCCTTCGGGGGCTGCCTGAGTGGGCAGCTGCTCCTCTGTAAGACAGGGTGCCCCCGGCCATGAGCACGTCCACACTCGGGCATCGTGGGCCCTTCTGAAGGGGGCCTCGGGGACGGGTGTCCAGGGCTCCTCCCCCGGCCAGAGGACCGTGAGCCTGTCTGCTGGGGGCTGCAGGTTCTGGAGCCGGGGAGGGGCGGGGGCTGAGATCATGCCCATCCCAGGCCCAGGGGGAGGGAGCCCCCCAGGCGAGCTCGCAGATGCAGATACTACCGACGGGCGTCTGAGCCACCCTCACCTGCCAGCTCAGGTGCGTCCCTGGCAGGTGTCATCACCAGCAGGATGTCAATCGCCCACTTCAGGTGGAAAGTCACATCCCCCATGGGAAACTGCTTGTAATACAGCCACTCGCTGAATTCCATGATGTACTCAACTTTTTGCCACTCACTCTCTGGCTTCTTTGGGATTAAAAAAAAAAAAGGTCAGAAGGGACAAGTGTTTACCACTCCGCGTCCCAAACACTGGGGCTGGGGGTGTCTGCTGCTGATTTTCTGGAAGCAGGTGGAGCACACGCACCCCACCTTCACGGCGGGGGGCCCTCTGGCGGGACTCACACGCCGTCCACGCTCGTGGACAACCTGCCTGCTGCTGAGAGTTTTGTCATGAGACCGAAGCTAGGCAGAGTCTCGGGGTCCCCTCCACCCCCGCCGCAGGCGTCCCCGAGCCTGCCTGTCTTCAGCCCGTGCTCAGCTTTGTGCTTCCCCAGGCGCTCGTTCACATGTGTATGTGAGGCTTTCTCTGGATGGTTCCGCGGTCAACCAGAGCTCCAGGTCAGGGAAGACGCTGTTCTGAGCAGCACGCAGCCGCAGAATCACACACAAACCGGGTCAAAAGTCACTACACGATGGGGGAGGGCTGCTGCCGCCCACCCCTCCCGGAGCAGAGCCAGCCCAGCTCATGGCAGTG
>NW_027529672.1:8247149-8250444 GCF_008692635.1 Crocuta crocuta
CCCACGCCCCCCACCCCCCACCCCCACGCCGGCAGGAGGCAGGAGGCAGGAGGGTGGCGTGGAAGAACAGAGTTTGGTTCTGGGCGTCAGGCTGGCACGCGGGAAGACAGAGGGGGAGCGGGCAGCGGGATGTGTGAGGCAACGATAGGGGGCGTCCAGGCCAGACACCAAGTTGTGAGGAGACTCAGGGGTAGAGGTGGGGTTTAGCTCAGGACGCTGGTTGAGATCGCTGGGGAGGGAGGCTTGTGGACGGAGGGAGCCTGAGCCCTGGCCCTCTTCCCGGTTAAGTGGCTGGGGGGCTGGGTCGACAGGCAGGGGGATCTGGGAGCCCAGAGAAGGAAGCCCCTCAGGGCAGGGATGGGTGGGGGGCAGCTCAGGGTGTCCATGGCGGTCTTGGCGGCTTTGGCAAGAGCTTTGAAAAGGAGCTGGTGGGAACCAGAGCCTGGCTGGGATTTATGACGGGACCATCATCTTCTCAACAAATGGTGATGGGGAAATGGGGCGCCCACATGCCCACACCAGCCACAAAGTATGGCTCAAAACGGAGCAAAGGCTTGAATGTAAGAGCTGAAACAACGAAGCTCCTATGGCAGATACAGGAGTGGATGTGAGTGACCTTGGACTTCGAGGCGGCTTCGGGGACACGGTCCATAAACACAAGCAACAAAAGAAATAGAGTGGACTTCACCAAAACTCTAAACGTCTGTGCTACAAATGCATCACCAACAACGTGAAAAACTGGTTGACGAGACAACGCACATTTATGAACCTCGTATCTCATCAGGGGTTGTGCCTGGGACACATGAGGACGTCCTACAGCTCAACAATAAAAAGACAAACAGCCAAATTAAAAATGGGCAAGGAATCTCAACAGACATTTCTCTAAAAAAGACAGACAAGGGGCACCCGGACGGCTTAGTCGGTTGAGCATCCTACTTCAGCTCAGGTCATGATCCTCTGGTCTATGCGTTCGAGCCCCCCGTCGGGCTCTGTGCTGACGGCTCAGAGCCTGGAGCTGCTTCAGGTTCTGTGTCTCCGTCTCTCTCTGCCCGTCCCCCACTCATGCTTCTGTCTGTCTGTCCATCTCTCTCTCTCAAAAAGTAAATAAACATTAAAAAATTTTTAAATAAATAAATAAAAAGATAGACAAACGGCCAATACATGCATGAAAATACATCATTTTCTCTCTCTCTCAAAAATAAATAAATATTTAAAAAAAGGGGGAGGGTGCACGTGGGCAGCAGTTGCTTAAACATCTGACTTCAGCTCAGGTCATGTCTCATGGTTTGTGAGTTCAAGCCCCGCATCAGGATCTCTGCTATCAGCACGGAGTCCAGAGTCTGCTTCAGATCCTGTGTCTCCCTCTCCCTGCCCCTGCCCCACTCTTGCTTTTCTGTCTCTCTCTCAAAAGTAAAAAAACATTAAAAAAGAAAATACACACACGCGTGAGTCACCGGGGAGCACAAGTCATCCACAGTGAGGTGGCACGGTCGTCCCCGGGACACTAGGCCAGAAAGCCAGCTGGCAGCCTTGGCCCGGACGCAGACACACTGGGGCCCTGGCCGCTGCTGGTGAGAAAGGGCAAGGGGACAGCGAGCGCCCCCGGAAGGCCACGTGGAGCCCCCGCACCCTGCGTTTGCTGCTAGGTCTGTGCCCGAGGGGAGCGTGACGTGTCGTGTGGCATCAGCCACAAGAGCTAAACACGGCAGCAACACACACGCCTGCCAACAAAATGTGATCTGACGACATATCCACACGGCGGGGCCTCCCCAGCCAGAGAAACGACGAAGCCTGGACCCAGCTGTAACCCAACAAGGTCTGGACTCGTTATGCTAAATGAAGGACGCCAGTCACAAAGGACACACCCTGTGGGAAACGTCCAGAACAGACAAACCCATTCAGGCAGGAAGCAGACTGGCGGGCGGTGGTGGGTGAGGGCAGCGGGTGCTAACGGGCAAGTGTTCTAAAGCTGACAGTGGCGGCTGTGCGGCCCTGTGAATTTATGAGAGTACATCTTGTACCCTAAGAAACAAGAAATAAGGAATGAGGGGACCTGGGTCAGTGGGGACAGACAGCCTTTGCAAGGAGCCGGGTGCTGAGGAAGCCTTTCCCTGGAGGGCTGGGGTCCACATGGCCTGGTCCCTTGAACCCTGTGGGGACTCTGGTCCCAGGAGCCTCTTCACTGACCACTGGGCCTGGACCACACAGAGCCCGTGTTTGGACTCAGAGCAGCGTCCTGACCAGTCCCCAGTTACCTCCTTCCCAAGGGACCCGCCCCAAGGGCCCTGGCTCCGCTGACACACCTCACGGCGGGATTTGCTCCAGAGTGACAGTCCGAGTACCAGAAAAGCCCCGGCAGTTATTTGGTGCTGCTGCGTCTTCAGGACAACCTCATCACATGACCGACAGGGCACCTCTGTCCCCCAGCAGAGCCCCGCTGCTCTGGTGGAATGTCTGCCGTGGTTCTTGTTGACGGGGGAGAGCCCCGAGAACCCCGAATCGCAGAAGGCGACAGACCCGCCCCTCCAAGGCCACTGGGGCCTCGGGCCGCCCCTGGGGTGGGCTTCACCCCCTTCCCCCACAACCATCCCCCAGGCAGTGACGGGGGCGCCGCACCCACGCGAGGACCTCTCCCTCCACGCTGGAAGGTGCCACGGAAGACAAGGGTCTGCCTGCTGCCCTGGACTCATCAGAAGGGTGCGTCCCCTCCCTGCGGCTGCGCCCCATCCCTCCACTGGGCCAGGGGTTCCTTCCGGGGCCTCCCACGCGGGGTCCCAGGGGCCGGGCCTCCCTCTTCGGGGCCACGTCCACAAGTGAGGGGTTGACGTCACAACCACCCAGGCAGACCTGTAAGGCTTGGATGGCGTTGTGATAGCAGATCAGCTCTCCATGCACACTCCTCGAGTTCAAGGCCAGACGGTGCCACATGTGTGCCAAGTAATCTTCACTTTCGTCTTTGAATTTCTGTATTTCCATCGTAAAATTCTGGCCAAGTTTGGCCTTCACAATGACCATATGTTTGAAAATTAGGCTAAAAAAAAGCAAAAGAGAGAAATTAATGCTTGAATTGGATGATAAACAATTAAATATACATAATGCATCTAAAACTAAGAAATTGTTGTCCATTTTCCTACTTACAAAGACAAAACAAAATGGAACCTGAGTTACTTGGGGCTTTTGTGTTGTGTTTTCTTTTGTCATTACTTCTGTGTGTCTGAAGTCCCCTCCCTTCTTGTGTTGAGTCCCAGGGGGGGAGACAGTGCAGACGGGGGTGGGGCAGGCCCTGAAGAGACAG
>NW_027529672.1:8250449-8253529 GCF_008692635.1 Crocuta crocuta
GTGCGCCGTCCGGGGCAGCACCTGCACGGCCTCGTCCAGAACCCTGAGGCCGCCCTCCCAGTCGCCGCAGTCCGCGTGGCAGTGGAAGAGGAGGCCGTAGAGCGCGGCGCGCAGCGTCAGCTCGTCCTCGGCACCTGCGGCAGGAGACGTGCCAGGGCTCCGGGAAGGGGCAGCTCCGGTCGCCCCGGGCCAGCCACACAGAAGAGGCTCAGGGGGGCTCACCGTGCCCACAGCCCCACTGTTCCCCTTCCTCCTCCTGGCTCACCTNTTCCTAACTCATGAGGGAAGAAGAATCCCCTCCCGAAAGCCCTCATCCGCACTGCTGGGCGTGGGCCCCGCAGGCGGCGCCGTGCTGACGGGCGGAGACCACACCGCCCTGCTGACCTGTCACCGTGGCACTGCCCAGCCTCAGCGCCCCATTGTCCCACGTAAGCAGAGGCCCGTCTCGGGTACAGGACGATAGGGCAGCTCTATTTTACATCGTCGACCATGTAGCTTTTCTTGCCGTTTGGATGCTGGAGCAGGTGGGAGAGCGCCCGTGGATCCTGCCACGCACACGGCCACGCCGCCAGCGCCAGCACACACTGCCTGGGACCCGTGTGGCCTCTACAGCGCCAGTGTTGGGATCTCGGGACACAGGGGTCCCTGTGTCCTCGCCCAGCAGCCGGTAGGTGCAGGCACGTGACCAGCCAAGCCCGTCAGCCCCGGACAACTCGGGGGCCTCACACTGGGGCAGCGAGGACTGCCTGTCGTTTCAGCCCGACCAGCTCAGGCTACTGCCCTTGGCTCTGCATTTCTTTGATCCGTGCCGAAGAGCAGTATCCTCGCTGATGCACCGTCACGGTCACGGCTTTGGACCGTCTACTGCTCTTCCCATCCGTCCCTTCCCGCCAAACACTCCCTGTCGTCTGGGGCCTGTGCGCTGGGGCCCCTCCTGTCCACCCCTGCCCCGCAGGCCCTGGATGGAGTCAGGATGGCGGCCCCCCCAGGGAGGCCACTGCTGGGTGGAGCTGAGCCTCTGGGCGCTGGCGTGACTGGCAGCCCGGCCATCCTGACTAACACGACTGTGTGCCACCAAGTTACTCACTGAGCTCCCACATTCGGTGAAAATATTCTCCCAGTGCTTACTTCTTATTTTTCTGTATTTCTCAGTATTCTCACTATTTAAATTTTTGTATATTTGAAGGTGTGACTCTTTGCTCACCTTGAAGTTTAAGAAGCAATCCTCTCACAAAACACGTAGTGTGCTCAACTGTACTTTCTGATCTTTCCTCTACAATTGGACTTCCTTAGTACTGCTGAACTAACCTACTCGATCTTCATTCTGATATGTGGAGTTCAGCGTGGACTGGACTTGCAGAGCCCCCCNATAAATAAATAATCAACTTTATCTCTCCCAAGAGATCTGCAGTACTCGGGGAGGGGGGCCCGCTGCCCTAACCCACGGCATTTACACCCCTAATAGACACCGAGATCCTTGCAGTAACAGGAATGATTATTTTGAGCAGATAATCATCTTCTTTCTTTAAACATGAATTCTTAAATATGGTTTTACTGCTCTAAGTTCAGTTTGTGTTTTGCTTTCCTTTTTCAGGAGTTCCTGTCCACGCTGGCTCTGGAAGTACACGAACACGATTTATCTGCCAGAGGAACCCAGAGGCCAAGCCCCCGGGCAGCCACCACAGAGACAGCCACCAGCCGCCGAGAGCCCAGCTCCAAACCAGGGGCCGGACAAGGGGGCCTCCCGGGCTTCGCCTTCCCCGTGTGCACAGGAAGTCGCTCGCGGAAAGCACGGCGTGCCCGTCACACATGACCCGCTCCCGTGGTGACGAAGCCAGAGGTACCTTAGGGCGCCTCCCGTTCCCTGTGCTGCGGCTGTATCTCGGATCGACAAACCTGGGAGAAAGTGGCCTTCAGGAGCCCCTCCGTTCTGGAAGTCCGCTGTGGGCCACTGGTGCAGAAGCAGGGCTTTCCCTCTTCCCTAAGGTAAAAACAAAGAAACCACACGTCTATTGCCAAGTTGCAATTTATTCTTTCACCGTCTTGATTTTCATTTGCCTCAGCATCTAAATGTAGAAATTGAAGCTAATTTCTGAACTACTAAGCCACAGGAAGTGAAGTCACATTTCACCCATAAGAAAAGGCTCCCCAGCACACTGAGAACACAGACCGGGGCTCCGCACACAGTCTGCAGCCTTTTTAATGACGTGGCGGCTTCACATCAGTTCTAGAGCTTGAAACCAATGGGATTGAAAGCACATTAGAAAAGACCATAGGGGCGCCTGGGTGGCTCAGTTGGTTAAGCTTCCGACTTCACTGCAGGTCATGATCTCACATGGATTTGAGCCCCACGTCTGGCTTTGTGCTGACAGTGATCAGAGGGAAGTTTATAGATGTAATACCTACACTGGAAAAGAAGGGGAATCTCAAACCAACAACCTAACTTTATACCTTAAGGAACTAGAAAAGAAATAAGCTAAACCCAAAGCCTGCAGAAGGAGGCCAATAATAAAGATTATAGAAAAGATAAACGAGAGCATAGTAAGATAATAGAGGAAATTGATGAAACCCAAAGCCCTTTGAAAAGATCAAGAAAACCGACAGAACTTTAGCAAGACTAACAAAGAAAAAAAGCAAAAAGACACAAATAACAAAATCAGATATGAGGGGCGCCTGGGGGGCTCAGTCAGTCAAGCATCTGACTTCAGTTCAGGCCATGATCTCACGGTTCGTGGGTTCGAGCCCCGCGTCGGGCTCTGTGCTGACGGCTCGGAGCCTGGAGCCGCTTCGGATTCTGCGTCTCCCTCTCTGACCCTCCCCTGCTCGTGCGGAAGCAGGGCCATACCCACCTGGGAGAGACAGAGGGGATTCTAAGAGAAGCCTGCAGCCTGGCACATACAGACAAATTAGAAGATCTAGAAGAAATGAAAAAATACTTTATTTTTTTTTTATTTCTAGGAGAGAGAGAGAGAGAGAGAGACAGCGTGAGCAGGGGAGCGTCAGAGAGAGAGGGAGTCACAGACTGAAACAGGCGCCAGGCTCTGAGCTGGCAGTCAGCACAGAGCCCAACGCGGGGCTCG
>NW_027529672.1:8253536-8274946 GCF_008692635.1 Crocuta crocuta
AGACAGCGTGAGCAGGGGAGCGTCAGAGAGAGAGGGAGTCACAGACTGAAACAGGCGCCAGGCTCTGAGCTGGCAGTCAGCACAGAGCCCGACGCGGGGCTCGAACCCACGAACCGCGAGATCATGACCCGAGCGAACGTCGGACGCTTAACCGACTAAGCCACCCAGGCGCCCCGAAAAAATACTTTAAAACACACAAATTGCCCAAGCTAACTCACTAAGAATTGGAAAATCTCAACAAACTTAAACAAGCAGAGGCTGAATCAGTAATCAGAAACCTCCCAATAAAGACAAGTCCCGGACCCAAGGCTCATGGGTGGATTCTACCAAACATCTAAAGAATTGACATCTAAGGAATCCTCCTCAACTTCCAAACAGTGAAGAGGAGGAAATACTTGCACACTGAGTCTGACACCAGCATTGCTTTGACAGCAAATCCAGACAATGACATCACAAGAAAATTACAGACCAAAACAGTACTCTATGAATACAGATGCAAAACTCCTCACCAGAATTGAACAAATCAAATCCAGCAGCTTAGTAACAGTATTATTCACCATGACCCCATGTGTTCTCAGGACCCACGGGTGGTTCCACAGAAGATCGAGCCACGTAATCTGTCACATTAATAGCACGAAGGAGAAAACCCACATGATAATCTCAACTGATGGAGAAAAGGCATCTGAGAAAATCCAACCACTTTTCACCATAAAATCTGAGAAAACTAGGAATAATGGGAAAATTCCTCAACACACAAAAGGTAATTATGAGCAACCCACAGCTGAAATTGTGCCCGACAGTGAAACCTGAAGCTTCCTGCGAAAGTCAGGAGCAAGGTGAGGATGCCTGCTCTCACCGCTGCTGTTTCAACATTTTACTGGAAATTCTACCAGAGCAATGGCTGGTCACCCAAAACAGAATAAAAGGTATCCAAAGTGGAAAGGAAGAGGGAAAGCCGTCTCTATTCACAGATGATATGTCCTACATATAGAACATCCCAGAGAATCCCCAAGAAAACCACTTGGGCTAATAAATGAATGTAGCAAAGCTGCAGGACTCAATGATACAACAAGCAGTTGTTTTTCTACGTATCAGCAATGAACAATCCGAAAACGAAACTAGGAAAGTGCTGTGGACTGAGTTGTGTCCCCTCCCCCTCAACCACGTTCACATGCGGAAGCACAAATCCGCAATGTGCTGACATTTGGAGAGGAGGCACTTGAGGGGCAGCTCGGGTTAGATGAAGTCATGGGGTCCTCGTGGTGGGAGGATGAGACACCAGAGATCCTGGTCACCCCACACGGCCCCCAAACGAGGAGAGAGCAAGAAGGCAGATGTATGCAAGATGGGAAAAGGGCTTTATCGGAACCTGGCCATGCAGGCTCCCTGATCTTGGACTTCCTTCCAGACTCCAGAAGAGTAAGAAACAAATTTCCACTGTTTCAGACACCCAGTCACCCAGCATTTTGTTATGGCAGCCCGCGCTAAGACAGAAAGCAATTTCGTTGAAACTATCACCTAAAAAATTAAATACTTCCAAAGAGGTGAAAGACATATATGTTGAAACTATGAAAACATTGCTGCAAGTGAAGAATACCTGTATGGATGGAAAAAAATGTTAAACTGTCTCTAGCACCCAAAGTGATCTACAGATTCAACAGAATCCCTCAAAATTCCAACACCCTTTTTCAAAGAAATGGAAATGCCAAACCTCAAATTCACGTGGAATTGCAAGGGGCTCCAAGTAGCCAAAACAATCTCAAACAAGATTAATAAAGTGGGAAGGCGCATGATTCTTGACTTTGAGATTTATCACAAAGCTACAGGATGCAGATCAGTGTGATCTGGGCACAAGGACAGACACGCAGACCGATGGAATAAAACAGAGCCCAGAAATAAACTCTCGGATATAAGGCAGAATGTCTTTTGATAAGGACACCAAGATAATCCAATGGGGAAAAAACGCTCTCTTCAACAACTGGTGCCGGGTGGGGTACCTGGGTGGCTCAGTCGGTTAAGCATCAGACTTTGGCTTGATCTCACAGTTTGTGAGTTCGAGCCCTGAACTGGGCTCTGTGCTGACAGCTCAGACCTTGAAGCCTGCTTCAGATTCTGTCTCTCTCTCTCTCTCTCTCTCTCTCTGCCTCTCCCTTGCTCGTGCTCTGTCTCTCTCTCTCTCAAAAATAAATAAACATTAAAAAAATTAAAAAAACAGTGCTGGGAAAACTCGATTTTCATAGGCAAAGAAATAAAACTGTCCCCCTGGCTTACACCACATACTAAAATTAAGTCAAAGTGGGGGAAACCCTAAACATAGGATCTGAATCTATAAAACGCTTAGAAGAAAACATTGGAAAAATTCTTCATGGCATTAGATTTGGCAACGACTTCGTGGACGTGACACCAAAAACATAGGCAAAAAAGAAATATAGTTACACTTCATCAAAATTAAGAACTTTTCTGTGTCAAAGGATACCATCAAGGGAGCGAAAAGGCAGTCAAATGAATGGGAGGAAAGAAATCTGAAAATCTTGTTTGATAATTAATATCCAGAATATACAGAGACCTCTTGCAATTCAACAATGAAAAACAATCCAAAAATGGGCAAAGGGCTTGAACAGACATTTCTCCAAAGAAAACATGCAGATCACTAATAAGCACGTGAAAAGATGCTCAGAATCGTTTGTCATCAGGGAGACACAAATCAAAGCCACAATCAGCTACCACTTTACACCTACTGGGATGGGTATAATTTTTTTTTTTAATGGGAAAGAAGCGCTGACAGGATGCGCAGAAGCTAGAACCCGCTGGCGGGAGCGTACGGCGGTGCAGGTGCTCTGGGAAACAGCTTTGCCTCCAAAGGTTAAACACAGAAGTACCATCTAGCCCAGCAATGCTACTCCTAGGTGTAGACTCAAAAGAAGTGACAGCAGGGACATAAATATATTTGCACGCCCATGTCCGTAGCAGCACTAGTCACAACAGCGAAAAGATGAGGCAATCGTGTCCAGCAGTAGATGAGCGGACAGACAAAACGTGCATGAGCCTGGGCAACACTGTGCTGAGTGACAGAAGCCAGACACAGAAGGACAAACACTGTGTGATTCCTCTTCAACGAGGAACCTAGGGGTGTCCCAGTCAGAGGTAGAGAGCGGGATTGTTGTTTGAGGGGACGGTTTTTGTTGAGGAAGATGAAAAAGTTTCAGGCACAGACCCTGGTGGTGGCCACACAGCACTGTAAATATAATTAAGGTCACTGAATTATATACTTTTGAAAGGTTAAAGTGGTAACTATATTATGTATATTTGGTCATATTTTTAAATAGTTTATTGTCAAGTTGGTTTCCATATAACACCCAGTGCTCATCCCCACAAGTGCCCCCCTCCATGCCCATCACCCCCCTTATCTATACGATGGAATACTCCATGGCAATGAGAAAGAATGACATCTGGCCTGTGTAGCAACGTGGATGGACCTTGAGGGTGTTATGCTGAGCGAAATAAGTCAGGCAGAGAAGGGCAGATACCAGATGTTTGCACGTGTAGGAGGATTAGGAGGAACTTGACGGAGGACCGTGGGGGAGGAGAAGGGGGGAAATAGTGGGGGAGGGGGAGGGAGGCAAACCATGAGAGACTCTTGAATGCTGAGGGGAAGGGGGTGATGGTCATAATTTTTTTAAAAGCCCATGGGAAAGAAGTGAACTTTAGGTAAGTTTCATAAATGTCTAGACCCAGGTTTGGCAAATTTTTTCTGTAAAGTGCCAGATGGGAAGTACTTCTGGCTTTGTGGGTCACACGGCCTCTGTCACAATTACTCCATTCTGCTGCTGTAGCCAAGCCACAGACAATACGTATATGAACAGGCGTGGCTATGTCCCAATAAAACTTTATTTACAAACATGGGAAACAGGCTAGATTTGCCCCCCCCCCCCCCCANCTTTGTAAGAAAATAGGAAGCATCAACCAATTTCTTCTATGAGGCTCTGATTTTCAACTTTCCTCTTGCTGTCCCTTGAACGGCAGTCTCC
Organism: Crocuta crocuta; assembly: GCF_008692635.1. Taxonomy (NCBI): domain Eukaryota; kingdom Metazoa; phylum Chordata; class Mammalia; order Carnivora; family Hyaenidae; genus Crocuta; species Crocuta crocuta. The sequence continues at coordinate 8,257,565 of NW_027529672.1, forward strand.
CCGACCAGAGACAGGGCTGTGGGCCCTCCTGCCACAGGCCTGGGCAGCTCCCCCGTCTCGACGTGTCCCCCCATAACCTCCCACGGCTCGTCTGGCTGCGGGCCTCTGAGGGCTCTGCCGGCCCCTAGACTGAGGCCCACGGAGCTCTGTCCGTGCTCTGTCCCGGACTGTGTGACCACGGACCGCTGTCTGCCAAGGCCGCAAGCACAGGTCTGAGCTCCGCCTCCGCGGGCAGACAGGACGCCCCACAGAGGCCCCGCTCCACACACCTGCTTTCTCACTTCTGTCTTATTGATGATGCTGATGAGCCTCTGCACGGCGCTCCTGGCCTTCCTCCTGCTGGCGGCCGAGGACAGGAGCGGGAGCCAGGTGTTCCAGCAGCGCCTCGCCGCCAGCATCACCAGGGCGCTGCTCTCCGCGATGCCCCCAAACCTGAAAGGGAATTCCTGACCTGGAGACGTGTGGACGCCGATGATGCAGCAGCAACACACGAAGCTTCTCGATTTACCGGGGAGCGGGCCAGGCTGGGTGCCACGGCTGCCCCAGATGCATGCACCCCCTCCCTCCCGCGCCCACGCGGCCTGCGGCGACCCACTCGTGCCCGAGGGCCTCTTGAACACGGGGTGGAGTGGATGTCACTGCAAGGGGCGAGACAGCCCCGGCCACAGGGTCACAAGGGAGGGCCCGCCCTCGGGGCTTAGCGGCAGCCCCCACTGAGCGCCAAGACCCCCATTCACGAATGCCGCTGTCATCTACGCGCGATGCGGCCCACCTGGCACCCTCCACGAAGGACCTGGCGGCCGCCAGGCGCAGCTGCTTCCTGCCCTTCAGGTTCTCCAGGGTGCTCCTGCCCTGCACGCAGGCCGTAGCGCTCAGCATCTCCGCCACCAGCCGGGTCTCCACCCTGCGGACAGAGCCGGGCCTCTCATGCAGGAGGGCCCTTCCGGGGGATACAGGGGCTGTGCAGGAAGGCGAGCGGGCCCTGGGGCATCCAGAGTAACTCGCGAAAGTCCCCAGACCACAGCAAACTGGTCCCACCAACCTGCAGAGCCGTGAGCAGCGTTTTGAATGACTGACTTGTAACCTGTTTTGCTGTGCAGCCGCCAGCGGTGAGCGCGGCGAGCCCGTGCTGGGGCCCCCCGCCCCGCATGGCCGAGCCCCACCGGGGGCAACGGGGCCCCGTTCCCTGTGCCCCAGCGTGCTGGTCTCAGAGGGCCTCCGCTCGGCGCCAGAGCTCAGTCCGATCCGGTTTCGACTCAAAGCCGTGTCAAGAACGCCAGACCTCCTCCCAAAACGTGTACGACCCCCGCGTCGCCACGGCTTGTGCACGTGGGACAGCACACACGCCGAGGCATCGCCCCCGGGAGGACGATCCCGTGCTGGGGGCAGCAGGTCCCCAAAACGCAGCTCAGGGGGCACTGGATTCCTTCTAAGAGAAATGCACATGCTCCTGAGCAGACTCTCCACGGGCCCCGAGTCTTTCTTTTTGCAGAGTGTCTCTTGAAAATAGCTTCTAGTTGGGTCTTGCTTCTTGTATTCAGTGGGATAAACCCTACATTTTATTTTAAGTGGAGTGGCAGTTCGTTTACGCTCGACAGATACGTCGGTGTGGTGGGGGTGGAATCTTCCATTGTGCTTTGCTTTCCTCTGACCCGTATGTTGTTTCTTTCCCGTATGTAGTTTCTTTCCTCCCCTCTTTGGGGCTAATTGAATAATTTTTCAGTATTCCATTTCATCTCCTCGATTGGATTTTTAGTTATACTTTTTTTTTTTTTACTATTGTTTTAGAACTTGCTGAAGAGATCGTAACATACATCCTTGACTTACAGCGTAGCTTGGATTCGTACATCGTTTCACAGGTGATGGGAAACCTCTGGACAACATTCTTCCACGTGCCATTCGCGTTATCATGTCATGCAGTTTACTTGTACCTTTATTAAGAATCCCACAGTGCAACGTACTTTTGTTTTAAAAAGGCGAATGTCTTTTAGAGAATTTACGAGCCTAGAGGGGAAAACCGTCTGTGCTCCCGACACCGTCGCCGCCCGGGGCGCCCTCCCGGCTTCTCGACCTCGCTCCCTCGGCCGTCGCCCTGTCTCAGCCTGAAGAACGTGCCCTGGCACTGCTTCCAGCTCTTCAGGGAACGGATCGTCTACCTTCAGTTTGTCTTATGTCTTGATTTTGCCTTCATTGTTTGAAGGATAGTCTTGCAGGAATTCCCGACTGACGGTTTTATTTTCCTTCTCTAACACCTAACGCGGCAGGCAGCCCGCACTGCTGCTGCTGAGAAGTCCGCAGGCTCGCTCCTGCCCTCCTACACGCAATGCGCCAGGCTGCCTTCGGACTTCTTTCCAATGATTCGTTGCCTTCGGTCGGCAGCACCGTGACAACAGTGAAAATAGCTGCGGCTTTGTGTTTATCCTGCTTGGAGTCACTGAAAATCTTGGATATCTGGGTTGATGTTTTTAACCGAATCTGAAAAAAATAAGCTATTCTATCTTCAAATATATGTATTTCTGACTCCCTCTCTTGCCTGCGTCCTGAGGCTCCTATTTCCCTCGTGTTAGGCCACTCGATTCTGCCCCACGTGTCACCGAAGTTCTGTTCATTTTGCTTTTCTTTTTTCCCTGTGCCTTGGTTTCAATACTCTGTTGACCTGCACTTGACCCGCACTCACAGGTACCTATCACTTCTTCAGTGTTCAGGTGTTAAACTCTCCCAGGAACGTCTCCAGACATTGTGTTTTTCAGCTCTGTGATTTCCACTTAGTTATTACAGTTTCCATTTCTTGGTTGAAATTCCTCGCCTGTACACTAATTTTTCCAATAAAATGCTTTCTTGTATTTATAACAGCTGTTTTAAGTTTTAAATTTGTTGTCTGCTAATTTCAAAATTGGTGTCATATCCGGGTCTGTTAACTGTTTCTATCCTACTGACTGTATTTTCTCCTGGTATGGGAGAACATTTTCTCTTTTCTCCATGTGTCTAGTAATTTTTTATTTTATGCTGGACACTGCAAGGGCTATATTGTTGAGTGTGAATGATGCTGCCTTCCTTTAATGGGATGTTGGCGTTCATTCTGACAGGCAGTTAATTTACTGGTGCCTCAGTTTACCCCACCAAGATTTGAATGAGGCTTTTTTTTAGGATAAGTCTAGAGTAGCCCTTAGAGCCCTATTCCTGAGGCATGGCCTTTTTGGATGCCTGGCAGCCTGACTCTGGTTGTCAGTTCCAGCATCTCTCTGCAGCTTAAAACTCACACCTCCGTGCCTGTGGACACACACACTCCATCCAGTAACCTCCTCTCTCACGTCATACTTCACAAATGCCAGCTGCCGCCGCAGCCCCAGGCATGGGTCCCTGTTTTGTCCCGCTATGTCTTCTGTCTGGGCTCCACTCTCCAACCCCACCCCACAGAAAGCAAGGGTGAATGTGCAGCCGCGTTTGATGTTCCCTTCTTGCAGAAGTTTCTGCTCTGGGTCATCTGTTGTCCAGTGCCTGGCAATGACTGTTTCATGTATTCTACCGAGCTCTACAGCTTTTCTCGGAGCACAAGAGTATAATACCTGTTACTGTGTCATGGCCAGAAATGATAGGAAAAGGGACTTGCAAATTTGTATAAAAACCCAACATTGATGATTATGTGAAATGAAAATGTTGAACAAAGTCAAAATGTCCCGAATATTCTTAGACTATCTATTTTGTGTCTATTTTAAGGATCTACATGAAATTTTTTATTCATGGATATTCCTTTACACTGATAGTGTGAATGTGAAAATTATTCTGGTTATGAAACACTCAGAGATAAAAATATTGATTAGTAACTATACTACTTTTCACCAAGAATTAAAGATTATTTTTACTATTTCTGTGAATTGCTATTATAAAACTACTCTGTGACTAATTCCACACTAGACTTTCTACTTATAACTTGCAAAGTGGAAAAATTAGCATAAAAATTTGAAATATGTGTAATTTTCTTTAAAAGGTGAATCATCTGCTGTGCACGCCATGTGGCTGAATGTGACCCCGTATCCTGCCTGACTAAGCACAAGGTCCAACGCTCTGAGTGACCAGCAAGATCACGATAAAGTGTGGCATGGCTTCCGGAACCGAGGGCCATGTCTCTCCACCTGCCAAGCACCCAGGAGCGCGCGGGACACACGCCGGGAGGGCTGGATGAAAGGTCAGAACCACAGTCAGACCCAGGAAAGAGGGGCAATCCCCCCGAGTGCAGTAACTCCACTCACCACTAGGGGACAGTGGTGTCATACAAATGAGCTTTCAAAAGTCCCAGTGGGAATTACTTTATAGTACCTCCACTTTCCCTATTCCTATTTGCATACATTTCTATTTTTACCTTACTTTATTATATAATATTTGTCATTTTAAAATAAAACTCAATGTAAAAATCACTGAAGAAGAATGGCAAGGCCACGGCACACGTATCTCTACAGCTACGCCTGCCGCCCCACCCGAGTCCTGGCCCGCTGCCCCCAGCAGTGAAGTCAGTCCCAGCCCAACTGCAGAGAGACCACGCAGCAGCGCTCGTGTGCCGGCTCCTTCTAGAAGAATGTCCTTGCAGTTTCTCTTTTCAAAATCACTTGTGAATTTTTATCAAAACGGTACCTGCACGTGGGGAAGGATGACCACTCCGCTCGCAGCGCTGCTCCCTACGGGGAGTGGCTTCTGAACATGTGCGCTTGCCTCTAAAACCTGGCCTCTAACTTGATTTCCCAGCGTGTCAGCTGCACACGCCACCGGTGGAGTTCTCACAACCACAGGTGAAGCCTGGGGCCGCTGGGGGCTCAGTCGGCTGAGCGTCACTCTTGATTTCAGCTCAGGCTGTGATCTCGCGGTCGTGAGCTCGAGCCCCTTGCCAGGCTCTGCCCTGACAGCACAGAGCCTGCTGGGGGTCTCTCTCCCTCTGCCGCTCATGCTCACTTGCTCTCTCTCATTCTCTCGCTCTCGAAATAAATCAATAAATATTTTAAAAAATATTCAAGATTCACTTTTTCTCTCCCTCTGCCCCTCTCCCTCTCGTGTGTGCTCTCCCTTTAAAATTAAAAAATATTTTTTATTTTTAAAAATTTAAACTACCCAGACCCTCCTTTTGCCTTCCTGCCAACTTATTAATGTAGACGATTTTACAGCATTAATTTAATCCTCCTATTTATTCTCTTTATTATTTAAAATATCATACTAGCTGCAGACCTCGGGGACACTCAGCAAGTGACACCTGACTGCTCACCTTCTTGGCCGAGGGCGTCTACCACAGCCATTCTCCTCCCTTCTGGACCCTCCCCTCCCCTGCAAGGGTCTGGCCTTTGTAGTTTCAAAACTGGTAACACTTATCTTTTGTTAAATAGCCACAAATGTTAATCCTAAAACCAAAGAATCAGTGAACAGCATGATAATGCAAAACTTACGTCTCCTGGACTTTCCAACTGGCTTTTTCTCCACTGTCTCGTTTTCATTCGTCACCGTGCCTTTTCCCCTCTTCACGGCACGGGGTCCTTCCCTGCCCTCAGCCCCCAGGGCCCCCTCCATCCTGCTCCAGTGTAGACAGGGTGCCCTCCCAGCAAGCAGCACAGCGTGACAACTCTGGAATGAGCTTTCCAGCCCCAGCACAGCCTCCCACATGTCTCTCTCGTTTGGTTTCTTCCCTTGTTTTTCTGGAACATTTCCTTCAGGTAACTTTCCAAAAAGAGGTGTATGGGAGATACATATTCCAGGCCGCTGTCTGTCAAAAACATGGCTTTCCTTCTGAATATATTTGAACTTTCGAGTGGGTTAAAATTCGAGGCTGAAAATTATTTCCACCTAGAAAGCTCCATTTTTCTTCTGCCTTCCAGTGTTTGGAAAAGGCTGCTGCATTGATGTTGTCTGCGACTCTGCAGATGGAGTTCTTTTTTTTAATTTTTACTTTTATTTAAATCCAAATTAGTTAATATGTAGTGTAATAATGGTTTTAGGAGTAGAATTTAGTGATTCATCATTTCCGTATAACACCCAGTACTCATCCCAACAAGTGTCCTCGGTGAGGCTCATCCCCCATCTAGCCCATCCCCCCTCCCCTCCAGCAGCCCCCGTTTGTTCTCTGTATTTAAGAGTCTCTTATGGTTTGCCCCCCTCTGTTTTTATTTTACTTTTCTTTCCCTTCCTGTGTTCATCTGTTGTGTTTCTTAAATTCCGAAATGCGTGAAATCATATGAGATTTGTCTTTGTCTGATTGACTTCTTTTGTTCAGCATAATACACTCTAGTTCCATCCACGTTGCAAATGACAAGATTTCATTCTTTTCGAGTGCCGAGTCCTACTCCATTGTGTATATAAACCACATCTTCGTTACCCATTTGTCAGGTGATGGACATTTGGGCTCTTTCCATACTTTAGCTATTGTTGATAGCGCTGCTATAAACATTGGGGTGCATGTGCCCCTTCAAATCGGCATTTTTTTATCCTCTGGGTAAATACCTAGTAGTGCGCCTAGTAGTGCTGGGTCATAGGACAGTCCCGTTTTTAGTTTCTTGAGGAGCCTCCACACTGTTTTCCAGGGTGGCTGCTCCAGTTTGCATTCCCACCAACAGTGCAAAAGAGATCTTCTTTCTCCGCATCCTCGCCAACACCTGTTGTTGCCTGAGTTCTTGATTTCAGCCACTGACACGTGTGAGGTGGCATCTCAGGGTGGGTCTGATTTCTATTTCCCTCACGATGCTGAGTGACCTTGAGCATCGCTTCCAGTGTCTGTTGGCCACCTGGATGTCTTCTTGGAAAAGTGTCTATTCACATCTTCTGCCCGTTTTTTCACTGCATTATTTATTTTTTGGGTGTTGAGTTTTTTAAGTTCTTTAGAGATTTTGGACACTAGCCCTTTATCTGATACGTCGTTTGCAAACAATTCCTCCCATTCTGTCAGCTGCCTCTTAGTTTTGGTGACTGTTTCCTTTGCTGCGCAGAAGCTTTTTATCCTGATGAGGCCCCGACAGTTCATTCTTGCTTTTGTTTCCCCGGCCTCTGGAGACATGTCTAGTTGCTGAGGTGCAGACTGATTTCTTTTAAAGGCGTTAGGACGCTCTCTTCATCTGTGGTGACTCAGCGTGTCCCGTGGTGCATCTGCTGCGAGGGTCTCTTCGTTCCCCCTGCACTTGCAGCAGTTTCCGGCACGCTCCTGCCTACAGAGAGGGCACATGGCTACATGGCACCACCCAGTGGCCTCCGGGAGCGTGGGCCCAAACCTAGCTCTGCCACCTGCCAGGGAGGTGGCCTCTGAGCACAGACTTAGCCTGTGCCTGCCTCAGTTTCCTCATCTGCAACATGGGAACAGTGGCTCCTACCGGGGAGCCAGTTGAGGTGAGGCTGCAGAGCCCTCGGAGGGAGCCACGCCCACCGTGCGCCGCCCCCCTCACGAACCTAAGCGCGACTGAGCCCCGGCCACGTGGAGGTCAGCGGTGTTAGGATGTCTCAGATGGCATTCATTTGTCGGTCCCCAAATACACATTGGGTGTGTCACACGCAGGCCCTGGAGCTGCCGCTGAGATACGGCAGTCGTGTCCGCGTCCCTGGGGTTCTGAGTCAGGGACAAACACCCTCCCACCACCGCCAATCACGCTGCCGCCCCAGACGGGACGCGGCCCGAGGTTGGGCTCAGCGGCAGTGCGGTGCGCCGGGGTCTGGCCACGGATGACGGACCGGTTGCGGATCCACGACAAACGTCTTCATGTCCTTGGGTCGGTGCTTTCGTTGTTTTCAGCAAGTGACCCAGAAAGAACCTCAAGTAAAATGGTCATTACCACAGGAAAAATTCACAGTAGCAACTAATTTAAAGAGCCTGCCACTCACAAATAGGGGAAAGACACAGAAATAGGATCCCTGATCAGTCGGACGATGTAACGTGAGAGCCGTGGGAGCTGCTGGAAGCTCTGAGGCAGAGCAGGCGCCCGGTGCCACGCGGGGACAGAGGTCCGCGAGCTCGTCCCACGACATCCGGCAGCCGTGGCCTCCAGGGAGCCAGCAGCTGGCAGCGGGCAGGGTGACAAGGGCCGGGCGGGGGTCGGGGTGGTCCTCATCACTGAGATCTCTTCAGTGCCTTCTGAGTTCACGTGGCACGTCTCCGGTGCCCACTCACAGCTGTCTGTCGGGGATGGCAGAGGGCCGCACTCTGTGCCCGTCGCGCTCACAGCCAGCGAGGCTCTGTGGCCTCAGAACCCTTCTGACCACAGCTCTCCGAGCCGTGGCTGGCGTCGCGCCGGCCGACAGGGAGCTGGGAGGCGGAGGCGGCACGGACGTGTGGGGCCGCTCAGGGCTGGTGCCCGGGCCCGGTGACCCCTCCTGACCTCTGGGGAATTGGTCCACGGCTACTTACGGCTTAAGCGTCCTCAGAACCCTGATGCCCATCTGGATGGCCTTCTGCGAGCAGGCCANGGGGATGGCAGAGGGTCGCACTCTGTGCCCGTCACGCTCACAGCCAGCGAGGCTCTGTGGCCTCAGAACCCTTCTGACCACAGCTCTCCGAGCCGTGGCTGGCGTCGCGCCGGCCGACAGGGAGCTGGGAGGCGGAGGCGGCACGGACGTGTGGGGCCGCTCAGGGCTGGTGCCCGGGCCCGGTGACCCCTCCTGACCTCTGGGGAATTGGTCCACGGCTACTTACGGCTTAAGCGTCCTCAGAACCCTGATGCCCATCTGGATGGCCTTCTGCGAGCAGGCCATGGTGACCTCGTGGTCGTGCGCCGCGTGGGCAAAGTGGGCCAGGCGCGTCAGGCTCTGCAGCTCCACCAGGGGGTCCGACCAGTTGCACTCGGAAGCCATCTTGACCACCTTCCGGGCAGGGGAGAAGGGGCGTCTGTGGGTGTGGCTAACGTGCCACCCAGGGGGTCCCCGCCCTAGCTGAGCACAGAGAATGCGCACGGGGAAGCTCCCGCGTGGAACGACTCAGGCGCCCTGTGGCAGGCGGGGGGCGCTGTGGTGAGGACGGGCTCACTGGATGGGGGCCCCAGTCCACCCCCTCAGGCAAGGCCCTCTGACCCTGGCTCTGTTTCTGAGCAGCTGATTCAAACAAGCGACCTCAGGTTGGGGGCTCCGGGCACTGGTGGCACCTACCTGGGCCAAGGGGGGCACGGAGAAGTCCATGAGGCCCAGCCCGTTGCAGGAGTGCATCTCCAGAGCCACGAGGACTCTGGTCACGTCCTCGCTGGGACTCTGGGGAGGGAACGCCAGTGACCGTCAGCCTGCGGTGCCGGGACGCTGGGGCCTGGAGCCCTGGGACACGCCAGCATTGTGGCAACAGCCAGAGCCATGGGTGTGTCCGCTTCTCTCCAAGGTCCCTTTCCAGGCAGCGAAGAGGCAGCAGGCCTGGTGGCTGGGCAGCGGGGTGGGGCAGTGCCCACCCTGACTGCCCACGACCTCAGAACTCACTTCTGTGGGAGCTCGCCTCCCCGGGTCCCTGCCTGTCCCCCGCCCTGCTCTCCCTTCAGGAGGGAGACCAGGAAAGACCTCAGCAGGAGGCGTCCGCCCTGCAGGCCCCGGCGTGGGGCTGAGCCTCCCGAGCCCCTGGGTGCTTCCAGACGCCGGCCTGCACCCGGGCCCCTGGCACCTGTTCATCCACGCCCAGTCGTGGCCCGATCTGCTGCTGCAGCAGCTGCTTGGCCTTCACCCAGGTGGCGATGAGCTGCTGCCGGGTGTTCAGGGGCATCACCTCCTCGGGCACAGTCCCGTTGCTCAGGTTCAAGGCAAACTCGCAAACCTGACACAGACAGGGCCTGGCTCCTGAGACCTGAGTTCTGTACAAAGAAACCTGAGCCAAGACCCAAATTCTTACAGATAAGGGGACCTGGCTCCTGGTCAGACCAACAGTGGTTTAAATAGGCTGCAGGCCTGTAGCTGGGGGCCCAGTCCCCACATGTCCCTGGGGGGCCCCACCCGGGCGGCCCTGCAGCCTGCCCAGCCTCACCCGCCTCGCCTCCCTGTGAACATCCGGCTCTCTGTCTTGTTTCCTGTTAGAGAAATGCGTGTTCTCTGCCCCTCCTTGCCCTGCACCCCATTTCCTGGAGGTAGAAAACCTTAGCCAGTTTCACCTCCTAACTGTCACCTGTCACCTGCACTAGTTGAGTGAGGGTTCCGCCGGCCTCACGCACAGCGGGGCTCTACCTCCACGGCGGTCCTGACTTCTGCGCTGGCTCCCGAGTCCAGTGGTACATGAAACAGGTTGGGGCGCACGGGTCTCTTAGATTTTTCCGGCACTTGGGTTGGAATCCAGTTGATAATCAAGCCTCGAGCCAAAGTATTGCAGAGCGTCCCCAGCAGAGTGGGGTCCCTGGAAAGAACATGCCGGCCGGTGAGGATGCCATTGCACACACAGACTTGGGCACGGGAGTCCGCGACAAGGCGCATTTGCTGGGCTCCCATCTTGCTGGGACGAACAACAGGCACCCACATCCCCAGCACCAGTTCTCAGACCTGTTCCCAGGCCTCCCAGGGGACGCTGGCTGTGACGAGGGCCGCTCTGGTGACGCCTGGGTCCCCCGCCATAGGTGGCCTTCCTTGCGAGAAGGCGCCACAGTGCCAGGCAGGCGGGCTCCTCAGGGTGTCACTGGGGGGGACAGAGAGGCCCACCTGGCCTCTGCGCCCGCTGCTGGGTGTCGGTTGGGCCTCGGTCGTGGCCCAGACACTTCCCTCTGTTAGTTAACAGATCAAATGGGCTTCAGCCAGAATGTCCATGTTTCTCACCGGCAACGTTATGACACTGAAACATTTAAAACCGTCGAAAACGGTCTCTGTGCTTCCAGACTGGGGACTCAAAGTGTGAGCTTGGTCTGTGACGGAAACTCACGGCTGCTGCTGGGAGGGGAGAGGCTGGCGTCTGCAGACCCTGGCGGGGCGCTCGCAGCAGAAGGATGTCCGCGGGGCCTGCTCGCCGCCCAGCCAGGGGCTCTCCATCTCGGGGCCCGTGTTCACTGTTCTTTGTCCCTGACAAAACCCGGACATGTCTGCTCATTCCGACCCTGTCTAGCATCTCTACTTCAGTGTCTGATGACAAAACCTAAAACCTTATTGTTTGGACTAAAAACCAAACCAACAAAAACACACAAGAAGAATCTTTAAATATCATCCTTTTTGGGTAAAATTCTGGTCCGTCTTCATTTCAAATTTGTTTATATATATATATATATATATATATGTATTTTATTTCTAGGAGAGAGAGAGAGAGACAGCGTGAGCAGGGGAGGGTCAGAGAGAGAGGGAGTCACAGACTCAAACAGGCTCCAGGCTCTGAGCTGTCAGCACAGAGTCCGACGTGGGGCTCAAACCCACGAACCGCGAGATCATGACCTAAGCGAAAGTCGGACGCTCAACCGACTAAGCCACCCAGGCGCCCCCATTTCAAATTTCTAATTTTAGCTCCTGAAAGCAGCAGTCTCGCGTCCGTCTACATAAGAAAACACAGATGCAGATTTCCAAGCTTCTCCGAAACCGGATGAGATCCGTACAAAGGAATTGCTCTTTGCTTCCTTTTCCCAAGCAACTTGGGTCTCAGCAAACCTTCCCTAAAATCGCTCTGTTTGGAGCAGAGTGAGGCGGGCGCTGTCCCTCACTGTGCTGGGCCCTTGCCGGTCAGGCCCGAGGCCCCCCTCCATCATTACAGGCCTCCCTGCGTCCCAGAGAGGGTGCGCGCCTGGCTCGCGGTGCAGAGCCAGCGAACAGAGCCTGCGATGCTTGAGTGGCGCTCCCTGTGTCCCCACAGGCTTCCCCCGTCCCCATGTCACCATCAGTCACCGGCAAGTGATAGCCCTGCCTTTTCTGGAAGGACAGCACTGACGATGTCGGTCCCAGGGCCCCACCCCCAACAGTGGACCCAAGAGTGACCCCACAGTCCCCGGACCAGAATCAAGGTCTTCAGCAGGACGGAGCCTGCCCCGGAGGTCAGGACTGCACGCGGCACCCGCCGGCCACACCTACCCGCCGTGGCCCATGGACTTGACGATGCTCAGGAGGTGGTCCAAGGCGTCCACCAGCTCCCTCTGCCTCCCGGCCACGATGAGGTGGTGGTTGTGGTTCAGGACGTAGACCACCGCGTTCTGCACGATCCAGGCTTCCTGGGTCTCTTGTCCGATGTCGGCGGACCGCAGCCAGCTGTTCATGGCGCTCTGAGACAGACCCTCGATCCAGTTCCTGCGGGACGCACCTCGTCAAGCCCTTCCTTTGACGCAAGACCTTTCCTGGGCGGCATGAGGGGCTGGAACCTGCAGTCTGCCGATGGCCCACTCTCTGCGGAGTCTGCCCCCCCCACCGCCTGCTGCGACCACCGTGTTCCGCCTGGGACCCCGGCGCGCTCCGCGCACCCCGTCTCCCAGCCGGCCGGCCCCACTCGGCGTGAGTGTCCACGTACACAGATCAGACCCTCTCCCTCGGAGCCTTGCCCGCAAACCTCCCTTCGGGCCGCAGGCGGCCGGCTGCCTGCCCACCTCTGCGCCCACGCCCACCCTCGCCGTCCGCCCCGTGTTCCGAACGCCTTTTCTATGATGGGCTCTGTGGGTCAGGGGTAGTGCCTGCTGCACGCTTCTCTCCGTTATTTCACAGACGCCTCGTTAAACCACTCTCAGTGCGTGGGCAGCACAGAAGCAGCCGTGGGGCAGGTGTGGCCCGGGTCGTGGCTGACACAGCCTCCTCCTCACAAGCAGGGCCCTCAGCAGGCACGCCACCCCCCAGCCACGTGGCAGCGGGCTCCGGCGGGCAGGGCCCGCGCTGTCCTCTGCCCGATGCTCTCCGGACTGAGGCAGACATGCCGCACGTGTAACAACACCAAGACAAACGTCACCTGTGCTCAACGAGCGGCCCCACCCTCCTCCTGCCCGCGGGGGTCGGGCCATGTCCCTGCGCTGCGCCTGCCCGCTGCCTCCCCAGGGCCTGTTCACCAGTGACGGAGGCTCACTGCCCCCAGTTAGCGGGTGGGCAGTTAGATGGTGTGCGGCTCCCGCAATATGGGACTGATATCCACTCATTACCACGTTCTGTTTTAAAAATATTAAGTTTTTGATTAAAGACGACTAAAACCTTGATACCACTGATAATGGAGCATCTCAAATTCACGAGCATTTCTGTTGTGGCATCTCACGTGGTGCATCTTCCGGGATGTTCTACACAAAGTGCTCTGCTCACCATACCCCTGACCGAGGCCCAGACACCAAGAGCCAGCCACCGACCACGGCTCGTCCTCTGAGCACACGAAGAGCCACTCCCCTTCCACACTCTCCACCGCCTACACCATCATCTTATCCCATTTTCACTAATAACAAGATCCGCTAACTGGAAGGAGCCAAAGTGTGGAGTCTACTAAAACACACTAGACAAACCGTCCTGCCACGTCGGCCACACATGACACAAGCCACACCCCCGGTCTGGGTGCAGCCTCCCAGGGCCACCCCACCGCTCCGTGGCTGAGCGGTGCCGGCAGCGGCTGGGGGCGCAGCGGGGGGCCCCTCCCCAGGCCGCCTACCGGTACACAAGCCACTGTGCGTTGTCTTCGGGGCACTCGAGCGTGTAGCCGGCCGAGTGCTGGCTCAGGTCCTCCGGGGGCGTGGGGCGGTCATTGAGCTGCACACCTTCTAACTGCAGCAGGTGGACGGTGGCCTGGGAAGGAAGTGCGGGGCGGGAGAGGTCACAGGGGCCCAGACGCGGTGCCAGGCGGGAACGCGTGTCCAGGCACAAGGAGGGCAGACCCCGTGATGGCCCCATGGTCCTCTCAGCCTCCAGCGGCCTCCCCCCACCTCACCCACAAATACTGCTTCCCAGGAGGAGACGGCCCCTTCTAAGAGCCCCGCGCAAGTCACGCCATCCTCAGACACAGCCACTTCCGAACGTTAGCCAGCGCCCGGCCCACGCTGCACCCCCCAGGCCCTCACGAGTGCGCAGGGACACGGAAAGCTGTCGAGACCACTGGCACGGCCTGGCAGGTGGCCCTGCCCCCGCTGGCTCTGTCCTGGTTGTCACCGTGTCCCCAGCTCACAGCAACGGCCTGGCACTGGAGGCAGACAGTCCCCGAGGAATTCAGTGAGTGCTCTAGCCTGGCTGTCCCACTGACCCCAAGAGAAACGATCTAAACTGGCTCCATGGGTTTTGGTTACAAAATGTCCCGGACTGTGGCCCCCCGGGCAGAGGTGCAGGTGGTACGGCCGGTGCTGACCCCTGACGCACGCTCTCTCCGTGCCACCCAAAGGGCTTCTGATGTCCACGCCGATGCAGCCCCCCGACGCGGCAGGTCACCTTGCAGTCCCCAGGTAAGTGAGGGCTCCCAATGCAGAAACGACTTCTAAGGAAGGGCTTACATAGACACGTGACCACGGGGCACTTGCACACCCAGGGAGGCGTCCCTACTCTGCACCTGCTGCTTCGGGAGGCGGGTCTTCAGGGGTCAGCGCGCCCACGCACCTCTGCGTTGATGAACCCCACCTCTGCGAACTTGCGCAGCAGGGTGGGGGACACGTGCCGCTGCAGCGTCACTTCTGACGGGCCCCAGCTGCCCTGGGCTGAGCTGTCTCCGCCCCTCTTCTTCTTTCCTGAGGGAAGAGCAGAGCCCCAGCCTCGTCACACACAGTGGGGCTTTTCCAGCCAAGAAGCAAAAATATGAGGCTTCCTGGCCCACCCCCAGCTCTGGGGGCAGGTAGTGGTCTCTGGGAGGTACGTCTTTTCTAGAAGGGGGTGGAGGAAGACCCTCCCCCCCAGCGTGTAGGATTCCCTAGGCGGGTGGCTGAAGCGTCCCCAAAGCCGACTCAGCAGCAGCTCATGTGTCACTGGTGTCGACAACACGCTCTTGGTTTCGCTTGTGTCCTTTGAGAAGCACCCGGCCCTGCCAAGCCTGTAGCACCCGCGTCCTGGGTCTTCTCGGACCCCCGGCACGTGCCTGCGCCCTAACTGTCCACTCCACCAGCCCGCTGACCCATCCCCAGAATCTGTGCTGATGTGGGGGGCCGTCCTCCACCTGCACTCCCAGAAAAAACCCCGCCCACGCCCAGCCCCACCTTGGCCGTCACCTCTGCCCTCTGGCCCCAGGCTCCCAACATGGCGGCCAGGTGCCTTCCCTTGCGGAGCCCCCGATGACCCCGAGGGACCAAAGAGCAAATGGACAATCGAGAAACCAGCTGCACAGGGCCCGGTGGGTCACAGTGACGCCTGGGAGTCACTCCCACCGCAGGGCACCTGGTTCCAGCACGTGCACACTGACCTGAAGCCCGGCCTCCGGCAGAAGCTGCCCTGCCGACCGTCGGGGCTGCCGGCCCCTGCTGGCCCCTGACCCCTGCTGGCCCCTGACCCCTCCTGGCCCCTGGCCCGGCCCTTGTCCACAGCACTAGGGGCAGCCGCACAGCCTCTCTGGCTCAAGGTTTCAGAGAACACGGGACCCTGGCTGGCGCCCTGGCACACACGTGGAGCCCTCGTACCTTTCTTCAGCCGCACCTGCTTCTTCACCTTGACGTTGTCGTACAGGAGGCAGAAGCGGCAGGCTGTCCGGCAAATGTCCCACACTCCCTGCTTCCGGGCGACTTTGGCGAGCTCGGCCCAGATCTGTATTCTGCTCACCGAAGAGCCAAGCGAGAAGAGTGAGCACGGGCGTCGCTGGCGACATGGGGTCACCCAGCACTACCTCGGGGGCGCAAGAGCCACAGCCGTTCTCACTCCTAGGGGGCGCCCCACGCGCTTCCCTGCGGGGCGGGGGTCCCGCTAACCCAGCCGGGGGCGCCCCTCACCCACCGTTCCCTGGCATTCTGGCTCCCCAGTCGCCGCAAGTGCCCCGCGGCTTTGTCTATGCTGATGATGTGGTGCCGCGCCTTTGCGAACAGGTAGGTGAAGCGGCCCCTGCTCTTCCCTATGGAAACTGACGGTGGAAATGGAAATGCAAGGCTGAGGGCCCACGTCACGGGACCCCAGGACTGGGGGGAGCCGCACCTCAGTCCCGGGGACCCTGGTGCCAGGGGCGTGGCCACCACGTGCCACAGCCCAGGGCTCTGCCACCGGACAGGTGTGCGCTGGTGCCTCTCTGGAGGGCTCTCCCTTACACCAGCCCCTGCCCGACATCCCCACCCACTCCCGCGGCCTGGGCCTCTGACCTGCCTGGTAGCAGAGGCTCCTTCTGGCAACAGAAGCATAAGCTATGGGGAGCCTGGCTCCCCGGGGCGCCGGGCTGCCCGGCACCGTCGCACAGAGTGTGCAGCACGTGCCTCGTCCCTCTCAGCCAACACGCCAGCCACCTCCAGGAGCCGGCTGTTGGAGCCCCCCCCGCCCCCAGCCCCTCACCCCGCAGGGCTGTGCTGCCTTCACCGGCTGGGCTATCGGCAGGCCAGCAATGCTCTTACCGATGGGAGCACGTCAGGACGGCCACCACTTCGGGGCGCTGTGGAAACCCAGGGCGGCACCACCACGCCCGAAGACCACGGCCATACAGGACCACAACCCAGAGCTGTCTTCCCCCTCCACTGGGGCATGACAGCCGGGGAAGCGGAGCCTCGGGGCGGGGCGGCCTTCGGTGGGGACCCCAGCCAAACACCCAGGCTGCCGTCCACAAGAATGTGATGCGCTTGGAGGGTCAGTGGGCAGAACTGTGCCCCCCAAAAGGCATGATGGAGCCCTAACCCCCAGAACCTCAGAATGTAGCCTTATTTGTGTCTTCACAGGGAAGGGGTAAAGGCTCAGAGGAGACTGCCATCCGCAAGCCACAGGGGGCACAGCCATCCCCTCCAGGCTGGTGCTTCCAGAGGCCCAGAGCACACGGGCCCAGACCTCCCGCCGGCACAGTGAGCCCCCTACGCCAGGCTGAGTGTCTGCCCAGGACGGCACGGGGCGCAGGTGGCCCCTGAGCAGAGTCATCCGGGGCTCTGTCGGAGAGGGCAGCCCCCACCTTTCGCCTCGTTCTCGCCGTCGAGCACAATCTGGAAGGTGTCGGGGGCCAGAGCCAGGCCCGCGTTCACCAGGAGAGCCCGTTTCTTCCTGACACTGTCTTTGGGGATGGCTTTCTTCGCCTGAAACAGGAAGGGTGGGCTCTCATGCTCTCATGTCCCAGAAGCGACACCGTCCCCGGGCTGTGGGGTCCCGCGGGGCCCCGGCCGCCCAGCGACCCCGCAGAGCCCACGACAGCACCTGCTCGATGGCCATGATGGCCTTGTCCTCGGCACGCTCAGGGCACTGGTACAGCATGGTGCACAGATGCAGCCGGTTGAAGGCCATCTTGAGCTCGTCCTGGTAGAGACCCAGGCTGTCCAGCAGCATGGCCTTCCGCAGGTGCTGCATGGCCGGCTCCAGCCGGTCCTCGTCCTCCTCGATGTGTGCCATCTCCATGTGCACTTGGCAGCGGAGCAGGACCATGAGGCTGGGGGGGGGGGGGAGGGAAGCCCCGCG
>NW_027529672.1:8275067-8288146 GCF_008692635.1 Crocuta crocuta
CGCCACAGCCCCCCCTGCCCACTGCTCCCGGCAGCCCGCCGTCCCTGCAGCCTGCGACCAGAAGCCTGCTCTTCGCCCCTCTGAGGGCGCCCCTGCTCAGGCCCTAGCAGCTGGGGCGCACCCCCCAACTCAGAACAGCCACCATGCCCCGCGGGCCCTCACTCTGCCTCTGCCAGTGTCTACGGATGTCAGTGAGGGGTCCTCACAGCCCTTCCGTCCGCAGGAGACAGAGAGCGCGCGTCAGGGGGTCAGGCCCCGGGACACCAGCATTGGCAAATCCAGCAAATTGTCTGAAGACCAGCTCCACAGGACCCCTGAGCTGACTGAGCGCAGGTGGAGGCGTAAACGCTGCGTGGCCTGCTGTGAGCACAGGGACAACGAGGCAGGAAGTCCCTGTGGCCCTGGTTAGTGCCGGGAGACGCTCCACGCTCCTCGCGGAGAGCCAGGGCCCCCCGACTCTCGCACGTGAGTCCAGACGGCAGCCAGGGCCACGGTTCTGGGGCGGCTAACGAGGACGTCTCGGGAGCTGGCAGAGGCCAGTCAATGCCACACATGGCAGAGGGGCCACCGAGGGACACGGATGACCGCTCGCTTGAAGAGGCGAATGAAGGAGCCACAGCTGCCGGAATAGGAGGGATGGGCAGGCGAAAAGGACTTAGAAATGAGCAATTCTCAGGCTTAACTTCTTCCTCCAACTGTGGTAACTGCCACACGTAACACCCATAAAGTGGGTCCAGATCCATGAGGCGGCATTACCGGCATGGGGCTCCGAGCAGCACGAGACCGCGGCCCCCGGAGGAGGGTCAGGCGGAGCCCACGATTGCCAGCCCTGCCTGGGGCTCGAGCACGGGGCCGCCGTGCCACGGAGACGACATCGGAGCACAGCCTGGGCCACTGGAGTCCTGGGTTGGAAGGAGGGAGAGGCTCTATGACGCCAGAAAAAGGACGAGCGGGTGGCTGTTCGCCACCAGATGTGGTTAACTCATCACCTTCACAACAAAAATCAACTTCTCCCGAAAAAACGACAGACCCAAGCACCCCCCAGCGCATTGCCCACAGCGTCCAGCGCACAGGTGAGCAAGGACGAGAAAAATGTGACCACAGTCAGGATGCAGGAAAGGCCACATGCTGAGTTTACCAGATAAATCCTTTCATACACCTACTAAAATACAAATACATCAAAAACCTGACAGAGGGGCGCCTGGGGGATTCAGTCGGTTAAGTGCCCGACTTCGGCTCAGGTCATGATCTCATGGTTCGTGGGTTCGAGCCCTGCGTTGGGCTCTGTGCTGTCAGCTCAGAGCCTGGAGCCTGCTTCATATTCTGTGTCGCCCTCTCTCTCTGACCCTCCCCTGCTCATGCTGTCTCTCTCTCTCTCTCAGAAATAAATAAAACATTTTAAAAAATTATTTAAAAAAAACCCTGAAGGAAAATAATACCAAGGACAGAACAGATATTGAATCTCAGAACTAGACTACGTGAGAGGAAAGCGCCTGCTCAGGGCTCACAGCAGACAGGGCACGGTGGAAGCGGATCACCTCTTGCACAGACAGACCCAACAAGATCTAAAAACGAGCGGAGACTGGGGGACCTGTGGGCAGTATTGATGGCACACTCGCAACTCAAGTCCCAGGAGGTAGAGAGCGAGAATGACGAAGTCACAGCCAGTAACTTCCCAAACCTGACGAGATGCCCTGTCACATATCTATCTGAGCATCTAGCAAACCCAGGAAGGAGTTTTTAAGGCTCCGAGGAATCCCATGACCACGACTCTGAAAACAGAAGGAGCAGGAAGACTCACGGCATACAGAGCGCCCTGGAAACAGCGCACATTTACATCAGGGACTTGATGGCCAGTAGAACCACGTCTTCAAAGTGTTTAAAGAGAATAACTACCTGCAAACCCAGAACCCAGTGACCAGCGAAAATACTCTTCAAAGACGGGGATGAGGCAAAGTCAGTCTCTATCTCTGGGCTGTATCTCTGTATCTCTGGGCTGAGATTGGGCGTGTGGGACGGAGAGCCAGCAGGACTGGCCACGAAGGAGGTGAACATAAGAAACCATTGTTTCCTTCTGAAATCTTCTCCTTTTTGAAGAAAACCACTGGCTGCCAAGACCAGACAACAGCACTACAAGGTAAGGGGACGTATTTTCAGAGGAGACGTCATACTCCATGGAGGAGGATCCACGGCCACAACCGCGCAGAGGCAGGGAGCAGGCTGAGCAGGGAGAAGGGCTGGGGGGCTCTGCTGTTGGGGCACGGGGACGCGTGCGTTAACTGGCCCTCATGGACTCTGCTGTGGTATCGGCCCTCGAACAGCCCACTGGAATCACAGCCGAGGAAGTGGGCAGAATTCTAAAAGTTAANGGGCTGAGCAGGGAGAAGGGCTGGGGGGCTCTGCTGTTGGGGCGCGGGGACGCGTGCGTTAACTGGCCCTCATGGACTCTGCTGCCTGAGGACCCGTGGTATCGGCCCTCGAACAGCCCACTGGAATCACAGCCGAGGAAGTGGGCAGAATTCTAAAAGTTAACCTCGAGGAAGGCAGGGAAGGAGCCGTAGGAAGCAGAGGGAAAGCAGAAGACGTGAGGCCGAAGAGCAGCTCAGCAGGACGCGAAGCACATCGGGGCCGGGGCTCCAGGCCCCGCACAGGTGGTCACAGCAGGTGGAAGGCAGACGGCACCATTCACCCGACACGTGCTTCCAGGCCGTGCTCAACGCTCTCAAGGTGCACGGAGGACGGGGCTTGAAAGGACGGAGGAGGAGGCTGTGCATCGGGGGGGAGGGGGGGTTAACACTGTGCACTGGGGTCTTCAAGGCAGGGGGTCACTAGAGGCTAAGAGGGCGTGAGGAGACACAGCCCCAAACGTGAGGACATGCATATGGAACCACGCAGAGCAAAGCTCAGGAGACATGGGGTGCGAGGCACCAGGCCGCTTGGAGCCGGGGGCCCACACGCCTCTTGGCACTCGCCAGAATGAGCACACTGCGCCCGGGGAGCCCTGACCTCAGGGTCAGCCAGCGAGGGGACATTGACAGGAGCTGCCAAGAGCCCTCCAACAGGTACGGACGGTGCTGTCAGCTGCCATCAGGGCTCCTCACGTTGACCTGCCACGGGGAGTGTGGCAGCCTGGACGCCTCGGCCAGAAGCAGCCACTCGGCACAGCCCCGGGCCCAGGGCGCTCTACTCTAAGGAGTGAGAATACCTCCCAGCTCCCAATGCATCTTGTAAAGTCAGCATGACCTTGACATCAAACGTGACAAAGGAAGAAAAACGCAGGCCGATGTCCTCACGAACATACACACAAGACCCTCTAACAGAACATGGGGGAGGAAGTCAAACCTGGCAATACATTAAAGAGTGAAAAGATTAGGACGTCGCAGAGCATGCATGGTTGGTTCAACCCTCAAACTCAATCAGCGTAATTCAGGAGGTAAAGAACGAGGGAGAAAAGGCACATGGCCGTCTTCACAGCCACAGAAGAAACACAGTTTGGGGTTAGAGGGCCAGTCAGCAATGTGGATGCTCCCACGCGTGCGTCCTACTGTGGGCAACCGGGTCTCAATGTCAGGAGAATTAGCAGAGAAAAAGGGGGAAACTACCAGTTATTTAAAAAACTCAGGCATATATGAAAAAAAGCTAAGAGGAAATAAAAAATTTACTCATTAAAATTAAAAGCAGGCCAAAGAAAGAATTAGAGAATCCGTGAAATCAAAGAACTGATGGAATCGAGGATGCTGGGAACATGGCACGTGTGCTTTCCAGCCACCCCTCGCCCTGCCCCCTGCACCTGTGCCCGTGCCCACCTGGCACTGCCCCTGCCCTGAGCAGTCCAGGGCCCACCAGCCAGGACCGCATCCTCCTCCCATGGCCCAGCCTGTCCGTTCTAGGCATTTCAAGGCCCCCTCTGCCCTCCTGCTCTCAAATGGGTGCCGCCTTGGGCTCAGGCCCTGTCCGCAGCCCAGGTGACCTTCCT
Source organism: Crocuta crocuta (assembly GCF_008692635.1). Taxonomy (NCBI): domain Eukaryota; kingdom Metazoa; phylum Chordata; class Mammalia; order Carnivora; family Hyaenidae; genus Crocuta; species Crocuta crocuta. Next base: position 8,279,044 of record NW_027529672.1, read on the forward strand.
GGAGGCCCCTGTGAGCCCTGGACGCACAATTCCCACTGCCTCTCAATACAGGGGTGTCTGTAAGGGGCTGTGGGTCCGCTGCCAGCCTCCCGCAGCTCCGTCCCTCCCGGCCCATGCTGGCTTCCATGCCGCCACCTCACCTGCGCCCCAGCACCAGCTCTGTCCAGACTGTTCTCAATAGCAGAGCAGCCATTTGACAACTGAAAATACCTCCTCTGTGCCAGGTCCTCTGATGACACCACCCCTGGCATAATCCCTGTCCCTGGAGGACTTGACAGGCCCCACTTCTGCATGTATGTAGGACTCTGCTCCTGGAGCGTCACCCTCCCAGCCCCCAGGCTGTCCCCTCTGTCTGGGCTCTGACAGGAAGTCAGCTTCTCAGGGACCCACGGGGACCACCCTGCCTAAACAGCACCCATCGGCCCTCCCTCCCTGCTTTACTGCCTTCTTTGCACTTAGCACAGCTGGCCTACTGAAAGCAGAGTGGAGATGGACGTGCGGGTGCGGGTGTAGATGCGGTGCAGGTGCAGGTGTGATTACAGATACAGGTGTAGGTGCAGATATGAGTGCAGGTGCAGCTATAGATGGAGGTGCAGGTGTGGGCACAGGTGTAGATGGAAGTGGGTGCAGACGTGGGTGTAGATAGAGGTGCAGGTACAGGTATGGATGCAGATGCAGGTGCAGGTATAGATGCAGGTGCAAGTGCGGGTGCAGGTGCAGGTGTGGATGCAGGTGCAGGTGTAGATGCAGGCGCAAGTGCGGGTGTAGGTGCAGGTGTGGATGCAGGTGCGGGTGTGGATGCAGGTGCAGGTGTACATGCAGGTGCAGATGGAGGTGTAGGTGCAGGTGTAGATGCAGGTGCAAGTGCGGGTGTAGGTGCAGGTGTGGATGCAGGTGCGGGTGTGGATGCAGGTGTAGGTGTACATGCAGGTGCAGGTGTAGGTGCAGGTGTGGATGCAGGTGCAAGTGTGGATGCAGGTGCAGGTGCAGATGGAAGTGCAGGTGCAGGTATGGATGCAGGTGCAGGTGTAGATGCAGGTGCAGGTGTGGATGCAGGTGCGGGTGTGGATGCAGGTGCGGGTGTGGATGCAGGTGCAGGTGTCGATGGAGGTGCAGGTGTAGGTGCAGGTGTGGATGCAGGTGCGGGTGTGGATGCCGGTGCAGGTGTACATGCAGGTGCAGGTGTAGGTGCAGGTGCAGGTATGGATGTAGGTGCGGGTGTGGATGCAGGTGCAGGCATAGATGCAGGTGCAGGTGTAGGTGTGGATGCAGGTGCAGGTGTAGATGCAGGTGCAAGTGCGGGTGCAGGTGAGGGTGTGGATGCAGGTGCGGGTGTGGATGCAGGTGTGGGTGTGGATGCAGGTGCGGGTGTAGGTACAGGTGCAGGTATGGATGCAGGTGCGGGTGTGGATGCAGGTGCAGGCATAGATGCAGGTGCAGGTGTAGGTGTGGATGCAGGTGCAGGTGTAGATGCAGGTGCGGGTGTGGATGCAGGTGCAGGTGTAGATGCAAGTGCAAGTGCAGGTGCAGGTGCAGGTGTGGATGCAGGTGCGGGTGTGGATGCAGGTGTGGGTGTAGGTGCAGGTGTAGATGCAGGTGCAAGTGCGGGTGCAGGTGCGGGTGTGGATGCAGGTGCGGGTGTAGGTGCAGGTGTGGATGCAGGTGCAAGTGTGGATACAAGTGCAGGTGCAAGTGCAGGAGCAGGTGTAGGTCCAGGCGTGGTATGGGTGTAGGTGGAGGTGCAGGTGCAGGTATGGATGCAGATGCAGGTGTAGACGTGGGTTCAGGTGCCTGGCCGTACCCCTTCACTGCATGTCTCTAGGGTCTGCTGTGGTGCCTGGCTCAGGGCAGGTGCTCAGCAAGTGTGCGATACATGCCTCCAACCTAGTGAGGAAAGAAGGCGCAGGGTCCCGACCACCTCAGCGGCATCCGGAAACCACAGCACCCACCCTGACCTGTGAGTGCGCCTGACACCAGGTGGTGGATGCTGGCTTCACACCACACAGCGGCCATGGCAGGGTCTTAATCGGGGCTCGCAGAACACAGACCGCATACCAGCCCTGGCCTTTGGGGGTCGGACCTGATCTGAATCTTGTTCGCGCGTGCCTGCAGGCTCGGGGACCCTCGGTGCTGGAACCCAGACTGGCCCCTGCTTCACGTTAGCCGGCAGTGGGGGAACATCAAGCCCCACGTGGGGCACACGGATGGCTTCATCCCAGTGGCAGCCATGCAAGCCCGTCTGATACAGGCGGGGTGTCCTGCTTGCATCACTTCTGGGGGAAATAAACCGGATTTCATCTTTTCCTTGTGTTGAGGGATTCTGCCTCGACCCTCTGCCACCACACTTCCCCCTCTGAGAGGACCACCCAGGATGAGGACGCATAGGCCACCTGTCCACCTTCTCCAGGATATCCGCGATGCTGGTCAGCGGCTTCCGCAGGTGGCGTCTCAGGTTGTGCTGCAGCAAAGGGAGACATGTGTTCCACTGTGTGGTGCACACCACGTGGACGACTCTCGGGTCACCCAGGCGCATGGCTCGCTGGAGTGCGACGTCAAGTCTCTGTATTATATTCAGCTGGGCCTGCACAAAACACACCAACCGGTCTGTGAAGCCCAAAGGCGAGTCCCACGTACCACGTGGGGAGCCCGGTCCCGAGCCCGGGAAGCTGGAGGGCCAGCCAGGACCCGAGGTCTGAGCCCGACTGTGGCAAAGGTCCACATCATCTTTTCTAGAAGGGACTGGTTGTCTATAAGACGCTTCCTTAAAAAGCCTGCAGTGGCCTCTGCACACCCACGGACATGGTTCTCCTCCATGAATTGATTCCACGCAAGCATATTTCTCAGCCTTACACGTTCATTGTGGCCTATGGCCCATTACGTGGACAACCCAAAGAACACGTCCTCTGTTCTGTGCTGTGTGTGCGCTTCCCACCAGGCAGGCTCTGGTCCCGCATTTTATGTGTGGAACCGGCTTACCAGCCCCACGCTTCCCCAGAGCCCACGGGGGCTGCCGCAGGTCCTAAACCCGGCCACGTCCCACGGCTTCTGGCCACCAGGGGCCTCGGGGCCTCCCCGCACTCTGCCTCATGAACGGGTGCCTGAAGCCGCCTGGCTGTGCTCAACACGCCCCCGCTGCAGCCCCCAGGGCCACACGCACTGCGGCATCTGCTGCCGTCTCCTGATCAAGCGTGGGGCCGAAGTGTTCTCTGTAAACCATCTTCTACACGGCGTTTGTCAGGCGCCTACCGGGTGCCAGACGGGAAGGTCACTGTTAGAGGAGCCGCGTGAGCAAGTCCGAGAGGAACACGAGTATCCCGCAGGCAGCAAGGAAGGCGCCACACGGAGCCGGCCGCAGGGGCGGGGGGCGGGGGACGGGGCCCTGTGCCCGGCCGCGGACCTCCGGGCGCCCAGGCTCTCTGCGGTGCCACGAGCCAATCCCATGAGTGCCTGCTTTGGCTCCAAATCTGTTTCAACAGATTCTTTTCCTTTTAAGCTGCAAAATTCTCATTAACGAACGGTCTAAAATAGTCTCCGGATTCCTTTTTTGGCAGTGGCTCCCGCTCCAAATCCTACTGCTTAAACAAGCAGATGGGAGAGTGAAACCAAGCTCACGTGGCCACCAGGTTCAGGCAGCTGCTGCCACGCCAGCTCCTCAGAGAGGCAGCTGCCTCCTCTCTGACTGCGGGTGGGGAGGGCGGCACACGTTCCCCGCTCCCAGATGGGGCCATCACAGTGAGTGAGCGCCGCACCCTCCCGGGGGAGGGTCCCCTGAATCCGCCCTCCTGGGGTCCTGCCTCTCCCCACGCACTCAGGGATCCCTGCGTCCCCAACAACCTCTGGCAACCCTCTTCTGCCCACCCCCGGGTCCCTGCCTGCCCCCCTTCCGGGCAGCCTTGCCGCCCACCCCGAGCCCCTCAGTTTCCAGGCCCCGTGTGGCTGATGGCCCCACGCTGTGGCCCAGAGCGACTTTTGTCTTCCTGGACACGAGTCCGGAGAGCAAAGAGCCATGACAGGGACACGAAGGCCTGACCAAGGGCAAGTGCACGGGGCTATGGGGACGAGCACCTGCACTGGGGAAGTGGGGGGCTCTGGGGAGCTCACCCCCACCCCCCACCCCTGCCCAGGCCACGTGACCCCCATACGCCCACTAGGTGAGCTGGCCCGGGAACCGGGGGGGGCCCGCCTGTGGGGACCCTGCTGGGGAGGCTGTGTACACCGGGGGGCCCGAGACACAGGAGGCTGGCCTTGGGTCCCCAACACCCGGGGGCCAGCAGCTTCCTGGACACGTGCGAAACCGCTCAGTGACGCTGACTCCCGTTCAAGAACTTACCTCAACAGCTGTTCGGACGTAGATTTTCATTTTACTTTCGAGTTCTAAAGCTTCCAGTTCATACTCCAGGCATTCAATTTCAATCAGCTTCCCAGGGTCCTGTGGGCACACACGTGGGGATTTGTAGTGAAAGCAACCACACGTTCATTAACTTCGAGCAACATTTAAAAATATTAATGCACTAGGTAGAAACGCAACAAAAAACCATAAGAGAACACAAACATATATTTTAGAAAACTTAAAATTGTTCCCCTAAAATGCAAAACCTTAAGTGAGAAAGCAAAAGTAGCTTTTTTTCATTACCTTTTTAATCATGGGGGGAGTAAGTCCATTTCACTGGCCATTGAAATTTTACATAAATACACCAACTTCAGATAAACTCTTATAAAGTTTGGCAAATGTGTTTTCTCTGACTTGGTCCCTGCCGGGCTAGGATGGGAGCGCCCTGCTTGGCGGAGGCGGAGGTGAGTCGCAGCGGGAGCCCGGGGTTTGTCTGGGTGGCATCTACTTCACTTTTCACAAAACTGCTAAGCTTTTCCAAAGGCGCTGTGCCATTCTGCGTCCCCAGCGGCTGGGCGGACAGAGAGCCCCCCTCGCCCACATCGTCCCCCCACATCTGGTGCGGTCGGTCAGTCTGTTCATTTCAGCCATTCTAGTAGGCATGTCGACGTGACTTAATATGATCGCCGGTCTCTGCCTCGGATCCCAGCACAGCGCTCCTGAAAGCCTCGCAGTTTCCCGAGTGACAGAGCACCAGAAGCATCTTTCCTTCTAACGGCGTGACTCCCAAGGACTCCTGGGTGGAGGCCGGTCACACAAAGACCAAGCCATGATTAGAAGCTTGGGATTTCCAGCCCTGCCTCTGTCTCCGAGAGGGGGGGCAGGGGTTGGAATTGGATTCATAACTGGATCACACCTACGTGAGGAAGCCTCCATAAAATGCCAACAGTGTGGGGTTCAGGGAGCCTCTGGGTTGGTAAACAGGTGCGTGTACCAGGAGACTGAGCCACCAGCTCGACAGGGAGCCACTTGGTTGGGTCCCTCCCAGACCTCGCCCTCCGTCTCTTCATCTGGCTGTTCGCCTGCATCCTTTATCACATTGTTATATAATGTTCTTCTTTGTCTCATTACGCTTTTTGATTTTTGTATTAGCGTAGCTACCCCTGCTCTATTGGTTACCATTTGCATGGAAGATCTCTTCCTGTCTCTTCACTTTCAGGCCACGTGTGCCCTTAAAGTGGAAGTGAGTCTCTTGCGGGCACATAGTTGGGTCTTTTTCTTAAATCCATTCAGTACTCTATGTCTTTAGATAGAAAAATTTAACCCTTTATATTTAAAGTAATTGTTAATAGGTAAGAAATTATCATTGTCATCTTTTCTGGCTCTTTTGTACTTCCTATGTTCCTTTCTTCCTCTCTTGTTCTTTTTCCTTTGTGATTTGATGATTCTCCATTGTGATCAGTTTTGATTCTTTCACTCTTTTGTGCGCTGTGCTTCACAGTTACAAAAAGCTACATACAACATTTATAGTAATGACAATCTATTTTAAGTTGAAACAACTTCACTCACATACAAAAAAACTCTACCTTTTTACTCCTCCCCCACTACATTTTACGTTTTTTTATGTCACAATTTATATCTTTTAATGTTTCGTATCCATTAACAAATTATTGTAGTGAATTATTTTTAATAATTTTGTCTTTTAAACTTTATACCAGGTGAAGTCACTTACACACCACCATTACGAGTATTCTGATGTGACTATACACTTACCTTTACCAGTGAATTTTATACTTTCATATATTCTCATGTTACTAATTAATATCCTTTCATTTCTGCTTGAAGAACTCCCTTTAGCATCCCTCCTAAAGCATGTCTAGTGGTGATGAGCTCCCTCAGCTTTTGTTTGTCTGAGAACAAAAGCTTTTATCTCTCTTTCATTTCTAAAAGAAATATAGAATATATATAGTATATATAGAATATACTTGTTTGGCAGTTTTTGAACATCATCATCCAATTCTCTCCTGACCTGCAACATTTATGCTGATAAAACCATTGAAAGCCTTATGGCAGTTCCCTTGTATTAAATCAGTTTCTCTTGCTGCTTTCAAAATTCTCTTGTATAATAATTTTTATGATAAAACTCTGACAGTTTTATTATATCGTATGTCTTGGTGAAGTCCTCCCTGGGTTGAACCCACGGGACCTATGAGCTTCACGTACTTGGATGCCCATGTCTCTCCCCAGATCCGGGGAGACTTCAACCATTCTGTCTCTAAATCAGTTTCCCACCCCTTTCCCTATGCCTTCTGGGACTCCCATCATGCAAACACTGTTTTGCTTGCTAGTGTTCCGTAATTCATGTAGGCTTCCCTTATTTGTTTTCATTTTTCCTCCTCTGGGTAATTTCATATGACTTTGAGTTTACGCATTCTTTTTTCTGCTTGATCAGGCCTGCTACTGGTGCTTTCCACTGCACTCTTCACTTCCTTCACTGTATTCTTCAGCTCCAAAATTTCCATTTGATGATTTTTTATGATTTCTATTGCTATTGAACTTCTCATTTTGCTCACATGTGGTTTTCCTGATTTCACGGTGCATCTGTGTGTAGCTTGCTGAGTTTCCTTAAGGCAAGTATTTCAAACTCTGGCAATTCATAGATCTCCATTTCTTTGGAGTAGGCTGCTGGATCACTGTTGTGTTCCTTTGGTGAGGTCATGTCTCCTCGATGTGCTGTGTTTCTTGTGCTGATGTCTGTGTGCTTGAGGAAGTAGTCATGTTTTCCAGATTTTGGTGGGGGAAGACCTTCGCCTGTGAGTGGGCAGGACGTGGCGGTGACAGTCCTAGGGACGCTCCAGTGTCACGGTCTCTGTGCAGCTCCACCAGCCGAGGCTGCGGGATTCCGCAACAGGCAAGGCAGCTGGTCTCTAGTTTCAAGGTCTGTGGGAGTCTCTGGTGGTGAAGGCTGCCGGGGGCCTCCCGACCACTTTTCCTCCCACAAGGATGTCCACGGGGGTCCCTTTTGGCACCCAGCCTGGGTCGCAAGCACCCTAGCGGTGGCGGCAGCACTAGTGTCTGATGCACAGGCGCCCAGGCAGCAGCCGTGGAGCCGAAGACTGTGCCGTGGTGCTTACACAGTGACGGCAGCCCTGGGCTCCGGGGCGTGGCTGGCTGGCAGCGGCGACGCTTTGTGTGACACAGGTGTCTGTCAAGCGGCCACGAAGCCAGGATCTAGATCTAAGAGCTTTAAACTCCACTCCAGCACTATTCTCAGCCCTGTGTAACCTCTGAAGATTGTCCCCTGCTCTCCTTGCAGGGGGCGCTCTCTCCAGCTTGTGCGCCTTCCTCTGACCGGAACTGGGGGGGGCGGAGGGGGACTTGACGGGACCCGGAGCTCTCCCGCGCTCCCCTCGTGCAGCTCGCTCCTCTCGGCTCCTCCGTCCCCTCAGCTGGAGCGCCGTGTCCTCCTGACCACCAGCCCCTCCTCAGTCCAGGCAGACGGCCGGCTTCGCCCGCGCCCCCTCCGCCTGCCGCGTCCGGGCCCAGGCGGCGAGCTGGGGGGCACCAGGACGCGCCCGTTGGTTGCCCTCCTGGCCCTGCTTCCCGCCGTGACCCATCGTCCAGTGTCGTGAACAGTGTTTCACGTGCTGCTTGGTTTTTCAGTGGTTTCAAGCTTGAGAGCCCTTTGTTCCGTCTTGGCCAAAAAAAGGTCATTTCTTTCACTATGTCCCTTTCATATTCTTTCCCCTTTTAAGAAAAGGTTCACTCATTTCTGAACAATCATATAGAACTACGTTTGTTTTTGCTTTATTTTTGTTTAACTCTCCTCTTAAGAGGCTGGTGCAGGATACCAGGCCTTACAGTTCAGTGCTGGAAACCTCCCCCTGCCTCCCGGATTACGCCCCTTCCCTCTTGCTGACGTCTCCCCACACTGATCCAGGGGGGACCTGGCCTGGGCCTGACCCAGCTCTTGGACCACGTTGCCCGTCACTGCTGGGAGACCCTACGAAGAAAGAGCCGGCAAATCCTGGAAATCTGAACATGCCCACTTTAGAGAGGCTGTCATGGTCTTAACATCCATCCATCTGTTCAACAAAAATTTGCGGAGCACCTCTCCTGGGCCAGGCACCATGCTGGGAAGGGGGTGACAGCAGCCAACAGGCCAGGCAGGCCTCTGGTCTCCAGGAGGCTACACCCCCCGCAGGGAAAATGGACATCGTCATTAGGTATAAAGAAGGTCAGGATGTAAAAACTAATAGTTTTCCAGGAAGTATGGCAATTCCAAACCTATATGAACCAATACACACAAAAAATGACAAAGATATGATGTAAAACTGAGATATTCGTATTTTAGGGAAAGACATAACACATTTCTCATAGAGATCAATAGAGCAAACAGATAAAAGTGAGTGAGAATGTAAAAATTTGAACCTATTAGCACTGAAGTGCTATTTAATGGATCCATACAGAATCCTGCAGAACCACAAACGTGACTGATTTCCCTTCTGCCAAACCAAGTGGCCTATTCTCTGCACCACGAAAGGGGCGGCATTCTAGAGCTTTATTCGGAGGGAGACTCGCGATATCAGCTGGTATCTAAGACCTGCAGGTAACCCGGGACTAAACACAGCAGCTGCTCCATGGACAGCGCAGGGAGGGACCCCCCACCGCCCACCCCGCCACCGGTGAATGGTGCCACTGTGCGAGCGAATCCTCAGTCCAACCCCCTCACCCTCGCGGGCAGCAGCCACGGCCTCTGCTGGTCACCAGGCG
>NW_027529672.1:8288182-8295929 GCF_008692635.1 Crocuta crocuta
AAACTGTCTGAGCTGCCACTAAACGAGCCTCTGCCCTGCGCGAGAGCCCGTGCAGTTTCTTATGTTAAAACACATAAACCGGAAGCCGGAACTCTTAGAAGCTTCTGGTGGAAATGTCAATTTTTCTTTGGAGGGCAATATTGTAATAGGTATTTTAAAATCTTAAAAGTGAAACTTCCCAAGTAATTTCATGTCAGTGACCTTATGTTAGGGAAAAATCCTAGTGCAGATAAAATCTTTAGGCACAAAATGTTCATTGCAGCCCTTCACGTAAAAGCAAAGAGAAACAGGATTTAAACATCCAATAATGAGGCTGAGGAGTAACTTCTGGATCATGAATATAATGAAATAACGGTGCAACTGTTCAAGTGAATTGTGCAAACAGCCAGCGGCAACACAGGCCAGTACCAGTGACGGCAAGACCAGCGCATGATGCAAACGTCACGTCGTCCTGATGGCGTGATGTGCACGTGACAAAAACTAGGAGGAATTTACCAAGCATATGATTCTAGACCTGCCCCATGAGGGGCGTTTGAATTCCCTTCCCTGCTTTTTGCTTCTTACGTTCAGATCCCAGGGAGCAGGTGCCGTGTGGCCGCGGTCATGGGTCACTTACTTGGCTGCTGATTTTCTTCAGGTCGGAGATGCAGTCAGCGGAGATCTCCTCACACTTCAAGGTCAAAGAAAGATGAGCCAGTTCAAAAAGCAAAAGAATTCTGGAAAGAAAAAACAAGAGGGCAAGGCATGGACAGAGGCACACACCTTTATGGGAGAACAGGCTCTCGGTCGCTGTTCAACCAGGGTGGGAAATACAGCGAAGATCCTATGGCCGTGGTCCCCGAGCTGGCCCCTGAGCCTGGTCCCCGCCAGGCCCTGACACAGAATTTGGTGGAAACCCAGGGCTGTGTCCACTGGGTGAGCTGCTCCTCCCGCGGATGGCGACAAGTGCAGCCCGGGGAAGGCGGCGCCACGGTGTCACTGTGTGTGTTACCAGAGGACTGGGTGGTGACACGGGGCACACACACAGACCCCTGGCTCAGAGCTGGCCTCTTCCGACCACGGGACAAGCATCGACGCTGCCAGTCCAGGCCTTTGTGGGAAGCGACAGGCTGTTGCTAAAGTCTGTGTCGAGACGCAAAGAACCGATGACGGCCTAAGCAACTCCGACACAGACCGAGGCTGGGCAGCCAAACCACCTGACGCAGAGACTCAGTGTAAGACGGTAGGTGTCAAGGCCCCGGCGTAAGACAGGCCCCCTTCCTCGACCTTGACACTGACATTCCAGACCAGGCAGTTCTCTGTCGGGCAGAGGAGACCCGTCTACACACCCCTGGCTGCCAGCCACGATGCCCGGAGCAGCCCCAACAGTGGCCACCAGCAGTGTCTGCAGATGTGCCAAATGTCCCTGGGGACCAGCCGGTGGCCTTTCTGCCCTTCGCCAGCTAACCGTCACAGTGACCCAGGAGCCCAGACGGCTGATCGGCTGTAATAAGGGAACCGGGTGTCACCACCCTCCTCTCCTGGCACCGGGAATGGTGTGGCCCCCGCGTGCCCACCGTCCCTGCCCTCCTCCTCCAGCTGCGCAGCCCCTGGGGCTCCAAGGCCGTGGGAAGCTGGCCCCCTGACGTGCTGCCCCTTGGTGCTCCGGGGCTCCGGCCGCACAGACCCGCTGCGCAGCTAAGAAGGGAGAGCCCGAGAGCCCGTAGAAATCACTGGCTTTTAGTCCTTTTTCGGTTTTAAACTAACAGAGCATTTCTCCCCACCCAGAACTGTAAGCACAGAAGCCGAGGTAGTGGGGTGTCAGCTGGGTCCCTCACCGAGCGGGGGGCCTGGGTCTTGGGGCGAGGAAGGACTGACAGCAAACGCAGCGAAGGCAGCACTGGCTGGCGGAACACGCGGCCCAGGGAGCAGAGGACACGGCCTCTCCTCCGGGCCCAAGGCAGACTGCGCACGAAGCCACGAGGGAACCCAACCGGACGCTTCTGTACGTCAAAAACTATTTTTAAAAACCTACAAGGTACACAGACTGGGACAATTGATAAATATACTGGAGCTGGAGGGCTCAGATTTTTAAAAGCTTTTGTAAGGCAATGATAAGTGACTGATACCCTGCTTACAAAAAATGGACAAAAGAAATCTATAGGAAGTTCAAAGGGAAAAATGCCGGTGAACATATGCCCAAACCCCATAGTCGGAGGACCCGGAGGGAGGGCAGGCCGCCTCTGTCCGCCCCCTGAACTCAGCAGGAGGCCAGGCTCTGCGCCGCGTTTGCAGCATGCATCGAGGCCCCAGGGACCCATTTCTAGAAACTTCCCCTGGGGCTGCTCATCTGAGTAGTGAGACCCTCCAGGGGAGGGCCCAGGCCTCACAGAGGACGCCAGAGGGGACGCTGCACATTCGTGTGTACACATGCGTCCACATTCAAAAGTGTGTGCCTGGTTCCCACAACCTGAGGTGTCCTCACTGATCGTCTCAAGGGTCTGGAAACCCAGGTCAAGAACTCAGTTGTAGAGAATTTCGTGATGAAGAGACATGTTCGCCGTTTATACGGGGAAAGCAGGGGAAGCCTACGTGATAATAATGTTGAAAGTTTACATTGATTCCTTTTCAAACTCTACAATTATTACATATTAAAGTTGAAATTAAAAGTAATGAAAATCATTTTTAAAATGTGTACATACATCACCCCCCGCCCATGAAATCTGTATAAACTCAAGATGGAGAAGGAACTCATACACGAAGTGACAGTGAACCGGAGACGTCTTGTGGCCCCTGTCATCCGTCTAGACACAGGCTGCCTCTAGATGATGCCTGGTGATGCCACACCCCGGTGCCCACGGCCTGTGTGATCCCTTCCCTTCAGTAACTCACTTCTAATCAACTGGAGCCCACAAAATCGGGCAGAGGCCGCTTCCCTGATCACATCCCAAGCACCGCTGACTTCCTGTGCCGACCCAGGATCCGGAGCTGGCGCCTGTACGCACCTGCTCGGTCGGGCCTCGGAAGACACCACTACCTTGCCACCACCACCTTGATGGTAGCTGTGCCCGAGTCCCTGTCACACAGGCACAGGGAGGCCATCAGCACGCACCACTGAAGCCCCACGTCTGTGACAGTTTGTGATGTAGCAGTTGAAAATAGACCCCATAATGAGTTTTCTAGGGCTCCTGGGACAGATTACCACAAATAAGGTGGCTTAACAACAAGTTAATCTCTAATGTTCTAGAGCCCCGGAGACTGAGACCGAGGTATCCAGGACCACGCTCCCTCGCACGACTCCAGGGCGAGATCCTTCCTTGCTCCGCCGGCTTCTGGTGTTTGCTGGGGATGCGTGGTGCTCCTCGGCTGGCAGCCATGGCTCTCCCGTGTCTGCCCCTATGGTCGCCCAGCCTTCTTCCCCAGGGGCGCCGTGCCCCAAACTTCCCTCTTCTCCCAGGGACAAAAGTCAGTGCTGAGGGCCCATCCTCGTCCACTGTGACCCCATCTTAACTTGATCACATCTGCAAAACCCCTATTTTGAGGTGAGATCACGTTCACTGGCAGCAAGAGTTAGGACTTGAACAGATTTTCAGGGACACAATGTCACCCATAACACCTCAAATCAACTAACAAATGACAGACAGAGAAAGCATATAAATAACCACTGCGGACAACGGCCAGGATGTTCCATGCATTTGGATGCAGAGTTGATGAGAAAACCACCGGGAGCTCAAAACAGCAATTCTCAACAGCGGGAGCTCAAAGGCCTCCAGACACGGCTGAGTGTCCCACCTCGGTGATCCTCGGGGACGCGCAGACGGGCCGCAAAGCCACGCGGTAACTGCAGCAGCCACACCAGAGGGGTGCGGTTGTGCTTGCTCCGTCCTTTTACTTTAACACATACGACAATGTGACAGTGGGTTCGGAAGCAAACCCATTGTCTCTGTGGGAATGAACTAGAAGGTACATCCTGGTTCATTCTGTCTGCTTCCGGCTCAGCTACCCATTCCTGGGAATCCGACCCAGCACTTTTGCTAAACTCAGACAACACCCAGAGGGCTCTGGCAGGCACAGAACTGAGACACTGAAATGCAGGGTGTAAGACGCTGTAATGGCCTGAGAAGTAGCTACACTTAGAAGTCACATTTGATGTCAAGAGTCCGATATGGAGGTACGTGTCCCAAATGCTGCCCAAACGCACAAACCTCAAGACCGAAAAACCCAGTGGGAAGAAATCCACGAAAACCTGCACGACCCCTGAGGCTCCATCCGGTACTTAGCGCGGCCTTTTCTGCCTTCTGACATCGCCTACACTGACGAGGTTCGTACAGTGATTATGGGCGTGTGAAACTGGACACACTTACTTTTCCTCTCTGACTGCAGGGAAGCGCTGGTGATTGTAGTAACTTAACTGTTTATAGGTCTTCTTCAGAACTGTGTTGACATCTTCAGGTAACTCATTTTTATCCAGTTTCCTAGAATTCATTCAAACATTAAATAAACAAAATACCATGTCACATTTGTTCAAACTACCCCAAGAGAAACTCCCAAGTCTATGAACCTGTGTTTCCCACTGAACAGAAGGCCTAAAAAACCGCTTCTCCTTCGCTCCTTCACTCTCCAAGACGCCATCTCACACCTCCTTACCCTCCTCACTCCCAGAGCGAACCTTCTCCCTGCACAGCCCGGCCGCAGGGACCGGACCCGGGGCTCCCTCGTGGGCTGCCGCGGACATTCACTCCTCCCCGCACGGGGCCCTGGCTCGGCAACCTGCCTCCCCTCTCCTCACACACAGACGGGTCCTCACACGGACTGAGTTCACCACTGCCCGCTCCTTACAAGCACTGACCCCCTCGCCGCCTCCTCCTCACACACACTTCTGTCTTCACTGCTGTCACCTCACACTGATCTCACTGCCTCTCTCCCCATGCAGAGGTATCTCCACACTGCCTCCTCCTCACACGCACCGATTTGTTACCTGCCCTGCCCTCCCCTCGCACACTCACCCGCTCAATGCCATCTCCTCACACACTCACCCCCTCACCGCCCTCCCATCACACACACTCACCCCCTCACACAGTCATCTCCTCACCGCCCTCCCCTCACACACACTCACCCCCTCACCGCCCTCCCCTCCCCCACACTCACCCCCTCACCGCCTTCCCCTCACACACACTCACCCCTCATCACCCTCCCCTCACACACACTCAGCCCCTCACCGCCCTCCCCTCCCCCACACTCACCCCCTCACCGCCTTCCCCTCACACACACTCACCCCTCATCACCCTCCCCTCACACACACTCAGCCCCTCACCGCCCTCCCCTCCCCCACACTCACCCCCTCACCGCCTTCCCCTCACACACACTCACCCCTCATCACCCTCCCCTCACACACACTCAGCCCCTCACCGCCCTCCCCTCCCCCACACTCACCCCCTCACCGCCTTCCCCTCACACACACTCACCCCTCATCACCCTCCCCTCACACACACTCAGCCCCTCACCGCCCTCCCCTCCCCCACACTCACCCCCTCACCGCCTTCCCCTCACACACACTCACCCCTCATCACCCTCCCCTCACACACACTCAGCCCCTCACCGCCCTCCCCTCCCCCACACTCACCCCCTCACCGCCTTCCCCTCACACACACTCACCCCTCATCACCCTCCCCTCACACACACTCAGCCCCTCACCGCCCTCCCCTCCCCCACACTCACCCCCTCACCGCCTTCCCCTCACACACACTCACCCCTCATCACCCTCCCCTCACACACACTCAGCCCCTCACCGCCCTCCCCTCCCCCACACTCACCCCCTCACCGCCCTCCCCTCACACACTCACCCCCTCACCACCTTCCCCTCACACACACTCACCCCCTCACCGCCCTCCCCTAACACACTCATCCCCTCACTACCCTCCCCTCACATACACTCATCCCCTCACCGCCCTCTCATCTCACACTCATCTCCTCACACACACTCACCCCTCACCGCCCTCCCTCACACACGCTCATCTCTCACTGCATTTTCTTCTCACACCGTGGATCTCCACCTTCCTAAATCCCGCTTCCCCACACACTGGAAGCAGGCATCTGCCTGGGAACATTTACACTCTTCGTTCACTCTGCCCCCCCTCCCCCGGTCAGGGTTGTACCCATTGACTACAGTTGTTTTTCTCAATGTCATGGTCAAACGTCATGTCGGACGGACGGGTCTCACCCCGCTGGTGACTCTCTCCTCCCACACCACCCTCCTCTCTGTTGGCAGCCTCTCTGGCTGCTTCTGAGCAGAGGCGGGCAGGGCAGAGTCCCGGCCTCCCGGCTCCGGCCTCACCACACGCCTGCATGGCCACAGCCCCTCCAGACGCCACAGAGGCGCCACACCAGCACCGAACCTCCCAGACACTTACGCTTTCAGCACACTCATGTGGTAGGTGACAGACAGGCTAATGGAGGTTCTCTTCTCTTCCTTTAACTGGAGCTTGTCCACTAACTCGTGCTGCACCTGCCATCAAATGGAACCGAATTATTAATGATTTAAACAGATAATTAAGTAGAGATCCAGATATTCGTTATTATTTTACAAAAATTCCTCCTTTAAAACTATTATTTGTAATGAGTAAGTGTCTTCTCTAACTGTGCTTCATATTCAGTTTTCACAGATAACGGAAGCCAGCTTTCCACCCACGCAAGTTAGTGCAAGATGACGCTCCTCATATAGGTTACTGGGCTTTACGACGACTTTATCACAATAAATTTCCTGCTAACCTTTCTAATTCAAGATGCTACCAGTGAAATGTTCAAAGATCACAACGAAAGAAAAAGCTTTTGTTTTATTGACCTATGCGTGCTGTACCTCTGTGTGGACTTGGCTGTTTTTCTACACGTTTTTCTATAAACGACACTTACGAAAACTCCTTCTTCTGTCTGCGCTTCCCCACAGGCCGGCTTACCATGACGGAAAACATGTGTCGGTATTTCTGGGGCACGTTAGCTTTTATGAAGGGCGCCGCGGCTGAACAGCACCGCGCGGCCTCCTCCCTTCTTCCGGCTTGCAGATAGCACTCCAGGAGCTCCCTGGGCAATGTCAAAATACTGGATATCAAAACACGGAAAAATCGTTTTCTGCTGCAAACATCTGATAAGCAGGTTGTATGCATTTCTGTTAAAAGCTCCCCAAAGAGCCATAAAGCAGGTGACAAAAGCCTATAGATTCTGGATTCCAGCGTCCGGGCAGGCCCTCTGGCTCGTCCTTGCGGACACCCACCGGCCGCTGCCTGCACACGGCACTCTGCAAACACAGGGCGAGTCTGGCCACTTGTCGCTCCTCCCCGCACAAGGACCACGTGCTGACACCTCTCCCTATGGCTCCTCAGGGCCGCCCCTATGGTGACGCATTGGCATGTGCTTCCCTAAATCAGGCCATTCTGGCTGAGTTTTACGTTGCTGAAATGTCTATTGTGTTAACAGTTACGGAACTAGGTGTTTAGAACCACGAGCCAAGACTGTGACACAAGCTTTCATTTCCTATGTTTTGAGTCTGAACATTCATCTGGTGACAC
Source organism: Crocuta crocuta (assembly GCF_008692635.1). Taxonomy (NCBI): domain Eukaryota; kingdom Metazoa; phylum Chordata; class Mammalia; order Carnivora; family Hyaenidae; genus Crocuta; species Crocuta crocuta. The sequence continues at coordinate 8,295,724 of NW_027529672.1, forward strand.
CGCGTGATCAGGACACCGCGATTTCGTCTCCAGATATCATCGGACAAGCACACAGGACGCGTAACTCTAACTACGGAGCCCAAAGCAAAGCCACACACCCCGTGGCGTAAGTCCCAGCAGGGGAAGGCGGGAGGGGACGGAGGCCACAGACTGCCCAGGGCGCCTGGGGAGGGACTCGAGGCCGGGCGGGCCGCCCCCCCCCACAG
>NW_027529672.1:8296061-8299108 GCF_008692635.1 Crocuta crocuta
GCTTCCACTCACAGCAGCAGCTCTGCCCGCCACTCCTTGTCTTCCTCCTCGGTTTGGTTTAACACGTGTACGATTTGGGAGAGGCTGGGGATCAGGTGGTGACGATACCCCGGCTTGAGGAACGGCCTCACCATTTGCCAGTAGAGGACGGACGCGTTATATACCAAGAAGTGATACCTGCGGCGCGAGAAGAGGGAGCCTGAGAGGAGGCCACAAGGCTGTCCCCAGCCCCTCCGGGCGTCTCCAGCAGATGGCAGCACCACCCGAGCCGCCCGGGCCCACACTGCCGGGGGAGCGGAGCCCCCCGCCTGGAAGGGGCCCGTGGCTCCGGTATAGCCCGGGCCACGATGACCCCGCCACATGACTCCTGGGTCCAGAGATCCCTTCGGTCATTCAGTCAGTCCGAGAGTGGTCAGATCCCTGTGAAAACACACCAGTCGGCGAGGTCTCCTTTGGTTCCCAAGGGATAGACAAGACCCGGCAAGTGCAGGGGGAACCAAGGAAGGCCTCCCGGAGGAAGTTACATCCTGCTGAGACCCGACATGTGATGAGTGATCAGCCAGGACAGCAGTGCAGGCGCAGGGTCGGGCAGGCAGAAGAAGGAGGGCAAATCTTTGGGGAACAAAGTCCCCAAGCCTGTGCATGAAGAGCCAAGTGGGGGAGAAGGAGGGGAGCAGGGACACCCCCCAGGGGGCTGGGCCTTTTCCTGAGGGCTGGAAACAGCCACCCACTAAGAGAACCACAGGGGCCCATCTGCCTTTCTCACTCCGGGCGCCCGGTGGTCCACACTGCTCCCCTGACGGACGAGCGCTGCGAATGCCCACTCTCACCCAGGACGCAGGAAGGACCCAGGGCACAGCAACAAACCGAGGCTGTTTGCCCCTTCAAGGGGCTAACTCAGGGCCCTCTCGTCCTCTGCCAAGCTGCACCCACGTCTATTTCTAGAGATGGTCCTGACGGCCGCCAAGGCTGCAGGAGCCCCCAAGATCCGCGGAGCTCAGGCTGCCCGCCCTCCCGCTTCACGGTGTCAGGACACAGTCCCCTTGAAATACCAGTCTCCTTAGAACACGTGCCCCGTGAGGAGGGGCTGCGGGGCTGCGCCCAGTACGCGGCGCCCACAGCAGGGGCTGCCAGAGGGGGCTGTCAGCAGCACTTACTGATGACCGGAGGCGTGAATCTAGGATTTACACCCGAACCTCTCTAAATGGCGTAACCTACGTAAGTCGGTTGTGTGAATACCAGCTCGTGTGCAAGCTTCACACTTTCGAGAGTAGTTCTTTTTGAAAAATGAAACGTTAATTAAGTAGAAGGCAGCGCTGGAACGTCAGCTGAATCACTATAGCTGTGAGGCCCTGGCCTGGGCCCTCCACCGGGGGGGACATAGTAAGTGGGGGCTGTGGGGAGAGGGGACCTTGAGGCCAAAGCCTCAGAGAGGCCCAGAAAGTACGGGGGCCCCGGAGACCGGGCCAAGGAGAGGTCCCAGGGCGAAGGCAGACAGAGGTCATGTGCAGATCACAGAAACTGCAGGAGAGAGGAGGGGAGGAGGCGAGGGAATCGCACGTGTGCGGCCCAGCTCTGCAAGGTGGGGACAGAGCACACGACCATACGTGCACCCCAAACACAACCAGAACAAGGACAAAACCCCCTATAGTGCAATCGGCACAAGCACCCGGGAAGCTCTTACACAATCCCCGTCAGAGGCGGCGGGGGCTATCAGCCTACCTGGGTTCTCCTTTTGCAAAGTTTATCGCTTTCATATACTGAGTCACGCAATTTTCAAATTCCTCCTAAAACATAAAGAATGCACAATTCAACTGAATTTGCCACTAAAACATCAACCGTTGCTCCTGGTCGCTTCGGGGGCCGTCAGGCCGCACTACAGGCAGCCCAGGTGTGGGCAGGTGGGGCTGGGGCGCATGTGAGTTCTCTGCAGGGCCCCCGCCTGGCCCGAGGGCCGCTGTCCCGGCAGGACCCCGGCACCGGGGTGCAAAGGCCAAACGTCACGCGGGAGCTGAGGGAAAGAGGAGAAGCAGGAGACACGGCAAGTTTCCCGTCACTGGACGTGAGGCCGCTCGAGGGCACCTGAGGATCTGTCTAGCCTGACACCGTTTTGGAAGCGGGGTGAGACCGTAACTATTTCGACACAAGGTGCCGAAGTTTGAGGAGGATCAGGCAGCCGGGGCGGGGGGTGATTCGGGATGGGCGAGCGGCACACGGTGTGCGTGTCTCACTGAAGTGCTAGGGTTGTGCACAGGAAGGCGGGGCGCTCAGACGGACTATTCAAGGAGACGGGGGGCTCTCACCAGGTTTTCGGTGGACTTGGGGGCGCAGAGCTGGGCCCTGCACAGATGCGCTCGGCCCAGGAACTGCGTAACCGGCCCCTTCGCCTTGAAGTACATCTGGATGCAGTCCTCGCTCACGTCCGGCTGCCCCATCTGCGAGACCACCAGCACCACGGAAGGCCCCAGAAAGCCGCCCCTGCCCGGGCTGTCTCCCCTGCAGCAAACCCCTGCGGGAGCGGCTGGGGGGCAGATCTGAGGACCGGGAGCCGCCCGTTTCCTGCCGAGCACACCCCAGCACGGATGGCTCTCCTGCTCCACTTTCGGCTCCCAGGAAACCCAGAACAGAGACCTCCAGGAGGCACCTCCCCAGGCCCCGGGGAGTAACTACCTTCAGGGCCTGCTCGGCACACAGCACAAACAGGTCGGGGCTGAAGCTTTCTGTGGGGTCAAACTCGGATTTCCCCAGGTTGGCGGACTTGATCAGCTCGTACGCCCTCTGCAGGGAGGCAGCATCTAGGCGACAATATCCAGGCTGGGTTTGGGCTGGGGAAGCACGCCTGGCACCACAGCAAGGTGGGGACGGTGGGGACGGTGGGGGCGGTGGGGCGGGGCTGGGGTCCTCCGCGCACAGCACCCTGTCCCCCTCCAGCGGCCGCAGCCTCAGCAGCGGCCCTGACAACGCCTCCTTTTAAAAAGGCGCCTCGGTTTACCGTTGCCTAGGTCAACCAAACTCGAGAAGCGGGGGTTTCACCGGGTCATTGAGTT
>NW_027529672.1:8299184-8303082 GCF_008692635.1 Crocuta crocuta
GGGGGCCCGGAGGGGCGGGGGCTGCCCCAGCACAGGGGCCTCCGGGAGAGGACGGGAGGGCGCGGGGCCTGGGCGTTCTGTCCGGCACGGAGACCCGGGGAACCCCGAGTTCACTTTCTCAGCTAGGCTCCAAGCTGGGCGGGGGCTCCGGGCACAGGCGTGTGGGTGAGTGTGTCCCTGGGCTGCAGGGGGCGCCGCAGGGGGACGCAGGCCGACCCGAGAGGTGGGAGGGAGGCGTGCGGTCTGGGTCCGGGAGCCAAGGGAGGGCGTCGGGGAAGGGCGTTGGCCCGGTCAGGGGTGGCCGCCCCGTGAGTAGGGGGAGCACGAGGAAGAGCGGTGGGATCCGGGAGGGGACGGCTGTGGGTGACCCGGAAGAGCCATTTCTCTGAAGGGGGGCTGCAGAGGGGCTGCAGAGGGAGTGCGGTCTGGGGCAGAGAGAAGGAGAGGTGCACAGCTTTTTCAAGAAGTTTGGTTCTAATGGAGCGGACAGAGGTGAGGCAGTGGCGACGCAGGACTTTGTCATCTGGGGAGGGGTCTTTTCAGAGGAATAAGACAATCCCTTTTAAAGCTGACGGGTTTGTGTTGGCCAATATGACTGTGGCATGTGCAAAGCATAAATCTAGTAATAAGTGAATTTAGCCAGAGGCAGGGCGCAGCATCAGATGCGAGCATCGATCACGTCGGTCATTCGAGCAGCAAACATAGGACAGAAACTTGTATCAAGAACAAGCTACACGGGGATACATTTAACAAAAGATGTGAAATCACTGCCCTGGTTGAGAGGCCCTGTCAGGGGGTCGGAAGACTTGGATTCTGAGATGTCCTTTCTGGGAATCGACAGCTGACTACGAAATGTGCCTGGGAACACAAGGGACCTGGTGTGGCCAGATGACCTTGAAGGAGAGCGGCGTCGGAGGACTCACGCTACTTCAAGACCTACTGTAAGGCTGCGGTATTTAAGACAGTGTGGACCAGTGGAGCAGAACAGGGTTCAGAACCACATCCCATGTCCGCAGTCCGCTGATTGGGCCAGATGTACTGATTCAGTGGGGAAAGGAGTCTCCTCCCCAATGATGCCAGACACCCTGGGGGTGGGCGTGGGGACACACAGCCCCTGCACCATGCCCGCCCGGCACTGTCATTTGAGCCAGGTCACAGGCTTAGAGGGAAATTTAAATGTTTGAAAGAGTGAAGCAAAATATCACAGCATCTTGGAGCAGGCAGAAGTCTCCTACTCGGGCAAAAAAGGGAAACCATAAAGGAAGAAAATAAAGCTGTCATCAAAAGTGAAACGTCTGCTCTTTGAAAGACTGTTAAGAAAACGAATAGGCAAACTAGAGGTCAGAAGAAAATATTCACAATAAGTACACTTGACACAGGAATTGTGCCAAGGTTATATTTTTAAAATCCAGTGAATCAATAATGAAAGACAACACACAAAATACTGGGCAGAAGATGTGAAGAGACACTGGACAGTAGAAGATCTATGATCACCTTGTGAGCATATGGAAAGGTGCTCGGCGCCCTGAGCAATTAGGGAACTACACGTTTAAATCAAAATGAGATACTGCTATAGACACCCGAGAATTGCTGAAATTAAATAGACTGATACGAATCGGTGAGATACGCCAACTGGGGTCCTAGCGCACTGCTGCTGGGAGTGTAAAATCGTACAAACAGAGAGACAAAGTTTTTGATAAAGTTAAACTTGACCCCACGATGCCACCTTCAGGGCTGTGCCCAAGAGAAGTGATGTGTCTTCCTTCATATGAGCCCCAAAGCGGAAACAACCCCAAAATCCAGCAGTAAGCCCACTGTGGTGTGCCAGCGCACTAACCTCTCAGCGACCGAAGGGACCGAGCCAGGGACGCTGGGCCCCGGGGGGATGTCTGGACGGCCGAGAGCGCCGGAACCAGGCGTGGAAGGGTCCTCCCTGCGAGTCCCTTTCCACCGGCTCTAGAACAGGCGAGAGGAACCCAAGACCATGGGAACCGGGTGGGGCTGAGGGCCCCGGGGTGGCAGGCAGGGTCCACATGTCTTGTGGGGTGACAGGCGCCCGGCTGGAGCGTCTGGGGGGCTCAGTCTGTTAAGCCTCTGACTCCTGATTTCGGCTCAGGTCGTGAGCTCACGGTTGGCGAGATCAAGCCCCGTGTCAGGCTCTGCGATGACGCTGTGGAGCCTGCTTGGGATTCTTTCTCTCCCTCTCCCGCCGCCCCTCCGCTGCTCATTTCCTCCCTCTGTCTGTCTGTCTGTCTCTCAAAGTTAACAAACGAAATGAAACACCACCAATCTCCCTGGTGTCGCCGTTTACCGCGAGGCATCTTTTTTGCTTCAGTTGTACGTAAGGACGAACCAAGCAGACGCGAGTGCCAGGAAGGGCGGCCTGAGAGGGGGCAGGGCGCCAGGCCGGGCAGGCAGGACGGNGGGCCAGCGGGTGGGGGGCGGAGCTTCCGTGCCGGCCTCGGGCTGTGAGCAGGACCAGGCTGTGACCCGGCCACGTCGGGGCGGGGGTGGGGCTGCCCACGGGTGAGCCCAGGGGGACAGACAGAAGAGGCAAGTGCCAACGGTGTGAAGCGTCCGCTGAGCAGCAGAAGCCGGCCTCCCAGACGGGGACCCCTTGCTGCTCCGAGTACCTTTGTCTGTACGCGCTCTCCTCTCGCTCTCTCAGCAACAGACTGATTTTGGCAGGCACAAGCCTACCTCACTTCCCACCTCGTTTGTAGCCGGTGTGACCAAGTGATCAAGTTCTGGTCATTTTAAAGCAGTTTTAGGGGGATATTCTCAAAGGGAGAGCAACCTTCATGGGTCCCTCCTTCTGCCTGCTGGTGGAAATGTGGCTGTGAAGACTGGAGCTTCAGCAGCCACTTTGTGCCATGTGGAGGTAAACTCCATGCCATGGATGAAGAAGCCTGGGTCTCCCGTCTGTGGGGTAGCTACTCAGTCCTACGTGGCCTTATGTGAAAAAGAAATAATATTTCTCTTGTTAAATCTGCTGCTGCTGCTTTTTCCCTGGGACACTCCCAACCTATGTCCTCACCAGGGCTTCAGCTTGGCCTTTAGAAGATTAGGATGCAGTGCAGACCACAGGGCAGACTTCTGACAAGTATTGTGTCTAAGTTTTCTTAGATAAAATATGAAATTCAAAGCATGATGGAATACAGGTCCTTGCACGTGCATGTACATACACGGGATAACGTGAGGTCCGTGTGGGGTGTGAATGTACGTATGTGTGATAAATCCTGCCTGGGTTTGATTGTGAAACCCCAGGGCCGACCATCACGCACTGTCTCAGAGGCAGAGGCTCAAGTCCCTACGTCAGCCGGCTGGTAGCTCCACAGAGACTCCTCAACATGTCTGTTTATTCAGAGACACCGGCACCATGTGCCCAGCGGTTATGAAATATTCATCCCCCAAGGAAGTATCTCCCAACATCACGTAGGAAGAGCTTTGCCAAAGCCTAGAGCATCAAATATTAAAACTCATTTTCCTAGTTATACAGGAGCCTTAAGTATGAGGAGGGGACACAGGTTCTTTTCCTGCTGGCTGGTACCCCATCCAGCAGAGACAACTTGGGTCAGGCCCCCACCTGCTCTTTCCCCTTTTGTGCCCGAGAACAAGTGTGTTTCCTTCTGAAAGTCTCCTGTGCGGCCAGTGCTGTCCCTGTCCCTGCTCTGACCCCAGGCGCCTGGAGGAAAGGCTGGGGCGGCCGCTTGGACACCACCGGGCGGTCCGGCGTCGCCCACGTGGGGACACACTGCACTCACGGGCAGCTCTTGCCCTCGCCGTTCCTCGCTCCTCCCCCGCTGGTGTCCGGACGGCGCCCGTGGCCGCCTGCGGCGGGAGGCCCCTAGCGTGCGCCTGTGTCCCTCAGCGCGTCGGGTAACGCTGGGACGGGCCC